>NC_135233.1:1010358032-1010667236 GCF_051348905.1 Ranitomeya variabilis | reverse complement strand
TTTTTATGTTTGAAGTATTATTTGCTGTAGTTGTTTTCTCTAATTATGCTTTACATCAATAACCTCCAGTAAAATAACTGTCTATGGAAGGAACTCTCCACCCTGCTATCATTTATTCACAAACACTTACGTTATGTACATGCCTCACTATCACTGGTTCTGATGCTTGGACTCCACTGAATTGATGAGGTTCTAGGATCATGACTAGGAGACCATTGCATGTCTACAATGTCTACTTCTCAGTACTTTCCGAAGAGTGGTGGAAATAGAAAGGAAGCATTTTTGGCAGTGCCAGTACCGGAAAATGTTGTAATATAGGGGTCAACAAAAAAAATGTGACTTTTTTACTACTTTATAAAGACTGTAGAATTAAGGACAACCTTACATTTTCTGAGAATAGTGGTTAAATAACACATCAACCCTGAAAACCTCATGTTGCATCTTTAAAGGGGTTCCCAAGAAAGAGAGAGAAGATGTTTAAAAAAATCAAATAAGGTTTCTTAACTACTTAATCCTCCTATGGATCCAGTGACAGTGTCCTAACCTGCAGTAAGAAAATCCAGTTCACCGTGATTCGTTGACATAAAAAATGAAGTCTCATAGGCTTCCTTGCCCTCATGATTTATATGCCATACATAGAGTACCTGTAACCTGTCTCAGATCCTGCAGGATAGTCCCGCATTTGGGGAGCTGTTCCGGTGTCTTAGGGGGTTGGAAGTATGACTCTACTTCAACTGTATTTGTATCTTCAGTGAAGGGGGCTTTGAGAGCATATTCCTGTGCTGGTTCATCCTACTATATGAGGGTCCCTGTGGTAATAATACTGTGTGAGGACATCAAGCTATGTATGGGTGCTGTAAAGGCATAATACTATATGGGGCCATCATACTATATGGGAGTGAATGGGCATCATACTATGTATGGGTGCTGTTAAGGCTTAATACTGTATGGAGACATCATACTATATGGGAGTGTATGGGCATCATACTGTGTGACAACATTGTACTGTGTGGGGAATTATCTCTATGGAAGACTGTGTTGGCATAACACTATGTAGGAGGATGTGAGTGCATTATACTTTGTGGTTGGCTGTTAGGGGATGTGTGGGAACACTATTAAGTTTCACTAGCCTCCATATTTTAGTAAGGGTATGTAAGGGCAAGGTTAACAAAGTGGTTTAGCGTAAAAAAAAAGGAATGCTTATTTTATTAAATTACTTTATAAAAAAAATGCCACTGACCCAAACACAAGACAAAAAAAGAAATACATCTCAGGTAAAAATGCAGGGTGCATTGTAATTTATATCTCCTCATCAATCAAGAAAAATGAAGCCAAAAAAATGATAACTATAGATAATGGGACAATTTTATAAACTACATCTAAAAATCCGTAATATATAAATTTCATAAACCAGAAAAGTAGACACTTGTCACCACAGAAAGAAAAGGTATAATATTTCCCAAGAAAGACTCCAATATAGAGCATCTATAGTATGAGCAAACTTGCATATTTACATGAGTTCTTGCAGGGGTAGACATACTATTACTGATGCCAAGTAGTATAGGGGTAACTACCACCTCCAAAGCAGAATGAATTGTGTATTGCAATGAGCTATAAAGGCCCATACATTGTTCTTGCACAGGGACCCTCTTCCGTCTCTGTCCGCTCCTGTCTTCTTATGTTCATCTGCACATATGTTTGTGATAATAAAGAATGAATTATAAACTCACCAGTAGAGGAATTTAGGATACATAGAATTAAAATATGCAACAGCATGAAAAATAATGCAACAATACCAATAATCGCAATACTAGTTGCTCTTTCCTCCAGTCACATTATGTACATCTCCATAAACATACTTGGTAAGGTCTAACAAAGCCAAATGGACAACCATGGTTTTGAAGAGGATCAACTCAGGGCCAGTTATAGAGGACAGCTTTAGGGAATTAGATTAACTCTTTCATCACCCTAGACAACTCTTTTGAAATTACAACATAAACCTGTCTAAAAATACAAAATCACAAAAATCACAAAATCAGCCCTGGATTAGATATTTGTATTCAGAATTCAGCTCTGACGCTCCCAGAACACAGCTGTTTGACTAGAATGTAGAACTGTGAAATGGAAAAGAGGCATTCATGATGAAGCAACATAAGTAAAGTTTTAATGATAGAATCAATAATGAAGAACCCAGTTATTGTCTGCAATGGTCATGTGTGCTGTGGTCATCATGGCACTGCTGTAGCTTTAAAACAATCACCAAGAGCAAAGAGCCTGCACTGGAGAAGGGTTCAAGAGTTGGCACTAATCGATTCCTAGGTCCCATACCATCGATCATGACAGTGCTCTGTGACCACTGCACTGGAACAGAAGTATTGCCTCTACCCTGCAGGCATCGCTAGCTCTTCTTTTGATTAGTCACCCTGCTGTCATGCACATGTGACATCACATCAGGCTAACTAATCAAAAGAGGAATTGCCGGTGTTGGCAGCCAAAAGCTGGTGTTCCCACTCTCATGCCGCAATCACAGACCATTTTTGTGGCTGATGAAATGGGACATATATTGGTCAAGTCTAGACTCTGAAAATAAAGCTCTGTTTGTTATTTTATACAAGAACAAACCAATAGGCTTTAAAAATTCTAAAAACACAAAACTTTAATGATGGTATTAAAAAATGTATGTACACTTTAAATATACATATATACATACACTCAGCTTTAGAATATCATGCTACATTTCCCTAGTCTTATAGTTTATCAACAGCCGCACGGGATAGGTTATTTAACCAGTTAGGCGATATAGCTGCCAATGCTTCAGATTCAAAACATTTATTGCCAAATTTCATATGCCAATGCGTCTCTAATCAGCCAAGGAAAATGCTAATGTAATATGCACATTTGTGTCACTAGCATCTTCAATCACTCTGGCATCAAAAGGTCACTGAGATTTGTTATTAACCTCGAAATGTTGCTTCTACACATGTGACATTTCCTTCGCTGGCACGCTCTCACTCTCTGACATCTTGCAAATCATGAGCAGGGGGCAGGTGATAGGTGATGGGCAGATTTTAGCATGTGTGTTATACTTGGACACATCAAGCAAAGCTGTTGACTGGCTGTCTTCTTAAGAGTATGAATCATGTCGCCAGAAGGCCAATGTTTTATTGGCACAGATGGTATGTTTAGCTGCAGGCTAATTCTTGAGTATTTTTAACACTGACTTTGACTTGTTGCTGTACATCTCACAATTCACAAGGGTTACAGCTGCAGACTTTGAAGATTTCCTTTTTCAAGATGACTTTAACAAGGGAAGAATATGACACATTGGCAATTTCAAGAATCTATGACTCTGGAAATGTGTGGAATGAAACATTAATAGTAGATGCAATTATTGCATTGTAACTTTGATGCAATGTCATTTCTGTCCCAAAATAGCAATTTATACCATTTATAAGAAATAACTAGACTTCAGCAAAAATATTTGCAGAATCCTAGTCCATAAGCCATATCGGAAGACCAGAGCGTTACAAACCTCCTACTGATCTGACAGCATTCCAGTACTGTACCTCTTTTTATTAGTAGACCCAGTGCGACATGCTGCATCATAATTTGTTGATTTGATAAATATAGTCCTTACAGCAGATACTGCACAGGGAATGAATAAACATAAGGCCAACTTTGGTTGGCATACACAGCCTGGTCATGTCAACATTGAGAATAAAGGACTAAGTCTCCATTCGACTTTCTGTTTCTTAACTATAACTATAGATATTATAGAGCTGTTCAAAACAATTAGCAGGACCTAACTCTGGCAGCCACGTTGATAGATCAAAGATAAACCAGTCTGTACTGTGGGAATGAAAAGTTTTGCATTTTTTTATATTGTGATTTCTTCTGTCTGTCTGGTTGTTGTGATGCCATTTTCCTGGTGATGAATTGAAAGTGCATGAAGTTGTCATCATGCAAGACCTTAATTTTATCTAATAACCAAAATGTTTTAAAATACATTGTAGCTATGGTCATTTAATTAAAGAAAACTGGTCACCAAAAGTTTTGCATATACTATTTGTTGATCACAACATAGAGAGTAAATCATTGTTTTCACTGCCATAACTTAGTTTTTTGTAGCATAACCTCTTGCTTAATTACTGCACCATACCGAAGAGGTATTGAAGCAACTCCTATATTCAAGACATTCTGAGAGATCTTGCTCCATTCCATTTGCAAATTTGCAAACAATTCATCTTTATTGCTATTCGTAAGAGCCCCAACTCATCACCCTAACTAATCCCAAAGTTGCTCTATAGGGTGTAAATCAGGTGATTGGCTTGGCCATTGCAACAGGAGAAATTTATTTTTGCTAACCAGTTGTTGACTAAATTGGATGTGTGCTTAGTAGTGATGAGCGAGTATGCTCATTACTCGAGTTTCTCCGAGCATGCTCAGGTGGTCTCCAAGTATTTTGGCATGCTCGGAGATTTAGTTTATGTCAACGCAGCTGCATTATTTGTGGCTGCTAGACAGCTTAAATACATGTGGGGATTGCCTGTTTGTTAGGCAATCCCCACATGTATTCAAGTTGTCTAGCAGCCACCAAACATGCAGCTGCGTCGACATAAACTAAATCTCCCAGCTTGCCGAAATGCTCGGAGACCACCTGAGCATGCTTGGGGAACCTTGAGTAATGAGAACACTCGCTCATCACTAGTGCTTAGGATCATTGTCTTGCTGAAATTTTCAGCCCCTGACTTCTGTGGTTTTAATATGTGGAAGCATTAGATTTTCCAGTATATCCTTGTACATGAGAGCATTCATATCTCCATCAATTCTATGCAGAGGGCCAAGGCCAGATACAGATAAAAAACTCCAAACCAAGACATTGTCACCACCATGTTTCACTCTAGGTGTTTAGAACTTAACATCATTACGTTTTCCAATTGGGTTATATATACAGTTAAGTCCATATATAATTGGACAGAGACAACATTTTTCTAATTTTGGTTATAGACATTACCACAATGAATTTTAAACAAAACAATTCAGATTCAGATGCATTTGAAGTTCAGACTTTCAGCTTTCATTTGAGAGTATCCACATTAAAATTGGATGAAAGGTTTAGGAGTTTCAGCTCCTTAACATGTGCAGCCTGGTTTTAAAGGGACCAAAAGTAATTGGACAATTGACTCCAAGGCTATTTCATGGCCAGGTGTGGGCCATCCCTTCGTTATGTCATTCTCAATTAAGCAGATAAAAGGCCTGGAGTTGATTTGAGATGCGGTGCTTGTATTTGGAAGGTTTTGCTGTGAAGTAAACATGCGGTCATGAGCTCTCCATGCAGATGAAACAAGCCATCATAAAGCTGTGGAAACAGAAAAAACCCATCCGAGAAATTGCTACAATATTAGGAGTGGCAAAATCTACAGTTTGGTACATCCTGAGATAAGAAAGCACTGGTGAACTCATCAATGCAAAAAGACCTGGGCGCCCACGGAGGACAACAGTAGTGGATGATCACAGAATAATCTCCATGGTGAAGAGAAACCCCTTCACAACAGCCAACTAAGTGAGCAACATTCTCCAGAGAAGACTGCATGAAAGTAAATACTGAGGGTTCCCTGCACGGTGCAAGCCACTCATAAGCATCCAGAATAAAAAGGCTAGACTGGACTTTGCTAAAAAACATCTAAAAAAGCCAGCAGAGTTCTGGAAGAACATTCTTTGGACAGATGAAACCAAGATCAACCTCTACCAGAATGATGGAAAGAGAAAAGTATGGTGAAGGCGTGGTATAGCTCATGATCCAAAGCATACCACATCATCTGTAAAACACGGCGGAGGCAGTGTGATGGCTTGGGCATGCATGGCTGCCAGTGGCACTGGGTCACTAGTGTTTATTGATGATGTGACACAGGACAGAAGCAGCCGAATGAATTCTGAGGTATTCAGAGACATACTGTGTGCTCAGATCCAGCCAAATGCAGCCAAACTGATTGGTCGTTGTTTCATACTACAGATGGACAATTGTTATGACCCCAATGGCAGAGGGTCTCAGAAGTTATTACCAAGTCTGCAAACACAAAAACCAGCTCATAGGGCAGTGGTAACTAGGCTGACCGTATACCTGATCCTTGCACCACAAATAGCAGCAGCCGGGGAACGTACCTACGTTGGTTCTAGACGTCTCGCGCCAGCCGGAGAACTAACTAACCCTAGAAGGGAAAAGATAGACCTTTCTTGCCTCCAGAGAAAAGACCCCAAAAGTTGGATACAAGCCCCCAACAAATAATAACGGTGAGGTAAGAAGAAAAGACAAACGTAAGAATGAACTAGGTTTTTAGCAAAGAGAGGCCCACTGACTAATAGCAGAATATAGGAAGATGACTTATACGGTCAACAAAAACCCTATCAAAATTTCCACGCTGAATATTCAAGAACCCCCGAACCGTCTAACGGCCCGGGGGGAGAATATCAGCCCCCTAGAGCTTCCAGCAAAATCAGGAATCACATTTAGTACAAGCTGGACAAAAATAAGAGCAATGCAAATAACCAAAAAATAAGGAAGCAGAACTTAGCTTATTTTGCAAGAACCAGGACCAGCAGACAGGAGCAAACAGAAAGGAACTGATTACAACGATGCCAGGCACCAGACTGAAAATCCAGGAAGCTTAAATAGCAACACCCCTGGACTAACGAGCCAGGTGGGTACCAAGCTGAGGAAAGAAACTCAAAGTGTCATGTAGCTAGTGACCACAAGAGGGAGCCAAAAAATCCAATTCACAACAGTCCCCCCCCTTAAGGAGGGGTCACCGAACCCTCACCAAGACCACCAGGACGATCAGGATGAGCAGCGTGAAAGGCACGAACCAAATCGGCCGCATAAACATCAGAGGCGACCACCCAGGAATTATCCTCCTGACCATAGCCCTTCCACTTGACCAGATACTGAAGCCTCCGTCTGGAGAGATGAGAATCCAAGATCTTCTCCACCACGTACTCCAACTCGCCCTCAACCAACACCGGAGCAGGAGGCTCAACAGAAGGAACCACAGGCACAACGTAGCGCTGCAACAAAGACCTATGGAACACGTTGTGAATGGCAAACGACACCGGAAGATCCAAGCGAAAGGACACTGGATTAAGGATTTCCAAAATCTTATAAGGACCGATGAAGCGAGGCTTAAATTTAGGAGAGGATACCTTCATAGGAACAAACCGAGAAGACAGCCACACCAAATCCCCAACACGAAGTCGGGGACCCACACCGCGGCGGCGGTTGGCAAAACGCTGAGCCTTCTCCTGTGACAAGTTTAAGTTGTCCACCACATGATTCCAGATCCGCTGCAACCTATCCACCACAGAATCTACCCCAGGACAGTCAGAGGGCGAGGGCTCAACATGTCCTGAGGAAAAACGAGGATGAAAACCAGAGTTGCAGAAAAATGGCGAAACCAAAGTAGCGGAACTAGCCCGATTATTAAGGGCAAACTCAGCCAATGGCAAGAAGGTCACCCAATCATCCTGATCTGCAGAAACAAAACACCTCAAATAAGCCTCCAGTGTCTGATTTGTTCGCTCCGTTTGGCCATTAGTCTGAGGACGAAAGGCAGACGAAAACGACAAATCAATGCCCATCTTAGCAAAAAAGGATCGCCAGAACCTGGAAACAAACTGGGATCCTCTGTCAGACACGATATTCTCCGGAATGCCGTGCAAACGAACCACATTCTGAAAGAATAAAGGAACCAGATCGGAAGAGGAAGGCAACTTAGGCAAAGACACCAAATGGACCATCTTGGAAAAGCGATCACATACCACCCAGATGACAGACATGCCCTGAGACACCGGAAGATCCGAAATGAAATCCATGGAAATGTGTGTCCAAGGCCTCTTCGGGACAGGCAAGGGCAAGAGCAACCCGCTGGCATGAGAACAGCAAGGCTTAGCTCGAGCACAAGTCCCACAGGACTGCACAAATGACCGCACATCCCGTGACAAGGAAGGCCACCAAAAGGACCTAGCCACCAAATCTCTGGTGCCAAAAATCCCCGGATGCCCTGCCAACACCGAGGAATGAACCTCGGAAATGACTCTGCTGGTCCATTTATCAGGAACAAACAGTCTGTCAGGTGGACAAGAGTCAGGTCTACCAGCCTGAAATCTCTGCAACACACGTCGCAAATCCGGAGAAATGGCTGACAAGATTACTCCCTCTTTAAGAATACCAGCTGGCTCTGAGACTCCAGGAGAGTCAGGCACAAAGCTCCATGAAAGAGCATCAGCCTTCACATTCTTTGAACCTGGTAAATACGAGACCACAAAGTCAAAACGGGAGAAAAACAATGACCAACGGGCCTGTCTAGGATTCAGGCGTTTAGCAGACTCGAGATACATCAGATTTTTGTGATCAGTCAAGACCACCACACGATGCTTAGCACCCTCGAGTCAATGACGCCACTCCTCAAATGCCCACTTCATGGCCAACAACTCCCGATTGCCAACATCACAATTCCGCTCAGCAGGCGAAAACTTCCTAGAAAAAAATGCACATGGTCTCATTACAGAGCAACCAGGGCCTCTCTGCGACAAAACGGCCCCTGCCCCGATCTCAGAAGCATCCACTTCAACCTGAAAGGGAAGTGAGACATCAGGCTGGCACAAAACAGGCGCCGAAGTAAACCGGCGCTTCAGCTCTTGGAAAGCTTCCACGGCTGCAGGAGCCCAGTTAGCAACATCAGAACCTTTCTTGGTCATATCCGTCAAAGGTTTAACAACGCTAGATAAGTTAGCGATAAAACGACGGTAGAAGTTAGCAAAACCCAAGAACTTCTGAAGACTCTTAACTGACGTGGGTTGAGTCCAATCATGAATAGCTCGGACCTTGACTGGGTCCATCTCCACCGCAGAAGGGGAAAAAATAAAACCCAAAAAGGGAACCTTCTGTACTCCAAAGAGACACTTTGAGCCCTTAACAAACAAAGCATTCTTACGCAAAACCTGAAACACCATCCTGACCTGCTTTACATGGGAGTCCCAATCATTAGAAAAAACCAGAATATCATCCAGATAAACAATCATAAATTTATCCAGATACTTCCGGAAGACATCATGCATAAAGGACTGAAACACCGAAGGAGCATTAGAGAGCCCAAAAGGCATCACCAAGTACTCAAAATGACCTTCGGGCGTATTAAATGTAGTTTTCCATTCATCTCCTTGCTTAATGCGCACAAGGTTGTAAGCACCACGAAGATCTATCTTGGTGAACCACTTGGCACCCTTAATCTGGGCAAACAAGTCCGACAACAGAGGCAAAGGATACTGAAATTTAACAGTGATTTTATTCAGAAGCCGATAGTCTATACAAGGTCTCAAATATCCGTCCTTCTTGGCCACAAAAAAGAATCCCGCACCAAGAGGGGAAGAGGATGGACGGATATGCCCCTTCTCCAGAGACTCCTTGATATACGAACGCATTGCGGTATGCTCAGGTACAGACAGATTAAATAATCTTCCCTTAGGAAATTTACTACCTGGAATCAAATCTATAGCGCAGTCACAGTCCCTATGAGGAGGAAGAGCACTGGACCTGGACTCGCTGAATACATCCTGATAATCAGACAAATACTCAGGAACTTCCGAAGGGGTAGAGGAAGCAATAGACACCGGCGGGGAATCACCATGAATTCCCTGACAGCCCCAACTTGACACAGACATTGCCTTCCAATCCAAGACTGGATTATGGGTCTGTAACCATGGCAGACCCAAAACGACCAAATCATGCATTTTATGCAGAACAAGAAAACGAATCACCTCCCGATGTTCAGGAGTCATGCACATGGTTACCTGTGTCCAAAACTGCGGCTTATTTTCCGCCAATGGCGTAGCATCAATACCTCTAAGAGGGATAGGATTTACCAACGGCTCAAGAACAAAACCACAGCGCTTGGCAAATGACAGATCCATAAGACTCAGAGCAGCACCTGAATCCACAAACACCATAACAGGGTAGGAAGACAATGAGCAAATTAAAGTCACAGACAAAATAAATTTAGGTTGCAAATTACCAATGGCGACAGGACTAACAACCCTTGTTAGGTTAGACGTTTAGAGCATGCTGATATAACATGTGTAGAATCACCACAGTAAAAACACAACCCATTCTGACGTCTATGATTTTTCCGTTCATTTCTAGTCTGAATTCTACCACATTGCATTAAATCAGGTGTTTGTTCAGACAACACCACCAGAGGATTAGCGGCTTTGCGCTCCCGCAAACGCCGGTCAATTTGAATAGCCAGCGCCATGGAATCATTCAGACTTGTAGGAATGGAGAAACCCACCATCACATTCTTAATGGCTTCAGAAAGGCCATTTCTGAAATTTGCGGCCAGAGCACACTCATTCCACTGAGTAAGCACGGACCATTTCCGAAATTTTTGGCAATACACTTCAGCTTCATCCTGGCCCTGAGAGATAGCCAGCAAGGCTTTTTCTGCCTGAATTTCAAGATTGGGTTCCTCGTAAAGCAACCCGAGCGCCAGAAAAAACGCATCAATATTTGCCAATGCCGGATCTCCTGGCGCTAACGAGAAGGCCCAATCCTGAGGGTCGCCCCGCAAGAAAGAGATAAAAAATTTTAACTTGCTGAGCTGAGTCTCCAGACGAACGGGGTCTCAGAGATAGAAACAATTTACAATTATTCCTGAAATTCCTAAACTTAAATCGGTCTCCAGAGAACAGTTCAGGAATAGGTATTTTAGGTTCAGACATAGGACTACTGGTAACAAAATCTTGAATGCCCTGCACACGAGCAGCAAGCTGATCCACACTAGTAATCAAAGTCTGGACATTCATGTCTGCAGCAAGCTCAAGCCACTCAGAGGTAAAGGGGAGGAAGAAAGAGAAAAAAAAAAAAAAACACTCAGAATTTCCTTTCTTATTATCCCACTTCTGCAATGCATTAAACATTCACCTTCGGCCTGGCATACTGTTATGACCCCAATGGCAGAGGGTCTCAGAAGTTATTACCAAGTCTGCAAACACAAAAACCAGCTCATAGGGCAGTGGTAACTAGGCTGACCGTATACCTGATCCTAGCACCACAAATAGCAGCAGCCGGGGAACGTACCAACGTAGGTTGGTTCTAGACGTCTCGCGCCAGCCGGAGAACTAACTAACCCTAGAAGGGAAAAGATAGACCTTTCTTGCCTCCAGAGAAAAGACCCCAAAAGTTGGATACAAGCCCCCAACAAATAATAACGGTGAGGTAAGAAGAAAAGACAAACGTAAGAATGAACTAGGTTTTTAGCAAAGAGAGGCCCACTGACTAATAGCAGAATATAGGAAGATGACTTATACGGTCAGCAAAAACCCTATCAAAATTTCCACGCTGAATATTCAAGAACCCCCGAACCGTCTAACGGCCCGGGGGGAGAATATCAGCCCCCTAGAGCTTCCAGCAAAATCAGGAATCACATATAGTACAAGCTGGACAAAAATAAGAGCAATGCAAATAACCAAAAAATAAGGAAGCAGGACTTAGCTTATTTTGCAAGAACCAGGACCAGCAGACAGGAGCAAACAGAAAGGAACTGATTACAACGATGTCAGGCACCAGACTGAAAATCCAGGAAGCTTAAATAGCAACACCCCTGGACTAACGAGCCAGGTGGGTACCAAGCTGAGGAAAGAAACTCAAAGTGTCATGTAACTAGTGACCACAAGAGGGAGCCAAAAAATCCAATTCACAACAGACAATGACCCAAAACATAAAGCCAAAGCAACCCAGGAGTTTATTAAAGCAAAGAAGTGGAATATTCTTGAATGACCAAGTCAGTCACCTGATCTCAACCCAATTGAGCATGCATTTCACTTGTTAAAGACTAAACTTCAGACAGAAAGGCCCACAAACAAACAGCAACTGAAAACCACCACAGTGAAGGCCTGGCAGAGCATCAAAAAGGAGGAAACACAGCGTCTGGTGATGTCCATGAGTTCAAGACTTCAGGCAATCATTGCCAACAAAGGGTTTTCAACCAAGTACTAGAAATGAACATTTTATTTAAACTTATTTAATCTGTCCAATTACTTTTGGTCCTTTAAAAACAGGGTGGCACATGTTAAGGAGCTGAAACTCCTAAACCCTTCATACAGCTTTAATGAGGATACCCTTAAATGAAAGCTGAAAGTCTGAACTTCAACTGCATCTGAATTGTTTTGTTTAAAATTCATTGTGGTAATGTCTATAACCAAAATTTTAAAAATGTTGTCTCTGTCCAAATATATATGGACTTAACTGTACAGTGTTTGCCATCAGTTCCAAACACATTGAACTTGGATTCATCTGACCACAGCACCTTAGACTAGACCCGGGCAAAGTGCGGCCCGCTGGCCACATCTGGCCCTCTGGCTGTCTCAGTCAGGCCCTTGGACCGAGACAGCCATGGGGCTGGAAATCAGAGGTCCACGGGCTGCACGTGTGTGGGGAGATTTGTAGTGGGGATGGGGGATTTAATGTGTGGGGGGAGATTTGGTGGGGATGGGGGGATTTATTGTGTGGGGGAGATTTGGAGTGGGGATTGGGGGATTTAATGTGTGTGGGGGGATTTGGAGTGGGGATGGAGGTCTTAATGTGTGGAGGGATTTGAGGACACAAAATTAGGAGCAAAGGGGGAGATGCAGAACATGTATGAGGAAACAATATGGGGGCATGTATGGGGAAATGGTACGGGAGAAAGGGGGCATGGACAAGAAAACAGTTTGGGGGATGGGTGCAGACACATTATGGTGAGTGGGGGATATGTGCAGACAGTATGGGGAGAGAACAGAGGAATGTATGAGGACACAGTTTGAGTAGTGATGGAAAAATATATGTGGACACAGTATGGGGAGTGAGGGTGATGGGATGTGTGCAGATACAGTATACCAAAAACAGGCAGAGATGCTTACCTGTCTGAATAGGCCTCAATACAAATGCACAAGCAGGGTGCAGCGGACCAAAACAAAATAGCAAATGGTTCTGTACACTGTGGCCTCTGTTCACACAGGATGCATTTTAGCACTGGACAGCCCGCCATAGGGTGTCATTAATAGGCTGGAGCCAGATGCTTTGCATTCCTTGTGTGAACACGCCACAGACAGAGTATGTATCTCAGTGCATTGGTGTACCACACGGCCAATCCCTGATTGAAGGCTGGCTGTTTCATTAGGTGTTGCACCTGTGCATTTGCTATTTTGTTTTGGTCCGCTGCACCCTGCTTGTGCATTTGTATTGAGGCCTATTCAGACAGGTAAGCATCTCTGCCTGTTTTTGGTGTATTTTCTTGAATTTTTCCTATTTTGGTGTTTTTCATACAGATACAGTATGCAGAGTCAGGAGTATATGTGAGTAGGCAGTAGAGAGGGAGGGGGTAAATATATGAGGAGACAGTATGGTGAACAGGGTATAATAATAGTGTGATGAGACAGTATGTAGGGAGAAAAGTGAGTGGGCACAGAATAGAGACTGAGCAGTGCAGGCGTAGCATGAGGGGACAGTGTAAGAGTACAGCCTGGAGGGGACAGTATACCAAGGAGGGGGGAGTGTGATGAGATGGTATAGTGTATAGACTGGGATCTATAGGGAGGACACAGTGCTGGAGGACAGTGTGAAGAGGGGGCCAGTATGGAAAGGAGTGGTCAGTGTGAAGAGCATGTACCATAAGAGGGACAGCATGGGGTCATATTTTGTGCAGACAATTTAGTAAGGGGCAATTATTTATTCAGGGGCTCAGCATAGGGCAAATATTTTTATTCATTAGAGCATTATGATACTGGTATCTTTAAAGGTATCATGTGGAGATTTGCCGCGGAAGACAGGAGGAGATGGAAGTCTGCAAAGACGGCTATGGAGGAGAAAACTCATCATGGGGTCTGGACAAGATGAGACAAAGAAGGAAAACGACTCCAGAGATGATGTCATCTATAGGATACCTGGATGAAAATATTATTTGTGATACTACTGAATAATCCTCATCTTTTCTTTATGTTAGGAGCATTAAAGGGGATGTCTAGGTTTGTGATGAGTCTGCAGTCCTTCCACGTGACTGCAGACTTCTGAATTCTCACAGTGTTCACTGCACACTGTTAGGAATATCTCATGCTGGCGATTTACATACATGCGGTCATGCGCTGATTAGACATGTATGGCCTCACTCAATGAAAATGAATTGATCGAGGTCAGACACATCTAGTCAGAATGTGGCCAGAAGTATAAAAATCGCATGCTTGTGCTGGCATGACCGTCCACGCTTACCACCTGCAAGGGAGAGTCCTAAATGTGTGCACTGCATTTGTTGTGAGAATTCAGCAGCCTGCTGTGTCAGGAATCAGCTCTGCAGGTTCCAGTAGTCATAACATGGACACTTTATTCATGTGATATTTTCATACTTGTGGTCCTGTGATAACGAGCTTCTCTTCCTGCTTCTCTCAGCTTTTCACTAAACATTAAGAGTATGATGGAGAGCAGCTCATCAGTACATGACTAAGTGTGCAAATCGCATATGTACTTGGGAAAGGGGGCGCCAAAGTGAATTCTTGCCCCAGGTGCCAGAAAACCTAGATACACCTCTGCCTTTGGTGGAGGAGCGACCTCCAGCCACTTCCTTCACCAATCAGCATGTGAAACAGCTGACGCGATGATGTAATTTCATCAGCTGTGTACTCCAGAGAGTCCACGCATCAGAGGCAGGGAGAGAAGCAGAGAGCCAGCGAACGGGACCAAGGTGAGTATGTGGTGTTCTTATTTTTCTCATGTGTATGGGCTGTTTCGGTGGGCATGGGGAGGCTAAGGGGGTGACATGGTGCTGCACATGATGCTGCACATGGGGGTTGACATGGTGCTGCGCAAGGTGCTGCACATGGGGAGGCTATCGGGGTGACATGCTGCCCATGGGGGAGGCTGTACGGGGCTCATGCAGTGTGTATATGGAGGCTGTGTATGGCTCATGAAGTGTGTATAAAGAGGCTGTGTGGGGCTCATGCCATATATAGGGACGCTTTGTAGGGGCTAATTCCGTATATGGGGAGGCTGTGTGGGGCTCATGCCACATATGGGGGAGGCTATGTGGGGCTCATGCTGCATATAAGGGGCTGCTGGGGGCTCATACCATATACAGAAGATCTGTACTCGGGTTCAAACGATATATAGGGGGATGTCAGCATACTTAATTCTGCTAAATGTTAAGTGATACAATTAATATTAATATAATTATCTATAATATAATAATTATAATATATCAATATTAATATTGAGCAGAATTAATTTTGGCCTATTGGTTCGGCCCTCCACAACAGTCATGGTCTCTCATGTGGCCCCTTGGGAAAATTAATTGCCCACCCCTGCCTTAAACCAATCTGTCTCATTCCATTGGCTGTGTTCTTTGGCAAACTTTGGCTCTTTACAGAGGTGAAAGGCTTATTGAATGGAACTCGAGCATTCAACCCTTTGCTCTCGGCAGTCGCACCACAGTTTGCAACTCATTTTGACCCCATATTCTTCATTCATTTTGAGCAATATCTGTACAGCATTTTTCTTAATAATGTGTTCAACTTTGGAGGAAGGGTTCCATGGTTGTCCACTTCTAGGTTTGTCAGCTGTTCCATAACCTTCTTTTTCTTTGTTTATTATTATTGGTTATTATTAACTATATTATTAAATTTGTTTATTATTAACTCTGAGAACAATTGAATTCTATAGCTAACTCTTTTGGCTTTTGCCTGACTTTAATCTCAAAATAATAATCTTTCTGATATCTGGTGATTAGTGTTGAGCATTCCGATACCACAAGTATCGGGTATCGGCCGATATTTGCTGTATCGGAATTCCGATACCGAGTTCCGATATTTTTGTGATATCGGAAATCGGAATCGGAAGTTCCCAGTTTTTGGTTCCCAGGGTCTGGAGGAGAGGAGACTCTCCTTCAGGCCCTGGGATCCATATTCATGGAAAAAATAAAGAATTAAAATAAAAAATATGGATATACTCACCCCTCCGGCGGCCCCTGGACCTTACCGATGTAACCGGCAGCCTCCGTTCCTAAGAATGCAGTGAGTTTAGGACCTGCGATGACGTCGCGGCTTGTGATTGGTTGCGTGAGCGGTCACATGAGCGGTCACGCGACCAATCACAAGCCGCGACGTCATCGAAGGTCCTTCACTCCTCATTCTTAGGAACGGAGGCTGCCGGTTACATCGGTAAGGTGCAGGGGCCGCCAGAGGGGTGAGTATATCCATATTTCTTATTTTAATTCTTTATTTTTTACATGAATATGGATCCCAGGGCCTGAAGGAGAGTTTCCTCTCCTTCAGACCCTGGGAACCATCCAGGATACCTTCCGATACTTGTGTCCCATTGACTTGCATTGGTATCGGGAATCGGTATCGGCGATATCCGATATTTTTTGGATATCGTCCGATACCATCCGATACCAATACCTTTGAGTATCGGAAGGTATCGCTCAACACTACTGGTGATTAGTGTTGAGCATTCCGATACTGCAAATATCAGAATTCCGATACCGAGTTCTGATATTTTTGCGATATCGGATACCGGAATCAAAAGTTCCCATAGTGCAATAATGCACTATAATGGAGTGTGGGCGGTGCGCGGGCAGAGACTGCGTGTCTCTGTTCAGGCGAGGTCTGTGCGGGACCGTGGGGGGTCGGTGCGTACCTGCCGGGGCTCTGTGCGGGCTGCTGGGGGGTCTGTGCAGCCTGCCGGCGGTCTGTGTGGCCTCTTGGGGGTCGGTGTGGCCTGCCGGGGGGTCTTTATGGCCTCCCGGGGGTCTGTGTGGCCTGACGGGGGTCTGTGCGGCCTCTCAGGGGTCTGTATGGGCATCTCTGGGGTCTGTGTGGGCTGCCGGTGGGTCTTTTTGTCTGTGCAGGCATCGTCCAATGGGACTACAAGTCCCATCGGACGATGCCTGCTACAATGACAGTGATTGACACATTAGCCAATGATGGGACAGTAGTAGTCCCATCATCCGGCTAATGTGTTGAACTTAAAAAAAAAATACTACATAGATGCTACATACATGCTACATACTACATACATACTACATACATGCTACATACATACTACATACATGTTACATACATACTACATACATACTACATACATACATACTACATGCTACATACATGCTACATACTACATACATACTACATGCTACATACATGCTATATACATGCTACATACATACTACATACATGCTACATACATACTACATGCTACATACATACAACATACATACTGCATACATACTACATACATGCTACATACATACTACATACATGCTACATACATACTACATACACACTACATACATACCACATACATACATACTACATACATACTACATACTACATACATACATACTACATACCACATACATACTACATACATACATACTACATACATGCATACATACTACATACATACTGCATACAATACATTCATACATTACATACAATACATACATATAGACATACAGTACATTAAACGTAGATTACATACTCACCATTACTTGTCATTTTGATCCCCGAAGCCAGTGTCATCTGGAAAAAAAGACTAAAAAAACCCAGCCAATATACTCCCTGTCTGCAGAAATCCACGAGTGTCCCACGACGATCTCCCATGGAGAACAGCAGCATCAGCTGATGCGACCGCTCTCCAGAGGCTCCAGGAACACAATGAATCACTTTATGCCATTGCTGTGTGAGAAATTTTCCCATGCAGCAATTGCCATAAAGTGAGACTCAGAGGTTACTATAGTTCAGTGATGCACTGCAGGAGCCATTGTCTCCTGTCAGTATGTCACTGAAGGTCCTATAGAGCAGTGACATCACCCGATGTCACTGATCTATAGGGGAGATTATCGTGGAACACTCGTTATTAATTGGACTAAGGCGGACAGGTAGTGTACGGTTTCTTATTTTACGTTTTTTGCTGGCGCTGAAGTATGGTAAGTATGGTGAAATGAAGAATATTAAAATACTTTTTTCCTAATGTGTGTGTGTTTTATTAACCCTTTGTTACTATTGGATTAATAATGGATAGGCGTCTTATTGACGCCTCTCTGTTATTAACCCGGCTTAATGTCACCTTACAATAGCAAGGTGACATTAACCCCTTATTACCCCATATCCCACCGCTACACGGGAGTGGGAAGAGAGGGGCTAAGTGCTGGAATTGGCACATCTTACAGATGTGCCATTTCCGGGGTGGCTGCGGACTGGTATTTGTAGCTGGGGGGGCCAATATCCATGGCCTCTCTCTAGGTTATGAATATCAGCCCGCAGCTGTCTGCATAGCCTTTCTGGCTATAAAATATAGGGGGACCCCATGTCATTTTTTGGGGGGGTCCCCCTATTTTAATAGCCAGTAAAGGCTACGCAGACAGCTGCGGGCTGATATTCATAGCAGGCTACAAATATTGGCCCTCAGCCGTCGGCTTTCCCCCTCTGGTGCAGAAAATTGCGTGGGAGCCCACGCCGTTTTTTTCCATTTTTTTTTTAATTCAACACTCATTAAGGCCTCTTTCATACTTGCGTCGGTACGGGTCCGTCGCTATGCGTCAGGCTGATGTACCGACGCACGTTGTAAAATTTGTGCACGACGTGGGCAGCGGATGCAGTTTTTCAATGCATCCGCTGCCCATTCTGAAGTCCGGGGAGGAGGGGGCGGAGTTTCATCCACGCATGCGCAGTAGAAAATGGCGGACGCGACGGACAAAAAGACGTTCACTTGAACATTTTTTTGTGCCGACGGTCCTCCAAAACACGACGGATCCGTTGCTCGACAAATGCGACGTGTGGCCATCCGTCTCGATCCATCGCTAATACAAGTCTATGCGTAAAAAAATGCATCTTGCGAGCACATTCGCAGGATCCATTTTTTTCCGCCTGATCCGTTTTTCCAAGGATCTGTTTTTTTCTGCCGAATCCTTTTTTTATTCCGCTGGATCCTTTTTTTATTCCGCCGGATCCGTTTTTTCGGCCGGATCTGTTTTTTTTCCGCCGGATCTGTTTTTTTCTCATAGAGTTGTATTAGCGCTGGATTGCACCTGATGGCCACACGTTTCATCCACTTTTTGCAGGATCCATCAAAAAAGCTGTTTCCGCCGGACGGAAAACACATATAGAGGAACGTTTTTTCTGTTTGGCGAAAAAACGCACAGCGACGGATCCGGCAAAAAAACGGCTGAAACTGAGATGTGAAATGATGAATCCGGCCTCCAAATCCGTTTATTCATGCATGTTTCCATTCAAATCATGAACATTTTCTGTTTATTTATTTATTTCCAAAAACTGCATCAAAACTGCGCAAAAACCGCACCAAAAGCTGCATAAAAACTGCATCAAAAATTGCATCATAACTACACCAAAAACTGCATCAAAACCGCACCAAAAACCTGCATCAAAAACTGCACCAAAAACTGCATCAAAAACCGCACCAAAAAACTGCATCAAAAACTGCACCAAAAACTGCACCAAAAGCTGCATCAAAACTGCATCGAAAACTGCACCAAAAACTGCATCAAAACTGCACCAGTTTTTGATGCAGGTTTTGATGCAGTTTTTGGTGCCGTTTTGATGCTTTTTTGATGCAGTTTTGGTGTGGTTTTTGATGCAGTTTTTGGTGCAGGTTTTTGGTGCGGTTTTTGATGCTGTTTATGATGCAGTTTTTGGTGCTGTTTTTAATGCAGTTTTTGATGCAGTTTTTGGTGCAGGTTTTTGGTGCGGCTTTTGATGCGATTTTTGATGCAGTTTTTGGTGCAGTTTTGATGCAGGTTTTTGGTGCAATTTTTGATGCAGGTTTTTGGTGCGGTTTTGATGCTGTTTTTAATGCAGTTTTTGGTGCAGTTTTTTGGTGCAGTTTTTGATGCAGTTTTTGGTGCAGTTTTTTATGCAGGTTTTGATGCAGTTTTTGGTGTGTTTTTTTATGCTGTTTTTGATGCTGTTTTTGATGCAGTTTTGGTGTCGTTTTTGGTGCAGGTTTTTGGTGCGGTTTTTAATGCGGTTTCTGATGCAGTTTGTGGTGCAGTTTCTTCGTATGTTTTCCGTCCGGGGGAAACAGCTTTTTTGACGGATCCTGCAAAAAACGCATGAAATGTGTGGCCTTCAGGCGCAATCCGGTGCTAATACATCTCTATGAGAAAAAAATGGATCCGGTGGAAAAAAACGGATCCTGCAAATGTGCTTGCAGGATGCGTTTTTTACCCATAGACTTGTACTAGCGATTGATCGCGACGGATGGCCACACGTCGCGTCCGTCGTGCAATGGATCCGCGTTGTGTTTGGCAGACCATCGGCTCGAAAAAATGTTCAAGTGAACTTTTTTGTCTGTCGCGTCCGCCATTTTCTACTATTTTCTACCGTGCATGCGCGGACGAAACTCCGCCCCCTCCTCCCTGGACTTCAGAATGGGCAGCGGATGCGTTGAAAAACTGCATCCACTGCCCACGTCAGGCACAAATTTCACAACGTGCGTCGGTACGTCAGCCCGACGCATAGCGACGGACCCATACCGACGCAAGTATGAAAGAGGCCTTAATGAGCGTTGAATTGAAAAAAAAAATGGAAAAAAACGGCGTGGGCTCCCGCGCAATTTTCTGCGCCAGAAGGGGAAAGCCGATGGCCAGGGGCCAATATTTGTAGCCTGCTATTAATATCAGCCCGCAGCTGTCTGCGTAGCCTTTACTGGCTATTAAAATAGAGGGACCCCCCAAAAAATGATATGTGGTCCCCCTATATTTTATAGCCAGAAAGGCTACGCAGACAGCTGCGGGCTGATATTCATAGCCTAGAGAGGGGCCATGGATATTGGCTTCCCCCGGCTACAAATACCAGTCTGCAGCCACCCCGGAAATGGCGCATCTGTAAAACATTAAGCCGGGTTAATAACGGAGAGGCGTCAATAAGATGCCTATCCATTATTAATCCAATACTAGTAAAGGGTTATTAAAACACACACACATTAGAAAAAAGTATTTTAATATTTTTCATTTCACCATATTTACCATACTTCAGCGCCTGCAAAAACGTAAAATAATAAACCGTATACTACCTGTCTGCTGTAGTCCAATTAATAATGAGTGTCCCACGATGATCTCCCCTATAGAACATTGACATCGGGTGATGTCACTGCTCTATAGGACCTTCAGTGACACACTGACAGGAGACAATGGCTCCTGCAGTGCATCACTGAACTGTAGTAACCTCTCAGTCTCACTTTATGGCAATTGCTGCATGGGAAAATTCTCACACAGCAATGGCATAAAGTGAGACTAGGGACTATTTTTTTTTACAGCAGCAGAGGAATACAATGCAGAAGGATACCTTCCTCCTGTCATTGTGTTCCTGGAGCCCCTGGAGAGCGGTCGCATCAGCTGATGCTGGTGTTCTCCAAGGGAGATTTTCATGGGACACTCGTGTATTTCTGCGGACAGGGAGTATATTGGTTGTTTTTTATTTTAATCTTTTTTACAGATGACACTGGCTTCAGGGATCAAAATGACAAGTAATGGTGAGTATGTAATTTATGTTTAATGTACTGTATGTCTATATGTACTGTATGTCTATATGTATGTCTTGTATGTAATGTATGAATGTATTGTATGTAGTATGTATGTAGTATGTATGCATGTATGTAGTATGTATGTAGCATGTATGTGGTATGTAGTATTTATGTATGTATGTAGTAAGTAGTATGTATGTAGTATGTATGTATGTGGTATGTATGTAGTATGTAGTATGTATGTAGTATGTATGTATGTAGTATGTATGTAGTATTTTTTTTTTACATTTAACACATTAGCCGGATGATGGGACTACTACTGCCCCATCATTAGCTAATGTGTCAATCACTGTCACTGTAGCAAGCATCGTCCGATGGGACTTGTAGTCCCATTGGACGATGCCTGCACACACACACAGAGCCCCAGCAGCCCGCACAGAGCCTCGGCAGGCAGCACAGATCCCAGGCAGCCTGCACAGAGCCCCAGCAGGGAGCACAGAGCCCAGGCAGGCCAACACAGAGCCCCGGCAGCCTGCACATAGCCCCAGCAGGCAGCACAGAGCCCCAACAGGCCTGCACAGAGCCCCGGCAGCCCACACATAGCCCCAAGATGCCTACAGATCCCCGGCAGGCCCGCACTGACCTCACCCGCACACACAGACACGCACAGTGTTCGCCCACGCACCGCCCACACTCTTCCCCCCTCCGTCACAGGATGTAGAAGCACAGAAAGGGCTTATTTGCATTCCGATATTTGTGTCCCATTGACTTGCATTGGTATCCTGTATCGGTATCGGCGATATCCGATATTTTTTGGATATCGGCCGATCGAATCCGATACCAATACTTCTGGATATCGGAAGGTATCTCTCAACACTACTGGTGATAAATTTGGTTATGTTTTAAAAAAAATCACACACACAAAAAATAAAATTAGGCAACATTCGACCACTCATGACAAAATATGCAAAACATTTGGTCCAGTAAATGTTGAAAACAGAGAAACAGAATACAGCAGTTTTCAGACTTAATCTCTACAAAACATTCATCCTCTCGGAAGCAAAAACAGTTTCTCTATACAAGCAGATTACTGCACAATTTGAATAAGCTGATTCTGACCACGTCCGGCCAAAACACATATAGAAACCTATCCAATGTCAAACCATATATAACACTGAATCTCAGATGTAAATTAAATGTACAATAAAAATATCCACAACTCATTCATCCTGGACCCTCATCAACAATTGGAGAAGTAATGATACTTATGAGATCATTCATTCATATGTGCTCATTCAGGGATTGTTGTATTTTTTTTCTTTCCTTTCACTTTTTAGTTGATTTTTACAAGAAGAAAATCCCTTATCTCAATCACTCCACCTAATTCAGCTCAAATTGAGTTGAATGATGTCTTCTGTCACATACAGAGGACCACACCTAACGGAACCCCTCATCAATCAGGGATTTATTTATTTATCCCTTATACTCATTTACTCTCCTCTCATCTCATTCAGAGGTTCTCATAGACATACATTCAAGGTTTACACAGCCTGCCTATTTTGCACTTTGGAATTAACACAACTCTCCATAAAAAAAACTTCAGCAGTGTCCACTGAAAGCATTTAAGGTGAAACAACAAAAACCACAGTCCTATACAAAATATAGCTTCATATAATGTACTGCCAATTCAAAATGACCAAAATAACAACACTGCACAGAGTCTATCCCAGCTCTGTACTACACATTACACAAATACACAACCAATTAGTATATTGACAGAAAATACAGATAATAACTATCATCTTATTACTGTTATTCAACTCTCATACGGACATAAATAGACAAAACACAAAACTCACTGGTGATGTAGGTTCTTTAAACCGTGTTCGCAGCCTTTATCCAGAGATATGGGGAGACCCAGAAGAGAGATTGCAAGTGCAAAACAGAGTGTAAGGGTACTGTCACACAGTGCAATTTTCGTCGCTACGACGGCACGATCCGTGACGTCGCAGCCTCGTATGATTATCGCTCCAGCGTCGTAGACTGCTGTCACACTTTGCAATCACGGCGCTGGAGCGATGCCGAAGTCCCCGGGTAACCAGGGTAAACATCGGGTAACTAAGCGCAGGGCCGCGCTTAGTAACCCGATGTTTACCCTGGTTACCAGCGTAAACGTTAAAAAGACAAACAGTACATACTTACATTCCGGTGTCTGTCCCCCGGCGTCTCAGCTTCTCTGCACTGTGTAAGCACCATAGCCGGAAAGCAGAGCGGTGACGTCAGACGTCACCGCTGTGCCCGCTTTCCGGCCGGCAGGCGCTCACACAGTGCAGAGAAGCTGAGACGCCGGAGGACAGACACCGGAATGTAAGTATGTACTGTTTGTTTTTTTAATGTTTACGCTGGTAACCAGGGTAAACATCGGGTTACTAAGCGCGGCCCTGCGCTTAGTTACCCGATGTTTACCCTGGTTACAAGCGAACACATCGCTGGATCGCTGTCACACACAACGATCCAGCGATGTCAGCGGGTGATCAAGAAAGTTCCAAACGATCTGCTACGACGTACGATTCTCAGCAGGGTCCCTGATCGCTGCTGCGTGTCAGACACTGCGATATCGTAACGATATCGCTAGAACGTCACGAATCGTACCATCGTAGCGATCAAAATTGCACTGTGTGACAGTACCCTAAGAATAACATTTCTCACCTTGCTGCAGCTGGGTTTCGCATGTCCAATCTCCCAGGAAGCTCCCACATATGGATTCCGAATAGGCTGGTTACCACGGCCCCCGTCCGGGCACCAAAACTGTTGTAGCTGTTTGCGTTCTGACCCAATGTCAGACATGCCAGATCACCAGTAAGGCCAAATCAGGAGGTCACGCCCTTCATTTAAAAGTGCTGGGAGAAAAAAGGAAATCGCACATGTTCTGTGAGCAAAGTCACTTTTATCTGATGTAATGCAGCAAGAGGCAGTATTTTATATCATTTACAACAAATGTAACTCATATAGCCCCCACCATTACCCAGGGTCATACTTTATTTACCACGCACCCAGAACATGTTGTGGCTGACTATTGAAAACATACATGATAAGAAGTATAGTCTCCTTGAAGAGGAGACCATCAGTCTACTGCATCAACGGATTCTAGAAATTCTAGCAATTAAAGGCAAACTATTAACCCTTCTATATCACATAATACATAAAGGGATAGAACAATGTGAAACACAATTTATATCCTTATAGATGACAAACATTTGCTTCTGGTTTACTAAAATCACCAGGGAAATGGCATAACAACAATCAGACAGAAGTAATCATACTTTTTAAAAAAAACTAGAAAGTTTTGGTCGCTATGTATACAGCCAGATTCACCATCAGGATACTGGCACTAGAGCTCCAGTATATTTGTGCAGCACTCTCATCCCTGCCAGCTTCCTCCCTCCTCTGGCAGGGACATCGACTCACTCACTGCCACGGCCCTGTCCCACACTTCCTGCTCCTCCTGCTGCTGCTAGGGGTCTGCGCATGGCTCACAGATCACGTACCACTGTGCTTATTGCGCATGTGCTCTCGCCTTCTTAAAGGGACAGCGTGTGCCATCCTAAAGTGTCACCAGCCAATGGCTGGGAGGCACTTAATATTTAAGGCACCTCCCTAGTGAAGGGAGAGCCTGACTGGCGAGACTTCGCCATACAGGCAGTGTATCACCAGAATAGGATAAAAAAAGTGACCGCATTGACCAGTAATGAGTCACTTTCTGGCGTGGATATCCTTTCATGGCTTTCCCATAAAGGGGAAGTCACTGAAGTCCTGTAAAAGAACCGGGATGAGTTTGGCATCTGGTCAGGGGGCTGGACCTTCATGTTGAAACTGAAGGTCTCCGGAGGTACCATCACCCACATCCTTTCCTTGGGAAGGGACAGGATCCCCGCCACTTCAGCACAAGCTGCAAGGTGCAGAAATGTTCCTTGTGTGGCGGGATGAGTCATCTTGCCGCATTCTGTGGTGACATTAGGTGTCACCTGTGTGGTGATCTGGGTCACCTGAATAGTCACTGCCCTCACCCCTTTTCTAATGCTGCTGCAGGCCATGCGGGAGGAACTGGCGATGGAACCTCTGCTGTGGTGGGTGGTGGAAGCGGGAGAGGAGCTGAGGGCCAGTGAAGAAGGACAAGGCCAGGGGCACCTCCTATCAAAGGATGCAGATGAAGCACCATGGGGTGAGGGTCAGGGAGAGCCTCAGACAACTGGAGTAATGTCTGCCCCCGCGGGGGCTGTGGCTGGTGTCTCTGAGGCCATGGGGGAGGAAGAGGTATGTGAGGAGATCAGGAGGATGTAGAGGGAGGACCTGGTTTATTTGGACAAATCTTCTCAGCATGAAAGTGTGGATGAGGATGTCACAGAGCAGTCTAAAGTAAAACAGAGTGGCAAAAGAAAGGGGGAAAAAGGGAAGGTTAAAAAGCCTTCCAAGCCCTCCCCCGACTGTAACTATGCCAAAGGAAGGGCTCACCGTCTCCACTCTGATCAACTCTCCAACCGGTAACAAGCGCTCGATGACTCTGCTGAGATGGAGGTTGGGGGTGAGGGGCCAGGGGTGGCACCTGGGGGGCTTTTGGGGAGTGGCAGATTCTGTCCTCCAGGGCATGCTGTTTCCTCTGAAGGGGGACTGCCCTGGAGCTCAGGGACAAGGAGAAGAATGGGAAAATGGACATTTCTGTTTCCCTCAAGAGGAGGGTCGAGCCGGACCCCTGTTTGATTTTCTCACCGAATTGAGGCTGACATTTTGTTTTTGCAGAAAACCAGAGTAACAGACATGGGGCCCTTTTATAAAGCCAGAAGGGAGTGGAAGAGTGGACCCTCATACTGGACTCTTGCAGTAGAGCCGTATAGTGCGGAGGCGGTCCTTTTTAAGGCCGCATCAGTGGAATGCCGACAAGTTATTGAGGCAGAAATGGGCAGGTGCCTAGTCTTGGACGTCTTCATGAGGAGACAGGAGCTTCGGCTCATAAATATTTATGGCAAACAGTGCAAGTGGGACCATAAATGTTTCTTCGTGAAGATCAAGCCCTTTCTTTTTACGAGCCAGCAGGTGGTCTTCGGTGGGGATTTTAAGACCATTATAAGATCCCATGATAGGGGGGAGTCCCCGTTTGCTTATGATAGCATTGCCTTAAATAGCATAGCTAATGAAGGTCACCTGGAGGATGTCCACATCCAGCACACCCCAGGTCATGGGGGTTTCACCTTTCATAGGGGTAGCGGTAGGTCTAGAATAGATAGTTTTTTTTGAAGGAGGATGCCATCTTTTCCTCAGTGTCCACCGTTGAGGTGGAATTCTCCGACCAGTGTCTAATTTTCTTTTCCTTGAATATTGCAGAGACTCCCCGGATGGGGAAAGGCCTATGGAAGCTGAATTCATCCCTTCTGGAAGAAGCAGAGGTGAGACAATCTTTTGAGGAGTTTCTTCAGAGCCAGGTACCTCTCTTGGATCTCTGTAGCAGTAAGTCTGAGTGTTGGGAGATCTTTAAAGAGAGTGTGGTGAGCTTCTTCCGTCAGCTTTCGAGCATCAGAAGTCTGAACAGGCATCGCTTGAATCAGGCTCTGAGGAGGAAACTTGAGCAGCTCATCTTGACTGGGGGTGACCGTGAGGAAATCTCCACGGTGAAGTCTTTGCTCAAGAGGTGTCTCTTTTATTCGCTTTACTATACGATGATAATATAAAACCAAATTTACACAAGGGGCCAGTTTCTGATGACACATTATCTTTAAAGGGACTCTGTCAACAGATTTTTGCTATGTATTCTGAGGATAGCATGAGATAGGGCTTAAACCCTGAGTTCAGTGTTGTGTCTCTTATTAGGCTGTGTGCTGTTGTTTACTAAAAGGTTTTATCACTAGGACATTATCATTGCCCTGACTAGCTGCCCAGTCGTCCAACCACTCACCTTCCTTTGATTAGCAGCTCACTGTCAATATACAATATACTCAGAGATTTGTGGTGTGAGCAGGTGCAGCTTTCTGAGCTCTGCTTCATGCCTCATCTAAAAACTCTGATTGTATCACAACACAACTGCTGCACACAGTAAACTAAGCAATACATCATTGGATTCAGGGTCTCGTTTCTTACATTTGCTGCTCTCAAATGAGGTAGAAAAAAACATGATGACAGATTCCTTTTAAAGAACCAACATGATACTGCCATAGAGTCCTCAAATATTGCTGTAATTTAGTAGGTTTTAGTTTGCTCCTGGGGTTCCCGTCCTTTTGGTAAATAGGGTTTTAATGTAATTTTGCCTAGTTTGCCAACTTGTAAAATCATCCCAGATAAATCCATACTTTATATGAATACCCTTTTTATTTTACACTGACTGAATAATCCGAAATTTATATAAATCTATCGTTTGCTCCAATACACTTTAGCTATGATCAGAATTTTCCATTGAACATTGATGACAAATAACATTTCTATAGGGAGCTGAGAGCGTCACTGCTTGTTGGCAAAATCCCTTGATTAATTTGACATTCCTCAGAAGCACCATTTCCACCTTCCAAGGTGTCCTTGGTGGGAATAATTTCATTAAGCGGCTTAACGTTGCCTTTTTTTCCCATTTGAAGGACAATTTGGCCACACTAAGCTGTATTGTTTCTGGTGATCAAATCACTTAAGCAATATCACTGCTCTGTTACTAATAAGGGAAATGAAATTGAAGCAATACATGGCATACAAAGCATTGTAATAAGACAGTAAGCCTGGCCATGACGAGCAGAGATGGCATTGAAAGACTTCTATATTGTCTCAGTTTACCTAATTACCCCAAACTGATTTCAGATAGGGTCTCATTTGCATAAAAAGGGCGAGTAGCGAAAGATGCTGGAAATTCTTCCACAATGTAGGTCATCTCATTAACTATTGCTACCTAGAATTTTATTTATGAGATGTTATAGTTCTGTAAATTTGCATTACCATGAGCCCTTTCATAAGTATTTATGAGTAGCCTAGAGGTCTGAGTATCATTATCAGGAAAAGCATCCCTCAGTATAACTTTGTTTATTATCAACGAAATGCCTCAAGTTTTCTGTTAATGTCTATATGGTATGGCTTCCAATGAAGCGCTCAAACATTTCGAAAAGACTGTCTGAAGTCTAATGATCTGTAATTGGCTTATCTGACTGGCGATTTTCAAGGTTCCTCTAGATCTCAGGAGATTCTGAGGTACTTTGGATTCAACAAAGGAAACCAGTAAGCTGTAAAGATTTGTCTACTGATCTTTTATATCATTGCATTTGCAAACATTATTTTAAGGTACTGTCCAGCTAAAAAAAAAGTTGTTAAAGGTAAGTTATGCAATTTCCTTATATAGCTCATTCTGCAAGCTGCCCTGATTTGGAATTATAAGCTCCAGTCCCGAAAGCCTTTCTGCTAGTTTGTATGGAAGACATAGTAATATAGTAACATAGTTAGCAAGGCCAAAAAAGACATTTGTCCATCCAGTTCAGCCTATGTTTAGTCAGAATAAATCCTCAGATCTACATCCTTCTAAAGAACCTAGTAATTTTAAAGGTACCTTCACACGAAGCGACGCTGCAGCGATAGCGACAACGATGCCGATCACTGCAGCGTCGCTGTTTGATCGGTGGAGAGCTGTCACACAGACCGCTCTCCAGCAACCAACGATGCCGAGGTCCCCGGGTAACCAGGGTAAACATCGGGTTGCTAAGCGCAGGGCCGCGCTTAGTAACCCGATGTTTACCCTGGTTACCAGCGTAAAAGTAAAAAAAACAAAACAGTACATACTCACCTGCGCGTCCCCCGGCGTCTGCTTCCTGACACTGACTGAGCTCCGGCCCTAACAGCACAGCGGTGATGTCACCGCTGTGCTTTCACTTTCACTTTAGGGCCGGCGCTCAGTAAGTGTCAGGAAGCAGACGCTGGGGGACGCGCAGGTGAGTATGTACTGATTGTTTTTTTTACTTTTACGCTGGTAACCAGGGTAAACATCGGGTTACTAAGCGCGGCCCTGCGCTTGGTAACCCGATGTTTACCCTGGTTACCAGTGTAAAACATCGCTGGTATCGTTGCTTTTGCTTTCAAACACAACGATACACGGCGATCGGACGACCAAATAAAGTTCTGGACTTTATTCAGCGACCAGCGACATCACAGCAGGATCCTGATCGCTGCTGCGTGTCAAACTAAACGATATCGCTAGCCAGGACGCTGCAACGTCACGGATCGCTAGCGATATCGTTACAAAGTCGTTTCGTGTGAAGGTACCTTAAGATACAATATTGTTGTGCAGCGCCCCAGGGTCCTGGTCGTTGCAGTAATATCATTCTCCTCTAGGGGGAGTGATGTTACGTTTGGAGGCAAAGAAGGACAACTGAATCCAGGTATCACAAACATGCAACACATTTCATACTCCAGGCCGCCAGGGGGAGCTCTGCTCCTATTTATTAGGGCACTCCTCACACTTAGGTAAAACTGGTTGCCTGTGGAGGAAGTTAGTTAGTTGCTGGCTGAGCTTCGCTCAGGCAGTTGGTCCCTGACAGGGGTGGGAGCCTGTCAGAGATCCCGACAGAAGGACACAGAGCTGTGCCTGCCCTAAGTGTGGCAGATTCTAGGAAGAGACATTGAAAGAGAACTGTATTGTAGAGAGGGTGAAGAAGTCGTAGCAAAGGAGTGGATATCATAGGAGTTCTGCCCTACACAGGCTGCCTCCTTCTGAGGCGCAGGAACTTTATGCCTTGCTCCAGAGACCGGCAGGACAGCTAATTTCATATTACCTGTCCGCCCCTACACCCAGGAGGCAAGGTGGCACCCCTTAGATTCTGGGGCATGATAGAGTCCCTGTAAAATGCCTCAAGCCACCGGTCATACGGGTTTGTCCTATCCATCTGGGGGACACAGAGAGAGACATAACATCTGTAATATCTTCAACAGTTGTGAGGACCTTATGAGAAGCTTAGCAGTAAGGTACTACAACACACGGCACTAGAGGAAGGCTACTGATTTCTACCAGGACAAGAGGACTTTGGATTTGCCTCCAAACCAGCCAGACTCTGCCTGCCCTGTGGTCTGGTGCTCTGGACTGTGGATGCTGAAACCTTCAGTAAAAGGTAAAGAGACTGCAACCTTGTGTCCTCGTTCTTCACTGCGCCTCTCGCCATCCACCATCTACACACCGGGAAGCCCTGGGGATACACTTCACCTTTGGGAAGGTATACCATCTAGCTGCCATAACATCACCCCAGCGGACCCCTTAAAGCAGTGCCGGTCACCCTGACTGAATACCACAGGTGGCGTCACGAACACAAACTATATCCCTTTAAAGACCTTTCCCTTTTACACGGACGTCCCAGGGCCACGGACAGGGTCAGCCACCGTGACATCCCCCTGTGAACTGAAGGACCCAGTACCGAGTACCCCACGGCCCCATGGGGGCGATCCAACTTTGGCGTCACGAACAGGATCTACTTAAGCTTGAAAATCAGGTCATGTGCGCCTAGAGACTGTACCAGAATTGTGCTTGAACTGTGATTTATGCATAAAGACTGTATTGCAAAAGACCGCCAAAATTCCCACCAAAACCGCCGGCATTACCGCGCCACAAGGAGCGCAGGAGAAGAAGGGTGTGCCATCGTGGGCGTGAGCTAACTGAGAGCGCGAAAGAAAATGGCCGCCCAGTCTAAATACTTCTGTACCTTGAGGATGTGTCTGTCAGCAGCCGAGATCCGCCTCTTGATTCTCAATGGAGGGAGGAGACAAAGAAAAGGAAAGTGCCTCCGGAAGAGGGAGAGGGAAACAGACCAGGAGGGAGCGAGCCACGAGGACAACGCCATGGCCAGCCGCCCAGAATCAGAGTGTGGGGTGGAAGCAGAGGACTCCCCCAGCCACCTGGAGAGACACCACGGCCAGGCATCACCCCTTGGCTCCGACTTCTTGCAGTATAGCGTGGAGGAGTTAATAGACCAGCTCCTGCAGATGCGACTGAGCGATAAGGCCACATGTCGGACGGCGCCTGTGGAGGATCCACCAGCACCGCTCCCAGCATCGCTTACAACACTGCTTCCAGCACTGCTTCTGGACCCACTGCCAGCACCGCTGCAGACTCCGCCACCAACGGAACCGACCGTCACCGAAGACACCAATGCAGCAGGTAAGGAGGCCGACCGTGCCCCGGTGACCGAGGGCCTGCTGATAGGCCCCATGGCAGCGCCACCTCCCCGTGGTTCTAGCCGGCTCCAGCATCTTGAGCCCTGGAACCAGGCCATTGGGATGGAACAGTTTTTAAAGCATTCGATCCAGCCAGCCAGCCTGCCTAGCGAAATCCATGCGGAGAAAGTCGTTTACCGCTGGGTGAATCCCGGACCAGACTTTATGTCGTTCCCCGGGGCAGAGAAGCAGATGGGAGAGACTGTTGAAGTCCTAAGTTGGGAGGACTACCAGTCCCAGCTCGCCCGCAAGTGGGAGGAAAAAGAGGAGAGACACCAGGCCCAGCGCAGAGCCTTTGACAAGTGGGATCTGCAGGTCAAAGCCCAGGCCCACAAGGACCGCACCGCTAACCAGGCCCTGCGTAAGCAGGGCACAGTGGTCACTTTCAAACTGCAAGGAAGTTGGGGTTTCATAAAGGATCAGGGGTTATACGCTGAAATATTCGTTAACCGGAGGGATGTGGAATCTCACTTGTGGGAAGGACACCCGGACAGGGACCTGTATACAGGAGATAGTGTCACTTACACCAGGCACCTTGGTGAAAAGGGTTGGTTTGCTCTGAATGTGCACAAGCGTAGAGACCCTATGACACCCAGCTCTAAAGCACCAGCCATGCCTCTTCATGTTGCAACAGCACCACTTTGTACTAGAACAGCTGATACTACCACTACCACTACCCATACAGTCGCTCCTACCTGCACCTTTACAAAGACCACTGTGTGCACTATCACTACCACAGAGACTGCGGTAACCACAGAACCCGCTATCACCAGCACCAAAGCCGTTGTACTGGAACAAAACTCGGTGGGCACTCAGACCCCTATATGGAGCGAAGGAGCCCCATATGTAGCACCTGGTAGGTGCCAGTACCCCAAAGGGCTACCTTCACCAGTGCTACCTCCAGAACTGCAATAGGACCCACCAAACTGGAACACTGATTGTACATAGTTCTTTAACTCTTTTGCTGCTTTAAACCCGTCTAGGCTTATGCCTTAAAGGGGTCCTCAGTAATAGGAGGATTTCAAGTTCTGCACCCGTCCAGGGTATTTCTTAAAGGGTTCCCATGTTAAAGGGATCCTGTGTTTTGCACAAGTTAATCGTTGCCTGTTACTTTAAAGAACTGCAGAATCATAGACTGTGCATGATCGGGACTTATTTGTAAATAGTTTGCACTTTCTTAAAGGTGTTTCCTACTAGTTTTACAACGGAGGCTTTTACAGAGACTGCCTCCAACAGAGACTGTTGCTAATCTTGTGAGAATTGCTTTGTTTTTCAGAAACCTGAAGAAAAACCCGCTGGTGTGGCAGAATTCCGGGTCAGGATACACGCCTTGTAGCCCGCCCAAGGCCAACGTTGGGGGTTCGTAATGGGTCTCTTGCTTCACATCACTTTTGTTGCTAAACTGACATGAATCTTGATGTGATTGTTTATTTGCACTACCTCATTGAGTTGTTTGAACCCATAAAGGGTTCAATGCTTAATTGTTGCACTTTGCCAGAAAGTTAATATATTACAGGGTTAATATAGCAGATAAAGATACAAAAATTTGAATCCAGATAGAATTGTGGTTTACATAGCCGATAGTGTGCAGCTGAAAATATAGAGAATACTAATAAAATTGAGATTGAGACAAAAAATAGGAAATGTCTAATGATGCACTTTTGAATAAAATGAAGGGAAATGCAGTGAGCCCGTGGGGGTTGATAGACTGTCCTGCATCGTAGCGGAGAAAATGACAGTTTTGCACTTAATAGATAGCATACCTGTAAGGGTACTTGTGTTTCATAGCCAGTTGATAGGTATATTGTTTCATGACTAAGTCGCACGTGCACAATATAAACATGCAACGTTTAAGTGTTCTCACCTCCCATAAAGGGAAGCATCAGTTTACATTAACTTGTTTCATTGCATTTAAAAAATTGCATGTCTTTTGCTAATATATTGTTGTTTTCTTTTCCCAGTCCGGGAGTACTGGATTTAATGGGGGGTGCAGCGCCCCAGGGTCCTGGTCATTGCAGTAATATCATTCTCCTCTAGGGGGAGTGATGTTACGTTTGGAGGCAAAGAAGGACAACTGAATCCAGGTATCACAAACATGCAACACATTTCATACTCCAGGCCGCCAGGGGGAGCTCTGCTCCTATTTATTAGGGCACTCCTCACACTTAGGTAAAACTGGTTGCCTGTGGAGGAAGTTAGTTAGTTGCTGGCTGAGCTGCACTCAGGCAGTTGGTCCCTGACAGGGGTGGGAGCCTGTCAGTGATCCAGACAGAAGGACACGGAGCTGTGCCTGCCCTAAGTGCGGCAGCTTCTAGGAAGAGACATTGAAAGAGAACTGTATTGTAAAGAGGGTGAAGAATTTGTATCAAAAGAGTGGATATCAGAGGAGTTCTGACCTACACAGGCTGCCTCCTTCTGAGGCGCAGGATCCCGGTAGTCGGAACACCTAGGGAGCAACGATCCTTTATGCCTTGCTCCAGAGACCGGCAGGACAGCTAATTTCACGTTACCTGTCCGCTCCTACACCGAGGAGGCAAGGTGGCACCCCTTAGAGGCTGGGGCAAGATAGAGTCACTGTAAAACGCCTCAAGCCACCGGTCATACGTGTTTGTCCTATCCATCTGGGGGACAGAGAGAGAGACATAACATATGTAACATCTTCAACAGTTGTGAGGACCTTATGGGAAGCTTAGCAGTAAGGTACTACAACACACAGCGCTAGAGGAAGGCTACTGATTTTTACCTGGACAAGGGGACTCTGGATTTGCCTTCAAACCGGCTGGACTCTACATGCCCTGTGGTCTGGTGCTCTGGACTGTGGATGCTGAAACATTCAGTAAAAGGTAAAGAGACTGCAACCTTGTGTCCTCGTTCTTCACTGCGCCTCTCACCTTCCACCATCTACACACCGGGAAGCCCTGGGGATACACTTCACCTGTGGGAAGGTATACCATCTAGCTACCATAACATCACCCCAGCGGACCCCTTAAAGCAGCGCCGGTCACCCTGACCGAATACCACAGGTGGCATCACAAACACAAACTATATCCCTTTAAAGACCTTTCCCTTTTACACGGACGTCCCAGGGTCACGGACAGGGTCAGCCACCGTGACATCCCCCTGTGCACCGAAGGACCCGGTACCGAGTACCCCACGGCCCCATGGGGGCGATCCAGTTACACTCCAGGTAGACATCCAGGCCTCTCTTGAACCCCTCGAAAGAGTTCGCCATCACCACCTCCTCAGGCAAAGAATTCCAGATTCTCACTGCCCTGACAGTAAAGAATCCTCTTCTATGTTTGTGGAAAAGCCTTCTCACCTCCAGAAGCAGAGAATGCCCCCTTGTGACCGTCACCTTCCTTAAACAGATCTTCTGAGAGATATTTGTGTTGTCCCCTTATAAACTTATACATGGTTATTAGATCGCCCCTCAATCTTCTTTTTTCTAGACTAAATAATTCTAATTTTGCTAATCTCTCTGCGTATTGTAGTTCCCCCATCACCTTTTTTAATTTTGTTGCCCTCCTTTGTACTCGCTCTAGTTCCATTATATCCTTCCTGAGCACTGGTGCCCAAAACTGCACACAGTACTCCATGTGTGGTCTAACCAGGGATTTGTACAGAGGCAGTATAATGTTCTCATCATGTGTAAGCAGACCTCTTTTAATGCACCCCATGATCCTGTTTGCCTTGGCAGCCGCTGCCTGGCACTGGCTGCTCCAAGTTAGTTTATCATTAACTAGGATCCCCAAGTCCTTCTCCATGTCAGATTTACCCAGTGGTTTCCTGTTCAGTGTGTAATGGTGATATTGATTCCTTCTTCCCATGTGTATAAACTTACATTTTTCATTGTTAAACCACATCTGCCACCATTCAACCCAAGTTTCCAACTTATCCAGATCTATCTGTAGCAGAATACTATCTTCTCTTGTATTGACTGCTTTACATAGTTTTGTATCATCTGCAAATATCGATATTTTACTGTCTAAACCTTCTACAAGATCGTTAATAAATATGTTGAAGAGAACAGGTCCCAACACGAACCCCTGCAGTACCCCACTGGTCACAGCAACCCAGTTAGGGTACCGTTACACAAAACGATTTACCAGTGATCATGACCAGCGATACGACCTGGCCGTGATCGTTGGTATGTCGTTGTGTGGTCGCTGGAGAGCTGTCACACAGACAGCTCTCCAGCGACCAACGATGCTGAAGTCCCCGGGTAACCAGGGTAAACATCGGGTTACTAAGCGCAGGGCCGCGCTTAGTAACCCGATGTTTACCCTGGTTACCAGCGTAAGCGTAAAATAAAAAAAACACATACTCACATTCCGGTGCCTGCGTCCGCTTCCCTGCACTCCTCCTGCATCCTGTGTAAGTGCCGGCCAAAGCAGAGCGGTGACGTCACCGCTGTGCTGTGCTTTCACTTTACGGCCAGCGCTCACAGTCAGTGCAGGGAAGCAGATGGCCAGGGACCTGACGGACACCGGAATGTAAGTATGTACTGTTTTTTTTTTTTACATTTATGATGGTAACCAGGGTAAACATCGGGTTACTAAGCGCGGCCCTGAGCTTAGTAACCCGATGTTTACCCTGGTTACAAGCGAACGCATCGCTGGATCGGTGTCACACACACCGATGCAGCGATGACAGCGGGAGATCCAGTGACGAAATAAAGTTTCAAACGATCTGCTACGACGTACGATTCTCAGCGGGGTCCCTGATCGCCGCTGCGTGTCAGACACAGCGATATTGTATGGATATCACTGGAACGTCACGGATCGTGCCGTCGTAGCGATCAAAGTGCCAATGTGAGAAGGTACCCTTAGAGAATATACCATTTATAGCCACCATCTGCTTTCTATCACTAAGCCAGTTACTTACCCATTTACACACACTTTCCCTCAGACCCAGCAATCTCGTTTTGTGTACCAACCTCTTTTGTGGCACGTTATCAAACGCTTTGGAAAAATCAAGATATACCACGTCCAATAACTCACCTTGGTCCAGTCTATAGCTTACCTCTTCATAAAAACTGATTAGATTGGTTTGACAGGAGAGATTCCTCATAAACCCATGCTGATATGGAGTTAAATAGTTATTCTCATTGAGATAATCCAGAATAACATCCCTCAGAAACCCTTCAAATACTTACTGGCCTATAATTTCCAGGTTCACTTTTAGAGCCCTTTTTGAATATTGATACCACATTTGCTATGCGCCAGTCCTGTGGAACAGACCCCGTCGCTATAGAGTCACTAAATGTAAGAAATAATGGCTTGTCTATTACATTACTTAGTTCTCTTAGTACTCGTGGGTGTATGCCATCCGGACCCATAGATTTATCTATTTTAATCTTATTTAGCCGGTTTCGCATCTCTTCTTGGGTTAGATTTATGACCCTTAATATAGGGTTTTCTTTGTCTCTCGGCATTTCACTTAGCATTTAATTTTCCACTGTGAATACCGTGGAGAAGGTGTATAATATATAAAATTTTTCCTCGTCATCTACAACAATTCTTTCCTCACAATTTTTTAAGGGGCCTACACTTTCACTTCTGATTTTTTTTCGATTTCTATTGATATAGTTGAAGAACAGTTTGGGGTTAGTTTTACTCTCCTTAGCAATGTGCTTCTCTGTTTCCCTTTTGGCAGCTTTAATTAGCTTTTTAGATAAAGTATTTTTCTCGCTATAGTTTTTTAGAGCTTCAACGGTGCCATCCTGCTTTAGTAGATTAAACAGAACACCATTTCATAATTATGGCAAACCGTGATCAGTGCTGTGTGAATGAAGCTTTCTGACTGCTCGTTTAACCATTTAAAGCTTAATAATGTGCTTTGCAGTGACCGGTGCTAGCTCTGATCACTGCTGTTTATACCTTAAATGCTACTGTCAATCACTGACCTGACTTTACGATGTGTCTCTTGCCGGTACCTCTTGCCTTCCATCCGTAGCGACACAGTGCCTGGTTGTTTATGGGCTGCTATGATTTACGTCTACAGAAGTGGCTACGCAAACTAATTTTTTTACAAAGATCAGAATTTGTTTATTCAACTGGAACATATTGTACTGAAATAGTAGAAAAGAACTGTCTGTTTGGTATCATAGTAAGTTTACTTACCTAGAGAATTATGTTGTCATTTTTAACACACAATTAAACCCATACCTCCTTGAGAAAGCTTAGGTGAAACATATGTCAGAGCGGGGGCACCACCACTGCGTAGAATATGTCTGTGGTATATCTCTATTAACTTTATCACTGTATATGCTGGTAAATTGGTTGAGCATCATTATCTTGTAAACCATTTTTTACATTATTATACATTATGGTATACATTTGACATTGTATACCATTTTTTACATAATTATACAGTATCCTTTATCACTTTCCTGTGGCTGCGAGATACCATGATACACATTTATATATTGTTACACATATACTAGCCTGTGATTTCTCTTATGTCACGCTTATCATAAGTGCAAACACTTGGTACTGTATCTACGCAGTGATGCAGGTTCATATCTGATTCAATTTCCATATCTGTATGTGCAGCTTCCGATTGACCTTATGTAGTTTTAAATTGTATTTCATATATAAGGAAACTGAATAATTTTATCATATTCACAAATGAGTGGCTATTTATTATAATATTGGTTTTGTTACACCATTAAAGCAATAAAATCAAAATCCAAAAATTGGTGGCGGAGTTTTCATAATTACTGCTAGATTTTTCTCAGTACATTCTGTGATAAAATGAATAGTGTAAATAAAAACAAACTTTTCCTGGAAATAAAGCCCTCATGTGACAATGTCAATGGACAAATTAAAAAAGTTATAGCTCTTTGAAGAAGTTAAGGAAAAATAAAGAGGGGCGTGGCCTGACTGCTCATGGTGGAGGCTGCTTGATCCAGGAGCTCCCGCTCCCCAGGGCACTGACGCAGCTTTTAAAGCAGCCAGATCGGCCTTACTTTGCTGAAATTCGTCACAGACATACATCTGATGACCCTCTGCTGATGGGAAATGTAAAACACCTGCAATCCTTGCTCCCTAAGCGGGTCTCAGATTACTTCCCCTCTGGCCGCCCAAATTCTGCGCCTCTCTCCAATATGGCGCCTCCTTCCCCTCGTGCAGCTCGTGCTTCTCGCCGAGATATCAAAGCACAGGAAGCAGCCTCTGCAGCCCTCTCTCCGGACACTCTGGTCACCCTCACCCTGATGAAAGGTCTCTTATCGGAGCTCAGATTCTCCATTCAGGACGATATGAAATCAATGGTGGCGGATCTCAGGGGGGAGGTTGTGGACCTGGGCAACTGCACGGACCACCTTGAGTCTAAGCTGACTGAACTCATACAGTCCCACAACACCCTCCTGGATGAGCATGAACAACTCCAGCAAACAGTTGAGGTGATACAGATTAATAATTATGACCTGGAAGACAGACATAGACGGAACAACGTCCGCCTTAGAGGCGTCCCTGAGTCGATCTCTCCCTCAGAGCTGAGAGCATTTCTTCAAGATTTCATGCTGGAGGCTCTTCCAGATATAGAGCCTAGAGACCTTAAAATAGACAGCATACACAGGGTTCCGAAACCCCCGCTGTCCACTTGGATCTACCGTGAGACGTACTCGCGAGAATAAATTTTTTTGAGGCTAAAGAGGACTTTCTTAGAGCATTAAGAGCGGCCCCTTCTCTTTCTCAGTGCTTTGCGAAGCTCGAGGTATATCCGGACTTGTCGCCGGGCACCTTGGCCCTACGCCGCGCGTTCAAGCCCTACACGATGCTGCTGCGGGAAAAAGAGGTGACATATAGATGGGGACACCCCACATGCCTTATCATTCGAAGAGATGACGTCACTCATGTTTGTCTGACTCCCGCTCAAGCGGGGCAACTGCTAAAATGCTGGAACTTTCTCTCGTCATCTCCCCCAGCTGCGACGCAGCGCCCCAGATGGGACAATTTCGACAAACAAGGACCTCGCGGAGGAACGATCGATCCGGAGTGGAGAGTCGCCTGATCCAGCATTGGCTGAACTGGTCTTCAATTTTGATGGATGATGTGCCCAAGGGACCGTCTTCCTGGTCTCCTCTTTTCCACCTCCCAGGTTGTATTATTGACTCTCTCCCCTTTCCCCCTTCCGTCTTTTTCAGTTCTTTCTCCTACCTTTTCTCCCCTTCCCCCTCTAACAAATACACCTGGGAATGTTGCCCCACCGAGCGAATTTTTCTCGCTCTGGACTCTTCAGTTTCTTCTTTTTTTCTGAATTTTTTTCTACTTATTTGTTGTTAGTGAGCTGCCGGACACCTCGGACCACCCCTGTATGAGACGCTGGGGGTCCGTGTTTCTTTTTTTTATTGACTTTTCAATTGCTTTTTTATTTTTTTTTATTATTTTTTTGTTGCGACGCATTTGCGTCCTCAGTGTTAAACAGACTGTTGAGTCTAAATGTTTTGGTTGTATGTTTCCCCTTTTCCCCCCCTTCCCTTCCCCTTTATGCAGTGTACTCTCCTCAAAATTTTTTGTTCTAGTTTTTAAGATAGATATTCTCTCTCGATTGTTACCATGCCTATCTCCATACTAGCCCTGAACGTAAACGGCCTAAATTCGCCTCAAAAACGTTCACTCTTATATGGGCAACTAAAAAAGGCCCGTGCCAATATTGTTTTCTTGCAAGAGACTCATCTACTAGAGGCTGATAACTATCGTGTAACCTCCCGCTTTTATCCCCAGCGTATTTTCCCCAACGCTCAGAATAAGAAATCTGGTGTAGCTATTTTCATTGGTGCCAACCTGTCATTTAACCTGATTAAAGTCTTCTCTGACACTGAGGGAAGATATTTACTTCTGACTTGTCACCTAAACGATGTACTGTACTCTCTATTAGCGATTTATGCCCCAAACTCAAAACAATCAACATTTCTTAAATCGCTTTTAGATGAACTTACCCCCTCCATGGTGGGACACAAACTGATTGCGGGTGACCTTAATGCTCCCTTAAACAAATCTCTCGACTGTTCGACTCCTTTGACTTTTAGGAGTGACCTCGCCCCTATCACTTCCTCCTTTAATTTACACGACATTTGGCGGTACTTCCACAGTAATGAACAGGACCATACCTTCTTTTCCCCGAGACATAAATCATTTAGCCGTATAGATTATTTCTTACAGTAGTTAACGATTCCCTTCTATCTTTATGTATGACTGCCTCTATTGACTCCATCTCTTGGTCGGACCATGCCCCTATTACTCTAACTCTCTCTGACTCCACTCCCCACTCCCCCCTGACCTCTTGGAAAATGAACGAACACCTCCTGACATCACCGACTAATCATGACGCCCTTACTGCCCACTTGAAATAATTTTTTCACTTTAATAACGTTGATGACATTGCTCCAGATGTGTTATGGTTTGCGCACAAAGCTGTAATGCGAGGTCATTTTCTTAAATTGGCAGCACATATCAAAAAACAGTACAATGCGACTCTGGATTCACTCCTGACCAGGATTAAGGTGCTTGAACATTCCTGTATGTCCTCCCCAGATGCTGCGACCCTCTATGACCTGCTGAAAATTCGGAACCAATTACGTGCTTTCCTTCTCTCTCGAGTTGAGCTTCAGCTGAAAAAAACCAAGTCTATCTATTATAGTATGGGGGACAGAGCTGGTGCTCTCCTCGCTCGTAGAATTAAAAAAACTGAGATCCGATCCAGAATCTCACATATCATCTCCTCCCGAGGCGACACAATTCGTAACCCTATACTAATTGCCGATCAATTTCGCACTTATTACAATGATCTCTATAATCTTGCTACTTCTCCCTCTCCGCCGCAACCTTCACCTGAGGCTATATCTGCTTTCCTCTCAAGTGCTAAACTCCCTTCCTTGTCCTCAGACCAATTAGAATCTTTAAATAAACCTTTCACCCTTCCTGAAATTCTTGGAGTCATTCGCACCTACAAAAAGCGTTCTGCCCCTGGCCCAGACGGATTCTCCTATCAGTATTATTCCTCTTTTGCTCCCCTTCTTGCTCCTTACCTCTTATCTCTTTTTCAGTTCTGGCAACGTGAGGGATGTATCAAGCCTGATGGACTGAGAGCGTCTATTTCCACAATTCCGAAACCGGGAAAACCCCCTACAGATCCGAGCAGCTATCGCCCGATAGCCTTGCTTAACTGTGATCTGAAAATTTACTCTAAGCTGCTGGCGGACCGTCTCAAGGTTGTTCTCCCGTCCTTGATCGCTTTGGATCAGGTAGGATTCATCCCTGATCGTCAAGTGAGAGATGCCACAAGAAGGGTTATAGATCTCCTGGAGATACTGGAGAAGAGGAGTTCCCCCAGTGTGCTCGTGTCCCTTGATGCAGAAAAAACTTTTGACTGAGTACACTGGGGGTATCTCGAAGCTGTTCTAGATAAATTTGCCTTCTATGGTAATATTAAATCAGCCATTATGGCCTTATACTCCTCCCCTTGTGCCTTTGTTAAAGCGGGTGGCTTTTCCTCCTCCACTTTTCCAATATCCAACGGGACGCGCCAGGGCTGCCCCCTCTCCCCCCTCATTTTTGCCCTGGTTATGGAGCCGCTAGCAGCTGTCATTCGCTCTCACCCTGATATTTCAGGTATCACTGTGGGCCCTGTGGACCATAGAATCAGTCTCTACGCTGATGACGTTCTCCTTACCTGCACGAACCCTTCTATTTCCATTCCAGCTGTCGTTTCTGTACTCTCTCTTTTCTAATGTCTCTTTCTATAAGCTCAACCTCACCAAATCCTTGATTTTCCCAATCAACCTCTCCTCCTCCACTCAACATTTGCTTTCCACACAATTCCCTTTCATTTGGGCCCCAGACGGCTTCCGCTACTTAGGGATCCACATTACCTCTTTAAAAAATATTCTTAGAACTAACTGCGATTCCTTGCTCTCAACTATATGCTTGATCTGTGCGGAATACTCTACCTACCAATTATCATGGATTGCCGGGATCCAAACTGTCAAAATGATGCTCCTTCCCAAGATCCTATATCTTTTCTGCTGCATACCCCTCCCATTCCCCAAAAAGTACTTAAACCTTTTCCAGTCGGTTCTGGGTCGATTAATTTGGAGCAACAAGCCATACCGCGTCACCATGTCCACTGTTATGACCTGGTGGTTAAGAGGCCACACTGGTATGACCTGGTGGCTAAAACGCAACATGGGACGAGCTCTGAGAAGGTGGTATCTCTACTGACTGCAGTCCCTAATCCTAACAACAACACTAGTAATAGCCGTGGGATGTTCCTAACTCTCCCTAGACACCTCTTCACAGCCTAAAAACTAACTACCCCTAAAGAAGGAAATAGAAAGCTATCTTGCCTCAGAGAAAACCCCAAAAGGAAAGATAGCCCCCCACAAATATTGGCTGTGAGTGAAGAGGGAAATGACGTACACAGAAATGAAATCAGATGTCAGCAAAGGAGGCCAATACTAAACTTGATAGACAGAGAGAAAAGGATACTGTGTGGTCAGTATTAAAAACTACAAAATCCACGCAGAGTTTACAAAAATGAACTCCACACCGACTCACGGTGTGGAGGGGCAAATCTGATTTCTCAGAGCTTCCAGCTAGCCTGAATATGACATAGTGACAAGCTGGACAAAAATAGACATATTTGCAAAACAATAGTGTCCAAGCAAATGGACAAAAGGACTAGCAAAAACTTATCTTTTGCTGACAAGGACAGGCCATATGAGAAATCCAAGGAGAGAACCAAATCCAAGCCAAGGACATTGACAGCTGGCATGAACTAAAGCCCAGAGCAGGTTTAAATAACAAACCCAGGCAAGGCGATTAGTGAAGGCAGCTGCCACAGCTACCCAAAGAAGCAGCAGTTCCACTCGAAACCACCAGAGGGAGCCCAAGGGCAGAACTCACAAAAATACCATTAGCAACCACAGGAGGGAGCTCCAGAACAGAATTCACAACAGTCCACACTGACACTCCCATACACTGGAGGTGGCTTCGGAGTGCCTGACATCGCAGCATACTACTCAATTGTCTTAGACATAGCAAGGATTTGGTGGGTGGAGTCTCCTTCGCTCTGGCTACAAATTGAGTCTTGTTATGCTCCCCGTGGATCGACCAGACTTCTTTTGGAAATGAATCTCCTTCGCTACTCTTTCCCGCCCACCACTCTTTGCACTATGCAGGGACTCCTCTCGATCTGGCATAAACTCAGCAAATCACATTTCCCTTTCCTCTATAGGCATATTTCCCTACGAGCTGTAGAAACTCTTATGGGGAAGATTTCCTTTGCCGCATGGGGGGACGAAGCCACACCCTCGCTCAGCGACCTTTTGGATCAGGGTCAGCTTTTACCCTATAATATCCTAGCAGCTAAATTCTCCCTCCCTACCTCATCTTTGTTTTCTTATTTTCGTCTCCATCATTTCCTCTGCACTGTGGTCATCCCAGAATGCGATCTCACAGAGATCAGTCTCTCGTTACAAGCTCTTTTTAAGCAATTCGGACACACCCGCCGTGGGGTGTCTATCATATATAAAGCCCTTCTCACCCTCAGATCCACTGTTAAACTCCCATACATGCTCAGATGGGGATCCAGGCTTGCCTTCTCTGCATCTCTAGAACAGTGGCAAACTGCCTCTGGACATGCTGCACACTTTACTCGATGTATTAACCATCTGGAGCAATCGAAAAAACTCATGTTCAACTGGTATTTGACCCCAGCACGGATTGCTAAATTTGGAGGCACAGGTTCCTCCCCCTCCCCTCTCTGCTGAAAAGTATGTTCTGAACTAGGCTCGGAGATACATATGTGGTGGACCTGCCCTGCCGTTAACAGGTTTTGGGTCGAGGTGGAATCCCTTCTGTCCTCTCAGACTGGCCTACCCCTGGATCTAACACCCCCCCTAGCTTTGTTGGGCCTGGACTTGGACTCTTTCCCTCTAACTCTGAGACCCATCATAACTAGTGTTGAGCATTCCGATACCGCAAGTATCGGGTATCGGCCGATACTTGCGGGTATCGGAATTCCGATACCGAGATCCGATACTTTTGTGGTATCGGGAATCGGTATCGGGATTAATATCAATGTGTAAAAGAAAGAATTAAAATAAAAAATAGGGATATACTCACCTCTCCGACGCAGCCTGGACTTTACCGCCGTAACCGGGAGCCGTTGTACCTAAAAATGCGCGCTTGAAGGGCCTTAGATGACGTCACGGCGCTCTGATTGGTCCGTAGCGGTCGCGTGACCGCTACGCGACCAATCACAAAGCAATGACGTCACCTAAGGTATTTCAAGCACTTGAAAGACCTTAGGTGACGTCTAGGCTTTGTGATTGGTCGCGTAGCGGTCATGCGACTGCTACGGACCAATCAGAGCGCCGTGACGTCATCTAAGGCCCTTCAAGCGCGCATTTTTAGGTACAACGGCTCCTGGTTACGGCGGTAAAGTCCAGGGCGCGTCAGAGGGTGAGTATATCCCTATTTTTTATTTTAATTCTTTCTTTTACACATTGATATGGATCCCAGGGCCTGAAGGAGAGTTTCCTCTCCTTCAGACCCTGGGAACCATACAGGATACTGTCCGATACTTGGTGTCCCATTGACTTGTATTGGTATCGGGTATCGGTATCGGATTAGATCCGATACTTTGCCGGTATCGGACGATACTTTTCGATACCGATACTTTCAAGTATCGGACGATATCGCTCAACACTAATCATAACCAATACTCTCATAGCTGCGCGTCAGACAATAGCTGCGCACTGGAGGTCTCCGGTCCTTCCTACGCTTTCCGAGACAATATGTCGTTTGAACCTGCATTGTACATATGAGATTATGCTTGCGCATGATCTGAAACAGAAAACTACGGCTCTGAATTGGTGGGACCCATGGATCTCCTCTAATTATAACACGGTGGATGTCCCTCCCTGATCCCCACTGAGATGGTTTCTGTTTAGCACTCCTCGCTCTCTTACTGGGGTTCCTATTGGTACACTTTGAGTCTTACACTGGATAAGTTGTATAGCTGCATACTCCCCTCCCCTCTCTCCCCATTCCCCACGATTAATCCCCTTCGTTTTTGTTATGATTTGTTGACTGTTTGTTTCTGTTATTCTTTGAAAACTCCAATAAAAAACTATTGGTTTAAAAAAAAAAAAAGGAAAAATAAAAACATTAAACCCTTTCTCACCTTAGACGTATCTATACGTCCAGGTCATCTGGTACTTACACACCTTGGACATATGGATATGTCCATGAGATTTTGCGCGCTCAGACGCTGTGCTCGTGCAATCACTGCTGAGTGTCAGCTGATTCTGACAGCTGGCACCTTGCACAAATTGCCAAGTGTGGTCCCGCACAGCTCCCGACACTTTAACCCTCTAAATACTGAGATTTAACTCGATCGCAGAATTTCGGAAGCAGGCAGACGGAGGAAAGCCCTATGTCCTTGGATCAGATACCCTGAAACGTCATTGCCATGATAACTCAATGTCATCATGATGACATCTGGGTCACCAGAGCTAGTAAAGTTGCTTGATCATGCTCAAAGCTGAACAAAAAATGGAATAAAACGCGATCAAAAAGACTAATGTAAATAAACATGGTACCTATCATACAGCTCCATCAGCTGAAAATAAAAAAGTTATAGCTCTCAGAATAAAGCTATACAAAAATAATTATTTCTTCTATAAAACAGTTTTTATTGTGTGCACCAAAGCATAAAAAATAAAAATGAGGTATCACTGTAATCGTACTGACCCGAAGAATAAAGCTGCCTTACCAATTTTACCACATGCGGAATGACTTAGAAAAAAACAAACAAAAACAATTCCTGAATTGCTGGTTTTTGTTAATTCTGCCTCATAAAAATCGGAAAAGAAAGTTATCAAAAAATGTCATGTGTCTGAACATGGTACCAATAAAAATGTCAACTTGTCCCGCAAAAAACAAACACTCACATGACTCTGTCAGGAAAAATATGGAAAAATTATAGTTCTCAAAATACTAGTTTCTGCAATAAAAAGTGTCATTTAGTGTGTGACAGCAGCCAAACATAAAAACCCGATATAAATCTCATATCGCTGTAATCTCATCGATGTTGTGACAGAGCATGCGACAGAGCAGGAAGAGACACCAGGCCGATAAACAAGCCAATGGGATTTATTGGAACAGGGAGCTGGGAAGCTCAAATGAGGGTAATGCTATAGCATCCACAATGAGTCCACAATGTGTCCACAGAAAGGGAGTCGACCTGGGGGCACCACCTAGTAATCTGACACCAGGGAAATATAGAAATAGCCCTGGATGAGTTCAATGTATCCAGCAGATGAGGGATACAATGCAGTCCCACATGGCAGCTTCAAACAGAACGCACAGTCACCGGGATCCCGCCTTTGCATAAGATCCCAGCCTTTTGCAGGTCACCACCAACTGACTCTGCCAAAAGCATGAGTCTATTGTCCTGTGTCCTGGGAAGGACACAGCTGAACAGAGGCCAGACAGAGGCCAGAGTAACTCTGCTGTCTCATTATAGTGAATAAATTCCTCGAGATTTTCATCTGAATCATGTCATTTAGAGATTTCGATGGAAACCCCAAAGAAAGTGACCAGCATACAGCGCAGAATAAATGTGATCCGAAACATTATGTAAAAGGTTCCTAACAAAAGTTTCAACTAAGTCCCCACTTAGGTCCGTTATCTGTTAACAGTAATTTAGGGGCTTAACATAACTGGTATTTCAAAGGCTCTGGAAAAGCAAAATGGCTCCTCACCCTGCCAAAGAAATTCAGCAAATTCTGCTCTCCCAAATTCCTAATGCCCCCCTCCGTTAAGAGCCCCACAGTGTACCTAAAACACATTAATCATTCACATGTTTGGCATTTCTGTAGCAATAAGAGCCAGCCTAATTTACTGGTTCATGTCTCCAGAAGCATGAGCTGGGCATAACGTAATGATTACCATAAGATACTGCAACCAAAGAAAACCAACAGCACACAGCTGAAGGCTGCACGCTCCAAAGTCCAGGGATCCAATAGGACCAATACTCACAATAGATAAAGAAGGAGCAGCAACCATTCCAGGTGAAAAAATGTCCAAAGTCTTTATTCCGCCATAGTAAAATTACAACGTTTCGGCCATGATGGCCTTTATCAAGTATAAAATTAATCACGTGTGGCCATCTTAAATAGTGTGGAGCCTATACAGCCACCAATCACCACTAAGAGGCGGCCTTTATTAAACATGTTAAAAGACAATATAATATACATCTGCACCAAACTCCAAGTGAAGTACATATTAAATCACATTTAATTACATGCACATCATATAAAAACTATATCTGAAATACATAAGGGAAACATGTTATCAACGTAAACACATCGCTGTCCCAATCCTAACACAGCTCTTCCGTTGTTATGGTGATAATGCCACCAATCCCTGGCCGTAGATACAATAAACAAACCCCCTAGCCAATCCTAGGTTATCCCAAAAAGAAGCGCTGAAACTCTCGCTATCCAATCATCACATACCTATATGATGATGTCCATGAGGCAGCGCACGCCAGCGCCTGCGCACACACACACACCCGGCAGAAGATCACATGACCACCACCGGAGTGCGCCGAGCGCATGCGCCGATCGTCGCCTACCTAAGCGTCATCACTGGGAGCGCCCAGCCGGGTAGACACGTGATCCACCACGGGGCGGAGAACCGCTCACTCGGGGAATGCACGTGACACCCCGGATCTACGCCCACAGGGAGACGCGGACATAGCCATTACCATGGCAACAATCTATATCATATATTGCAAAGTACATCGTGATTTGGCATGCAAGGATCAAAAAGAAGGGGGCTACAATAACACACGGATTATACACAGTTGGAAAGGGGCTATAGTTACAATCAGAACAAAAGAGGGAGGGAAAAAAGGAACCAAGGAGGAAAATCCTCCACATCCTCCACATGTCCCTTGTATGTCAAATACCCGATGCACTGTAAAATACACAAAAACAAGAAAAAAACAAGAAAAAAGAATCAAAAGAAAAAGTTAAAATATATACAGCCCCCTTCTTTTTGATCCTTGCGTGCCAAATCACGATGTACTTTGCAATATATGATATAGATTGTTGCCATGGTAATGGCTATGTCCGCGTCTCCCTGTGGGCGTAGATCCGGGGTGTCACGTGCGTTCCCCGAGTGAGCGGTTCTCCGCCCCCTGGTGGATCAAGTGTCTACCCGGCTGGGCGCTCCCAGTGATGACGCTTAGGTAGGCGACGATCGGCGCATGCGCTCGGCGCACTCCGGTGGTGGTCATGTGATCTTCTGCCGGGTGTGTGTGTGTGCGCAGGCGCTGGCGTGCGCTGCCTCATGGACATCATCATATAGGTATGTGATGATTGGATAGAGAGAGTTTCAGCACTTCTTTTTGGGATAACCTAGGATTGGCTAGGGGGTTTGTTTATTGTATCTACGGCCAGGGATTGGTGGCATTATCACCATAACAACGGAAGAGCTGTGTTAGGATTGGGACAGCGATGTGTTTACGTTGATAACATGTTTCCCTTATGTATTTCAGATATAGTTTTTATATGATGTGCATGTAATTAAATGTGATTTAATATGTACTTCACTTGGACTTTGGTGCAGATGTATATTATATTGTCTTTTAACATGTTTAATAAAGGCCGCCTCTTAGTGGTGATTGGTGGCTGTATAGGCTCCACACTATTTAAGATGGCCACATGTGATTAATTTTATACTTGATAAAGGCCATCATGGCCGAAAGGTTGTAATTTTACTATGGCGGAATAAAGACTTTGGACATTTTTTCACCTGGAATGGTTGCTGCTCCTTCTTTATCTATTGTGTGAGTATTGGTCCTATTGGATCCCTGGACTTTGGAGCGTGCAGCCTTCAGCTGTGTGCTGTTGGTTTTCTTTGGTTGAAGTGGTTTGGATCTGAACCAGCATGCACCAGTTAATGGCAATGGAGCCTACAAGAAATCCAGAGGTGGGTGAACTGGACACTGCCACAACTTTCTCCTACACGGATGAGGACGCTATACGGATTCTATCTGGTACGTCTAATGACAATGCTTTTTTAAGTAAACCTACTGCGGAGATGTTATGTAGGAAACATGAAAATGAGAAAAGGAGATTTATCTCTTTTGAATTACGTGTGACAACACTCACTGAATACTACAAAGCCCGTAGGATACCACGGGGGTTACGTCCACACTTACGCCCTACATTGATGGCGGATAATGTACAATTTTGCAACAAATTTGAATCCATCACCAACAAATTTTCTTTTGATTTAATGCTCCTTAACATCGAATTTCTTCGAAATGAGATGGAGCTTATTGAAATAACTGTGGTGGATTTGGAACAACAATTGACTGGTATGATGACCACACATGAGTTTGAAGTGTATAAAACTCGATTGGAGGAAAATCTTGTTAAATTCCGTAATGACACTGAGAAGACCAAAAGGTCTAAATGGTTCCATGATATGGAGGACTATAGATCTGGTCGTATTTTTTCATGGCATCCTGGTTCACAATCATCCCTCAATAATAGAAGACCTAGAGCCTTTCATCAGCATGGGAGAAAGAAGATACCACAGGAGAGGGATCCACAGAGATTTGGTTTCACTACGGCGGAATCAGACTCCACTGATGACTCTAACCTGGGAGTTGCTTCTTCTTCTTCTTGTATTTTTTTAGGACCCAAAAAAACAAATATGATAACCACAAAAGGAGGAACCGCAGAGGTGGGAGAAAACATAGGAGGAGTCGGCAGGAATCAAGAAGGAAGGAAAGTCTACAGGTCCCCTGTGTGGACTCGGAACAAGGACGAACGACGGAAAGCGAATTAAACTGCAATGAACTGGTGGTAAATATATCATCTGTACAGTTGTCAGAAGTTGAATGCAATATCTTGGCCAAAGGCCTTTCCTTTTGTCCTAAAAATCTGCCTGACTGGTTTCAAATAGAGTGTGACTTATATGCATTCTTCAGAAGGTTACGGTTAACTACATATTTCTCTGAGACACAACAGAATAGTGTTGAACCCCCAGATGCGAGTGTGGGTGGTTTTACCATTAAAGGGGCGGGTCTATATAACAGAAGTTCTTTTCAACCCCATGTTAAAAATCATTTTGTTGAGTCTTACATCGAATTGGTGGAGAGGGATATAAAACTACTGAAGAATGGTTTTCACAATGCTGGATTTAATAACTTGTCCAGGGTTGAGAGACAGGCCCTTGACCGCTTGTCGGGCAATGCTGAAATCACAATAAAACCAGCCGACAAAGGCGGAGCAGTGGTAATTATGGACACTGTTAAATACAGAGCGGAAATTATGCGACAATTGTCAGACACTGCAGTCTATAAAAAATTGAAATGTGATCCTACTACTGCCTTTCAGGGTGAGTTGCAGCTTCTGATCGATGACTCCCTTCATAATGGACTCATCGATCAGAAGCTGTTTGAATTTCTATATGTAGATGCACCAATTACCCCAATTTTATATACGCTACCAAAGATACACAAAGATCTGTTGAATCCCCCCGGGTGCCCAATTGTGTCTGGTAGGGGGTCTATGTGTAATAAGGTGTTAATTTTTCTCGATAAAGTCCTTCGATGTTTTTCCACCTCTGCACGTTCGTATATTAGAGACACCAACGATTTCTTGGAGAAATTAAGTGGTATTTCTATTAGTGCCTCTACTTTTCTAGTATCATTCGATGTTGTGTCTTTGTACACATCAATCGAACATGATAGGGGTCTGCATGCCATCGGTGTGGTGCTATCAGGCTCGGACGTGCCTCCGGATTGTGCACAGTTGGTCCTCACACTGCTGGAGTTCATCCTCAGGAGGAACTTCTTCCTCTTTGGGGATGACTACTACCAGCAGTTAAGGGGTACCGCCATGGGGTCCAATGTGGCCCCCACTTATGCGAACATCTACATGGCGGTGCTCGAGGATCAACATGTGTACAGTTCCAGCTTCTGGGGCCACGTCCGAGCCTGGTGGCGCTATATCGACGACATTTTTTGTATATGGGAGGGTACAGAGGAGGTCCTTTTTGATTTTCTTACGGAACTGAATAATATACACCCTGAATTAAAATTCACTATGACATATTCGGCTGATAGGGTACAATTTTTGGACACTATGGTGTATAAACAAGATGGTAACCTATGTACTGATTTGTTCACAAAAGTAACGGACAGGAATAGCCTCTTATGCTATGATAGTTACCATCCAAGGAAGATGATGGATTCACTTCCTTGAAGTCAATTGGTCCGGGTTAAGAGGATTGTGACAGACAACGAAACCTGTGAGATAAGATTGGAGGAAATGTGTAAAAAATTTCTACATAGAGGCTATCCGAAATCTAAAGTGATTGGTCATAGGGATAAAATACTAAAACTATCCAATGGAGATTTACGAACTCAAAGAAAAGTCAAACAAAAACGTATACCTTTTGTGTCTACATATTGTCCTGCTAGCAATGGCATTGCCAACATTTTGAATAGGCACTGGGGGATACTGAATAAAGGTATGCCCCAGATTCAGGATTTTCATGCACGACCTATTCTATCCTATAGACGGGGACGTAATTTAAGAGACAAATTGGTTAGGTCCGATATTGGCACAGGTAAAGTTGCCGTCCAAAGGACATTGTGTCCACCACAGATGGGCAACTTTCCCTGTCTCAATTGTGCTTGCTGTGGCAACATGCTAAAAGGCGATAGCTTCAACCACCCTCGGACGGGGAAGAGGTTTATGATCAATGAACGCTACACGTGCTCTTCGAAATTTGTCATCTATTTAATAGTATGTCCGTGCGGACTTATGTACGTCGGCGAGACTACTATGGAAATTCGAGCCTGGATAAGTAAGCACAAAAGCACTATAAGAACAAAACTATTGGAATTACCTATTCCAAAGCATTTCAGTGATTGTAGACATTCGATTAATCAATTGCGCTTTAGAGTTATTGATGGGGTCCCGTTTTTGCGGAGAGGGGGTGATAGGACACGGAAATTAAAACAGAAAGAGCTAAGGTGGATCTCGGTGTTGGAGACCCTACAACCCAGAGGGTTAAATGTTGATTATAACCTTCAAATATGCATGTCCTAAGTCCCCTTCTCCCCTATAGTGTGTTCTCATGCGTGTAGGTTTTAATTATGTGCTGCTGTATATATTTTAACTTTTTCTTTTGATTCTTTTTTCTTGTTTTTTTCTTGTTTTTGTGTTTTTTACAGTGCATCGGGGATTTGACATACAAGGGACATGTGGAGGATGTGGAGGATTTTCCTCCTTGGTTCCTTTTTTTCCCTCCCTCTTTTGTTCTGATTGTAACTATAGCCCCTTTCCAACTGTGTATAATCCGTGTGTTATTGTAGCCCCCTTCTTTTTGATCCTTGCGTGCCAAATCACAATGTACTTTGCAATATATGATATAGATTGTTGCCATGGTAATGGCTATGTCCGCGTCTCCCTGTGGGCGTAGATCCGGGGTGTCACGTGCGTTCCCCGAGTGAGCGGTTCTCCGCCCCCTGGTGGATCACGTGTCTACCCGGCTGGGTGCTCCCAGTGATGATGCTTAGGTAGGCGACGATCGGCGCATGCGCTCGGCGCACTCCGGTGGTGGTCATGTGATCTTCTGCCGGGTGTGTGTGTGTGCGCAGGCGCTGGCGTGCGCTGCCTCATGGACATCATCATATAGGTATGTGATGATTGGATAGCGAGAGTTTCAGCGCTTCTTTTTGGGATAACCTAGGATTGGCTAGGGGGTTTGTTTATTGTATCTACGGCCAGGGATTGGTGGCATTATCACCATAACAACGGAAGAGCTGTGTTAGGATTGGGACAGCGATGTGTTTACGTTGATAACATGTTTCCCTTATGTATTTCAGATATAGTTTTTATATGATGTGCATGTAATTAAATGTGATTTAATATGTACTTCACTTGGACTTTGGTGCAGATGTATATTATATTGTCTTTTAACATGTTTAATAAAGGCCGCCTCTTAGTGGTGATTGGTGGCTGTATAGGCTCCACACTATTTAAGATGGCCACATGTGATTAATTTTATACTTGATAAAGGCCATCATGGCCGAAAGGTTGTAATTTTACTATGGCGGAATAAAGACTTTGGACATTTTTTCACCTGGAATGGTTGCTGCTCCTTCTTTATCTATTATTACCATAAGATACTGGTCACTACAGTGTACCAGTCATTACTACGGCAGTTTGCAATTTTCACTTGGCAAAATCATCACTACACCTGTAGATAAATTCCAAAAGGGGTATAATTTCACAAATGGGGTCATTTGAGGGAGGGTTTCTGCTCTTCTAGCACTTAGGGGATCTGTATTTGGAGTCCACAAACCATTTTAGCATTTTAGGATGAAAATAGTGCTCTGTTCCTCTTGAGTCTCTCCGTATGGCTAAGCAGTACTGTACAGCCACATATGGGGTATTTGCACATTAATTAGAAATTGTGGGACAAATTATGATGCCATTTTTACCCACTTCTTGTCTGAAAATGTAAAATCTGGGGCTAAAACAACATTTTGGCGGTAAAAATTTAATTATTTTTTCTTCACTGCAAAATGGTCTAAAATTTGGTGACAGACCTGTGGTCTCAACAAGATCACTGCGCCCGTAGATGTATTTATTGAGGGGTGTAGTTTGTAAAATGGAATCACTTATGGGGGGTTCTGCTTTTCTGGCAAATAAGGGGCCACATGCAAATCATAAGGCCGGCGTCACAATAAACGTAAGGAAAATCAGTCTTAGTCTCCCTGCCGAGAGTCACACAAGTGTTCTCCTTATGGTCATGAATGTGAAATGTATTTGCAATGTGATGATGTAATTTTCTCCCAATCATGTATCCGTATGAAATCTGTATGACATGCGTATGGCTTTACATTTCTCACTGAATTTCCCCATTGAATTAAATTGCTCAATGGGCTGAAATGAGGAAAATGTGTGCGCATTTATTGCAAGCTAGACAGATGGCCCGTGTGGCGTCCGAGTTTTTCTCGCACCCATAGATTCAATTGGCAAGTCTCGGACGATATACGTTGACAAGCGCAGCATGCTGAGATTTTACACGCACGTCAAATACGCCTGAGAAAAAATACGATGATGTGAGCTGCCCCATAGATTAAAACTGGTCCGAGTGCTATAGAATGTTTTCTCGCATAGCACTCGCCCGTATTCTACTTTTTGTGCTACATATCTCTCTGATTTAGGGGCATAAGAAGTTTGAAAATTGCAAATTTTTACAAATTTTTGCCAAATTTCAATTTTTTTCACAAGTAAATGCAAGTCATATTAAAGAACTTTCACCCCTATCATGAATTACAATATATCGTGAAAAAACCACCTGAGAATCAGTGGGATCCGTTGAAGCAATCCAGAGTTATTTCCTCATAAAGTGACAATTATAAACGTTGGCCTGGTCATTAATGTGCAAACCACCTTGGGGGGTATAAAGGGGTTAAAATGAAATTTGCCTGTGGCCTTAAAGGTGTTGTTTGGTCTTAAACTCCACTTCTGAAGTCACTTTGCATGACTGCAGACTTGTGAATCCTCAGATCACTCGCACTGCACGCTGCAAAGATTCTACAATGCTGGTGCATATACACATACTTCCTGCCACATTCTGCGTAGATGTGCACAGCCTCACTCATTGCAAGTCTATGGAGTGAGGCTGGAAACAGGCTAGGCAGAATGTGGCCGGAAGTATGCATATTGCATTCTTTAGTTCACATTACCGGCACCAGCAATGGAGAATCTTAAGAGCGCGCAGTGCGTGCGATGTGAAGATTCACAAGTCTGTAACCACATAGAATGAATGCAGTAGTTTAGGACCGGTCTTTTGTTTAAGGGGTAAAACAGTTAAACATGTCTCCTTCTCTGTGATCAACCAGGAGAAATTGCAGAAAAGTCCAAACTTCATGTAGAAATTACACTTATTCGATGTATGGTGCAAAATTAATGAAAAGTTAAAAAATAAATCATAATATAAAGAATAAAATGAAAGCATCCAAGAATATAATGTGTTTGGGGGTAACATGATCCTTTTTAACAAGCTGAAAGAGATTATTTAATACAATAGAAGTGCCAAAAAACAAAAGTTATACTTTGTTCAGAAAGAGTGACGAATCGATCTTACAATTACATCTTGCATATACAAAGATCCTGATTCATCAAAGCCAGAAATATGAAGTTAAATGCTATGTAAAAGTCGTAAAATGTTTGCGCACTGCAAAGTTGTGCAACATTTTCAAAACTTTTAGAGTTTTCATGCCGCTTTTAGGCACATCTGCCAAATGAAAAGAGCTGGGATGGGATGAAGTATGGCAATGCCCAACTATCAAATTCATGAATAGTGGTGGTGTTTTTCTCTCCAAAACTGTTGCTCCAGTCCAGTATCACTTCTCATGAGAAACACAGAGGTGCACACTACTGAGAAGATGCAATAAATTTATTAAAGGGACTCTGTCACCTGAATTTGGTGGGCAGTGTAAATGCCCTGTGTCCGGTCCGATGGGCGGTGTTTCATCTTCTTTCATTCACCCCTTCCTTTCCCACTGGCCGCAATATTTTCTTGAATTTGACTAGGTTTCCTCCGTAGTTACCGCGTGCGCAAGGCAATCTTGCCTTGCGCACGCGCAGTATGCTTTGCCCAACTGCGGGCAAAGCCGAAAAGCATTAGTGCGCATGCTCCAGCGCACTATGTCCCGGAAGTATCTCGCTGTGTCACCTAGTCAGGGAGTGAGCGTGACACTGTGTCCAATAATTCAGAGCTGCCTCAGTTCATGGTCAGCATATAACACAGCTTCTGACCAAGGAGGGGGGAGCATAAGTCACTTATGATAAGTGAGTACACAGATGAAACTGTAGGGGCTCATAGCTGCTACTTTCTGAGGCAACACATTTCCGTGCCTGTTTTATCACAGGAGTGAGGGTTCATCACCAGTCCTGAGAGCTCATCACAAATCAAGTCAGTGACATATAAGCTCAGCTGCCCCTGGTGCATCTACATCTCTGACTTATTTATTTATCTATTGATTTATGATAACCTCAGAGAGCTAGAGACAGGGCAGAAACAGTAACTCATTTCTTCTCCCAGTCAGTGAAAGGTGTTAGCTCAGAAAGCAGTAGCTGTGAGCTCCTGCTGTTTTGTCTATATGCTCACTTATCATAATTGACTGATGCGTGTACCCCTTGGCCAGTAGTAGTGATGAGCGAATATACTCGGTACTTGAGATTTCCCGAGCACTCACAGTTGTCCGAGTATTTGTAAGTACTCAGAGATTTAGTTTTCAGCGCCGCAGCTAAATGATTTACATCTGTTAGCCAGCTTGATTACATGTGGGGATTCCCTAGCAACCAGGCAACCCCCACATGTACTTATGCTGGCTAACAGATGTAAATCATTCAGCTGCAGTGCTGAAAATGAAATCTCCGAGTTCTTACAAATGCTCGAAGGACACCAGAGTGTGCTTGGGAAATCTCGAGTACTGAGTATATTCGCTCATCACTAGCCAATAGCTGACATATGTGCTGACCATGAACTGGAGCAGCTCTGTATGGTCAGACACAGCTATCACACATTATATAGCAGGGGCACATTTCTAAAATTATCTCAGCACAGTGACATTATTTTAACACATCCAATTGTGGAACTTATTATTTTTCCAAAATCTATTATTTAAAAGGTGCTTTGTTCATAAGATAACCCATTTAATGAATTTGGTGCCATCAGTGGCTTGCCTCTAAGTGGTGTGCATCGCTAAATAAATTTGGCACATCTTATTCCTGCACGCCCCTCATTAAGACTAGTGTACAAAAGTGCATACAGAAGTGAAGAGTAGTGTTGAGCGATACCGTCCGATACTTGAAAGTATCGGTATCGGAAAGTATCGGCCGATACCGGCAAAGTATCGGATCCAATCCGATACCGATACCCGATACCAATACAAGTCAATGGGACTCAAGTATCGGACGGTATCCTGATGGTTCCCAGGGTCTGAAGGAGAGGAAACTCTCCTTCAGGCCCTGGGAACCATATAAATGTGTAAAAGAAATAATTAAAATAAAAAATATCGCTATACTTTACCTCTCCGACGCAGCCGGGACCTCAGCGCAGGAACCGGCAGCGTTGTTTGTTTAAAATTCCCGCTTTTACATGGTTACGCGAACTCCCGGCTTGTGATTGGTCAGGGCGCCCATGTTGCCGGGCCGCGGACCAATCACAGCAAGCCGTGACGAAAATACGTCACGGCTTGCTGTGATTGGTTAATGGCGGCCATGTTGCCGGGACGCGGACCAATCACAGCAAGCCGTGACGTAATTTCGTCACGGCTTGCTGTGATTGGTCCGCGTCCCGGCAACATGGCCGCCATTAACCAATCACAAGCCGTGACGTCACGGGAGGCTGGACTTGCGCGCTTTTGAAAAAGCGCGCGTGTCCAGCCTCCAGTGACGTCCCGGCTTATGATTGGTCACGGCGCCATGTTGCCGGGACGCGGACCAATCACAGCAAGCCGTGACGTATTTTCGTCACGGCTTGCTGTGATTGGTCCGCGGCCCGGCAACATGGCCGCCCTGACCAATCACAAGCCGGGACTTCGCGTAACCATGTAAAAGCGGGAATTTTAAACAAACAACGCTGCCGGTTCCTGCGCTGAGGTCCCGGCTGCGTCGGAGAGGTGAGTATAGCGATATTTTTTATTTTAATTCTCTCTTTTACACATTTTAACAATGTTAAAATGTGTAAAAGAGAGAATTAAAATAAAATGTTGTTCCGATACCCGATACCCGATACCACAAGAGTATCGGAATCCCGGTATCGGAATTCCGATACAGCAAGTATCGGCCGATACCCGATACTTGCAGCATCGGAATGCTCAACACTAGTGAAGAGTCTTGACTGAGTTGGAGTCTATGTGATCTGCAATGCTAATTGGACGTTTCCTGTGCCCTATGTATAGTGAAAGCTTATGAGCCAATGACCTGTGAACATCTCTACATTGTGTTGGAGTTTGCACATTGCCTTATTTTCTGGTTAGCTAATAAAGGTATCACTCCTAGAATACTTCTGTTATCATTGGGCAGAAAAGTATTCACATCCATATTGCCTTATGTAAGGCAGTCCTTTCTCTGCCTTATCCCTCTATAGGTGGTCCTCCTTAATTGAGTTTCTGACTAGAGATGAGTGCAGATGTTTTAAAATTAAAGTTTACAAGCTTCACTGAATATTCCCCCCAAAAAAGTTGATTTGCAGCAAATACATTTGTATGAATTTCAATACTGGAAAGCTTAGAATTGCTCATAAAGTACAAATAGGGAGAGAGAAAGTGAGAGAGAAGCCAGCGGATCATAAGAGCTTACACTTCATGTTGGAGAGAGAGAGGACCCCACTGATCATAAAAGCTTACACTCTACAGGAAAGGAAAAATCCAGCTGACCATAATAGCTTACACTCTACAGGAGAGAGAAGATCCCGCTGATCATTGGAGCTTTCAAACTATGTGGGAGAGAACCTTGCTTACTATAAGAGCCCATACTCTACAAGCAGGGCCAGTTTTAGGCAAAGTGGAGCCCTAGGCAAAAGTTTAAAATGGGGCCCCAAATGCTAACATATTGCACATCACACAGAAGCATTTCGGGTGTATTGACATGCGCTGAGTTCAGGCCGCTAATCGAGTGTGATTGACAATATAGAAATTGTTCGCTTGTTTCCTGGCCTCTTTACACCAACTGAGATAGAATGATGGGAACAGAACAATCACTATTAGATCAATCTGTCCCCACACAGTATCATGTTATTAGCAGCACATCTACAGTTTACACTGGCGATGTGCTGCTGAGAACAATGATTTTTGTTCCTGAATAAACATTTACTTGATGACTATGCAGCATTTTGCTTGTTTAGTATAATACACCCAATAGTCCTCCATATATTGTAATGTGCACCACAGTCCTCCATATTGTAAAATGCAAACCCCATTCTCCTCCATATAATATAATGTGCCCCATAGTCCTCCATATAGTATAATACATTTGCCATAGTCCTCCATATAGTATAATACACTCCCTATAGTTCTCCATATAGTATAACACACTCCCCATAGTCCTCAATATTGCATAATACATTCCCTATAGTCCTCCATATATTAAAATATACTCCTCAGTCCTACCCATAGTCCTCCATATAGTATAATACACTCCTCATAGTCCTCCATATATTAAAATACACTCCTCAGTCCTCGATATAGTATTATACACTCGTTATAGTCCTCCATATATTAAAAAACACTGCTCAGTCCTCCATATAGTATAATACACTCCTCATAGTGCTCCATATAGTATAATGCACCACCATAGTCATCCATGTAGTACAATTCACTTCCCATAGTATAATGCACCCCATAGTTCTTCATATAGTATAATACATTCCCTTGTAGTCCTCGATACAGTATAATGCAGTCCACATATAGTATAATACTGCCACCCCACAGAGTATAATGCAGCCACCTCATAGAATATAATACAGCCCCCCATAGAATATAATGTAGGCCCCCATAGAATAATATAGGCCCCCATAGAATATAATGCAGCCCCTATAGAATATACTACAGCTCCCATAGAATCTAATACAGCCCCCATAGAATATAATGCAGACCCCCATAGAATCTAATGCAGCCCCCCATAGAATATAATGTAGGCCCCCATAGAATCTAATGCAGCCCCCCCATAGAATATAATGTAGGCCTCCATAGAATCTAATGTAGCCCCCATAACATCTAATACAGCCCCCATAGAATATAATGTAGCCCCCCATAGAATATAATGTAAGCCCCCATAGAATCTTATACAGCCCCCATAGAATATAATGTAGCCCCAAAAGAATCTAATACAGCCCCCCATAGAATACAATGTGGTGGACCCTCCCCCCTCCCCTCACTCATTCATATATTTAAAAAAAAACAATCCACCTCTCCTCGTGCCCTGCGCTGCTTCAAGCTCGACTCCGGTCTCAGCAGCTGCAGTATGCCCGGCATACAGCAGGTACATGATGAAGTGACATCATCACGCATTTGCAGTGTCAGAGGCAGAGGGGAATGATGGGAGAGGGAGAGTCCTCCATCATTACATTGAACTGTACCGGCATCAATGACGCCGGCATAGATTAATGATTTGGCGCTGGTGGGGGGACAGTCAGCACTGACAGGGGGAGTCGGCGCTGGCTGTGAAACACCCCCAGGGCCGTGGAGTACTCAGGACCGGGTCCAGTACTTAAAGGGATGTGTCACGGTGGCGGTGACCCAGTCCATGGCCCTGGGTGCCCATGTTAAAGGAAAGATCTTTAAAGGGGTTTTTTAAATAAAGAAAGTTCATGATGCCACCTGTGGTATTCAATCAGAGCTGACCAATGCTGCTAAAAGGGGTCCTCTGGGGTGATGTTATGGCAGCCAGATGGTATAACATCCCACAGGTGAAGTAGGTCCCCTGGGCTCCTGGTGAATAGATGGAAGATGGAGAGTGGTGCAGTAAAGAACGAAGGATGCAGTTGTGCAGTCTTTTTACCTGGTTTACTGATGGTAGCAGGCAGCCACAGTCCAGGGCACCAGATCACAGGTACAGGCAGTGTCCGTCCAGCTTGGAAGTGAGTTCAGAGTCCAGCTTTACCAGTTGGAGTTAAAAGCCTTCCTTCTAGTGCTGTGTTGTTGTAGTCCCTTAGTACATATGGCTTCATAGCAAGGTCCTCTCAGTTATCTCTGTCCTTCAGTGAAGTGGGACACAAACCCGTGTGACAGGTGACTTGAGCCTTTTTACAGGGTCTCTATCATGATCCGGGCTCTATGTGTCACTGTGTCTCCTGGGTATTAGGGCGGACAGGTTATGTCTAGTCTAGCTGTCCTACTGGTTTCTGCTGTGCCTCTTAGAGTATGACACAACCTCGGTCTTCCAGTTACCGGTATCTGCGCTCTATCTGGGAGGTAGCCCAGTCGCAGCTATTCTCCCTTGTTGTCACTCTCCTGTGCTTCGCTCTCCGGCACGTTAGCTAAAAGCTGTTATTCCTTCTGTATCTCGCCATCTAGGAGCTACAGGACTTCAGGCTGTACAGCCCCTCCCTCATCCTTCTGACACAGACTGCTCCAGTCTCTAACTCCTCCTCCTAGCCAGAGAGAGCAGCTCCCCTTAAGTCGGGTGTAGAGCTCCCCTTCTGGCCTGGTCAGAACAGTGTTGTAAGTGCTGATTAGGCTACGTTCACATTTGCGTTGTTGTGTGTTGTGTCGGCGACGCATCAGCGACGCAACGCACAACGCATGCAAAACGCATGCAAAACGCATTGTTTTGTGACGCATGCGTCCTTTTTTTGCTTGATTTTGGACGCACAAAAAATGCAACTTGCTGCGTCCTCTGCGCCCTGATGCGTGCGCCGCAGTGATGCATGCATCACAAAACGCAAGTGCAACGCATGTCCATGCGCCCCCATGTTAAATATAGGGGCGCATGACGCATGCGTCGCCACAGCGGCGCCCGACGCTGCGTCGCACAACGCTAATGTGAACGTAGCCTTACCTGTCAAAAGGAATCCACCATCACTTCCAAGCGTGACATTACTCTCCATGTGAGGAAATCAATGCCACTGTGACAACCAGGACCCTGGGGCATCTGTTGTGAATTCCGTTCTCGGGCTCCCTCCTGTGGTCATGAGTGGTACTTTGTGAGTTCTGTTCTTGGGCTCCCTCTGGTGGCTTTGAGTGTTACGGCTGGTCTGTAGCTGGACCCCAGCTGCCCCGTTTCCTGCTAGGCTTGCTGCCTATTTAACTCCATCTGGACCTTTACTTGTTGCCTGCTGTCGTTGTATTCAGTACTGGTTCAGATCTCTCTGGGACTTCCCTTGTGACCTGTCTCCTCGTGGAGAAGCTAAGTTCATGCTAGTCTATTTTTGCTCATTGCTATTTGAAAATGTTTCTCAGTATATGATTAGTTCAGTCCAGCTTGCTTATATGCTATTTGATTGCTAGCTGGTAGCTCTGGGGTGCGGAGTTGCGCCCCTCACATCGTGAGTCGGTGTGGGGGTCTTTTTGTATTCTCTGCATGGATAATTTTTGTAGTATTTTATACTGACCGCACAGATTCCTTGCTATCCTCTGACTATTTAGTTATTAGCGGGCCTCATTTGCTAAAACCTATTTTCATTTCTATGTTTGTGTTTTACTCTTAACTCACCGTCATTATTTGTGGGGGCTGCTCTCACTTTGGGGAAAACTTCTCTGAGGCAAGTGAGGCTTTGTTTCTCTCTAGGGGTAGCTAGTTTCTCAGGCTGTGCAGAGGCATCTAGGCAGAGTTAGGAACGCTCCACGGCTGCCTATAGTGTTTGTTGATAGGATCAGGATTGCGGTCAGTAAAGTTCCCACATCCCCAGAGCTTGTCCTATTTTTTGGTTTACCTATCAGGTCAGTTCATGTGTTCTTACCATCAGAACCATAACAGTACAGCAGGCCAGTAAAGTGTTAATGCATCGCAAAAGAGGGATAAGAGAAGCTCTGATGGTTTTTTTTTTCCGCTGCAGTGTGTTTAGCCTCTCTCCTCCCCTTAATCTCTGGGTGGTTCAGGACTCAGCTGCAGATATGGACATTCAAGGTCTGTCCTCTTGTGTGGATCAGCTCGCTACAAGGATACAAAGCATTCAGTATTATGTAATTCACAGTCCTATGTCAGAACCTAAAATACCAATTCCTGAGCTGTTCTCTTGAGATAGGTCTAGGTTTTTGAATTTCAAAAATAATTGCAAATTGTTTCTTTCTCTGAGACCTCGTTCCTCTGGTGACCCTGCTCAGCAAGTTAAAATTATTATTTCTTTGTTACGTGGTGACCCTCAAGATTGGGCATTCTCCCTGGCGCCAGGAGATCCTGCATTGCTAAATGTGGATGCGTTTTTTCTGGCGCTTGGATTACTTTATGAGGAACCTAATCTAGTGGATCAGGCAGAAAAGATTTTGCTGGCTCTATCTCAGGGTCAGGAAGAAGCAGAGGTTTACTGTCAGAAGTTTAGGAAGTGGTCTGTGCTCACTCAGTGGAATGAGTGTGCCCTGGCAGCGATTTTCAGAAAGGGTCTTTCTGAAGCACTTAAGGATGTTATGGTGGGGTTCCCCACGCCCGCGGGTCTGAATGAGTCAATGTCTTTGGCCATTCAGATTGATCGGCGTTTGCGGGAGCGCAAACCAGTGCACCATCTGGCGGTGTTTTCTGAACAGAAGCCTGAGTCTATGCAATGTGACAGGATTCTGACCAGAATTGAACGGCAAAATCACAGACGTCAGAATGGGTTGTGCTTTTACTGTGGTGACTCCACTCATGTTATTTATGACTGTTCTAAGCGCACAAGAAGGTTCGCTAAGTCTGTCAACATTGGTACTGTACAGCCTAAATTCATTTTGTCTGTTACTTTGATTTGCTCTCTGTCATCCTACTCTGTTATGGCTTTTGTGGATTCAGGCGCTGCCCTGAATTTGATGGATTTGTCATTTGCCAGGCGCTGTGGTTTTATCTTGGAGCCATTGCAATTCCCTATTCCATTAAAGGGAATTGATGCTACGCCATTGGCCAAGAATAAGCCTCAGTACTGGACTCAAGTGACTATGTGCATGACTCCTGCACATCAGGAGGTTATTCGCTTTCTGGTGTTACATAATTTGCATGATGTTGTCGTGTTGGGTCTGCCATGGCTGCAGGTTCATAATCCAGTCCTGGATTGGAAAGCAATGTCTGTGTCAAGTTGGGGTTGTCAAGGGGTACATGGCGATGTTCCTTTGGTGTCAATTGCTTCTTCTACTCCTTCTGAAGTCCCTGAATTTTTGTCGGATTACCAGGATGTATTTGATGAGCCCAAATCCAGTGCCCTACCTCCTCATAGGGATTGTGATTGTGCTATAAATTTGATTCTTGGTAGTAAGTTCCCTAAGGGTCGACTTTTTAATTTATCTGTACCAGAACATACCGCTATGCGGACTTATATAAAGGAGTCTTTGGAGAAAGGGCATATTCGCCCGTCCTCGTCACCTTTGGGTGCAGGGTTCTTTTTTTGTGGCCAAGAAGGATGGTTCTCTGAGACCCTGTATAGATTATCGCCTTCTAAATAAAATCACGGTCAAATTTCAGTACCCTTTGCCTCTGCTGTCCGATCTGTTTGCTCGGATTAGGGGGGCTAGTTGGTTCACCAAGATAGATCTTCGAGGAGCTTATAATCTTGTGCGTATAAAGCAGAGCGATGAATGGAAAACAGCATTTAATACGCCCGAAGGTCATTTTGAGTACTTGGTGATGCCTTTTGGGCTTTCTAATGCCCCTTCCGTGTTTCAGTCCTTCATGCACGACATCTTCCGAGAGTATCTGGATAGATTTATGATTGTGTACTTGGATGATATTTTGGTCTTTTCTGATGATTGGGAGTCTCATGTGAAGCAGGTCAGGATGGTGTTTCAGGTCCTGCGTGCCAATGCCTTGTTTGTGAAGGGCTCTAAATGTCTCTTTGGAGTCCAGAAGGTTTCCTTTTTGGGCTTCATTTTTTCCCCTTCTACTATCGAGATGGATCCAGTTAAAGTCCAGGCCATCTATGACTGGACTCAACCTACATCGGTGAAGAGTCTTCAGAAGTTCTTGGGCTTTGCTAATTTTTACCATCGCTTCATCACTAATTTTTCTAGTGTGGTTAAACCTTTGACGGATTTGACTAGAAAGGGTGCTGATTTGACGAATTGGTCTTCTGCGGCCGTTGAGGCCTTTCAGGAGCTGAAACGTCGGTTTTCTTCGGCTCCTGTCTTGCGTCAGCCTGATGTCTCTCTTCCCTTTCAGATCGAGGTTGATGCTTCTGAGATTGGAGCAGGGGCTGTCTTGTCACAGAGAAGCTCTGATGGCTCGGTGATGAGACCATGTGCTTTCTTTTCTTGAAAGTTTTTGCCTGCCGAGCGGAATTATGATGTTGGTAATCAGGAGTTGTTGGCAATGAAGTGGGCATTCGAGGAGTGGCGACATTGGCTTGAGGGAGCCAAGCATCGCGTGGTGGTCTTGACGAATCACAAGAATTTGATTTATCTCGAGTCTGCCAAGCGGTTAAATCCTAGACAAGCTCGTTGGTCGCTGTTTTTCTCCCGTTTTGATTTCGTGGTTTTGTACCTTCCGGGCTCAAAGAATGTGAAGGCTGATGCCCTTTCTAGGAGTTTTGTGCCTGACTCTCCGGGAGTTTCTGAGCTGGCTGGTATCCTCAGAGAGGGGGTGATTTTGTCTGCCATCTCCCCTGATTTGCGGCGGGTGCTGCAGGAATTTTAGGCCGATAGACCTGACTGTTGTCCACCGGAGAGACTGTTTGTCCCGGATAGATGGACCAGTAGAGTTATAGAGTTATTTCTGAGGTTCATTCTTCGGTGTTGGCGGGTCATCCTCGGATTTTTGGTACCAGGGTTCTGGTGGCCAGGTCCTTTTGGTGGCCTTCCTTGTCGCGGGATGTGTGTTCCTTTGTGCAGTCCTGTGGGATTTGTGCTCGGGCCAAGCCTTGCTGTTCTCGTGCCAGTGGATTGCTTTTGCCTTTGTCTGTCCCGAAGAGGCCTTGGACGCATATTTCCATGGATTTTATTTCGGATCTTCCAGTCTCTCAGAGGATGTCTGTCATCTGGGTGGTTTGTGATCGTTTTTCTAAAATGGTCCATTTGGTGCCCTTGCCTAAGTTGCCCTCCTCCTCTGATTTGGTTCCGCTGTTTTTTCAGAATGTGGTTCGTTTGCATGGTATTCAGGAGAACATTGTGTCTGACAGAGGATCCCAGTTTGTGTCCAGATTTTGGCGGTCCTTTTGTGCTAAGATGGGCATTGATTTGTCTTTTTCTTCGGCCTTCCATCCTCAGACAAATGGCCAAACTGAACGAACTAATCAGACCTTGGAAGCTTATCTGAGATGTTTTGTTTCTGCTGATCAGGATGATTGGGTGACTTTTTTGCCATTGGCTGAGTTCGCCCTCAATAATAGGGCTAGTTCTGCTACTTTGGTTTCGCCTTTTTTTTGTAATTCTGGTTTTCATCCTCGTTTTTCCTCAGGTCAGGTTGAGCCTTCTGACTGTCCTGGGGTGGATTCTGTGGTGGATAGGTTGCAGCAGATTTGGAACCACGTAGTGGACAATTTGGCGTTGTCACAGGAGAAGGCTCAGCGCTTTGCTAATCGCCGTCGCTGTGTGGGTCCCCGACTTCGTGTGGGGGATTTGGTATGGTTGTCATCTCGTTATGTTCCTATGAAGGTTTCCTCTCCTAAGTTCAAACCTCGTTTCATCGGTCCTTATAAGATTTCAGAAATCCTCAATCCTGTGTCATTTCGTTTGGACCTCCCAGCATCTTTTGCGCTTCATAATGTGTTCCATAGGTCATTGTTGCGGAGGTATGTGGTGCCTGTGGTTCCTTCTGTTGATCCTCCTGCTCCGGTGTTGGTCGAGGGAGAGTTGGAGTATGTGGTGGAGAAGATCTTGGATTCTCGTGTTTCGAGACGGAAGCTCCAGTACTTGGTTAAATGGAAGGGCTATGGTCAGGAGGATAATTCCTGGGTTGTTGCCTCTGATGTTCATGCTGCCGATTTGGTTCGTGCCTTTCATTTGGCTCGTCCTGATCGGCCTGGGGGCTCTGGTGAGGGTTCGGTGACCCCTCCTTAAGGGGGGGGTACTGTTGTGAATTCCGTTCTCGTTCTCCTGTGGTCATGAGTGGTACTTTGTGAGTTCTGTTCTTGGGCTCCCTCTGGTGGCTTTGAGTGTTACGGCTGGTCTGTAGCTGGACCCCAGCTGCCTCGTTTCCTGCTAGGCTTGCTGCCTATTTAACTCCATCTGGACCTTTACTTGTTGCCTGCTGTCGTTGTATTCAGTACTGGTTTAGATCTCTCTGGGACTTCCCTTGTGACCTGTCTCCTCGTGGAGAAGCTAAGTTCATGCTAGGCCGTGACGTCATCTAAGGTCTTTCAAGCGCTCATTCTTAGGAACGGAAGCTGCCGGTTACATCGGTAAGGTCCAGGCTGCGTCAGAGAGGTGAGTATATCAATATTTTTTATTTTTATTCTTTATTTTACACATTAATATGGATCCCAGGGCCTGAAGGAGAGTTTCCTCTCCTTCAGACCCTGGGAACCATACAGGATACCTTCCGATACTTGGTGTCCCATTGACTTGTATTGGTATCGGGTATCGGTATCGGCGATATCTGATACTTTTCGGGTATCAGCCGATACTATCCGATACCGATACTTTCAAGTATCGGACGGTATCGCTCAACACTACTCCCGACACATTAACCCCGGAACACTGCGATCAAACATAATCGCAGCATTTCGGTGGCATAGGAAAGCATTGCGCAGGGAGGGGGCTCCCTGCCTGCTTCCCTGAAACCCTCGGAGCAATGTGATGTCATCGCATTGCTCCGAGGGTCTTCTACCTCCTCCTCCCTGCAGGCCCCGGATCTAAAATGGCCGCGGGGCTCCTTCCAGGTCCTGCAGGGAGGTGGCTTGCAAGCGCCCTAACAGAGCAGGTGCTTGCAAGCCTCCTGCAGTGCCTGTCAGATCGCTGATCTGACACAGTGCTCTGCAAAGTGTCAGATCCGCGATCTGACACTTTACCAAGAGGTCCCCCTGGGACAAAGTAAAAAAATATATATATATATATATATATATATATATATATATATATATATATATATATATATATATACGTATATATATTTATATATATATATATATATATATATATATATATATTTACATGTGTAAAAAAAAATCCTAAATAATGGAAAAAAAAATATTGTTCCAATAAATACATTTCTTTATTTAAATTAAAAAACAATAAATGTACACATGTTTAGTATCGCCACATCCGTAACGTCCCAACCTATTAAACTGTCCCACTTGTTAACCCCTTCAGTGATCACTGTAAAAAAAAGAAAAATAAAACGAGGCAAAAAACAATTCCTAATTATCATACCGCCAAACAAAAAGTAGAATAACACACGATCAAAAGATGGATATAAATAAACATGGTGCTGCTGACAACGTAATCTTGTCCCGCAAAACACAAGCTGCCATAAAGCAAAAAAATAAAAAAGTTATAGCCCTCAGAATAAAGCGATGCAAAAATAATTATTTTTATATAAAATCGATTTTACTGTATAAAGCGCCAAAACATAAAAAAATTATATAAATGAGGTATCGCTGTAATCATACTGACCTGAAGAATAAAACTGCTTTATCAATTTTATCAAACGTGGAACGGTATAAACGCCCCCCCAAAAGAAATTCACCAATGGCTGGTTTTTGATCATTCTGCCTCACAAAAATCGGAATAAAAAGCGATCAAAAAATGTCATGTGCCCGAATATTGTACCAATAAAAATATTAACTCATCTTGCAAAAAACAAAACCTCACATAACTCTGTGGACCAAAATATGGAAAAATTATAGCTCTCAAAATGTGGAGACGCAAAAACTTTTTTTTGCAATAAAAAGCGTCTTTTAGTGTGTGACAGCTGCCAATCATAAAATCCGGTAAAAAACCCACAATAAAAGTAAATAAAACCCCCCTTCATCACCCCCTCAGTTAGGGAAATATAATAAAATTTAAAAATGTATATATTTCCATTTTCCCATTAGGGTTAAGGTTAGGGTTTGGGTTGGGGCTAAAGTTAGGGTTAGGATTGGGGCTAAAGTTAGGGTTAGGCTTAGGGCTAAAGTTAGGGTTGGGGCTACAGTTAGGGTTAGGGCTTCAGTTAGGGTTAGGGTTGGGGCTAAAGTTTGGTTAGGGTTGGGGCTAAAGTTAGGTTTAGGGTTTGGGCTACAGTTAGGGTTGGGGCTACAGTTAGGGTTAAGGTTGGGGCTAAAGTTTGGTTAGGGTTGGGGCTAAAGTTAGGTTTAGGGTTTGGGCTACAGTTAGGGTCGGGGCTACAGTTAGGGTTGGGGCTAGAGTTAGGGTTAGGGTTAGGGCTAAAGCTAGGATTGAGGCTAAAGGTAGGGTTAGGGTTGGAGCTACAGTTAAGGTTGGGGCTAAAGTTACGGTTGGGGCAAAAGTTAGGGTTAGGGTTTGGATTACATTTAGGGTTGGGATTAGGGGTGTGGTTAGGGTTATGGTTGGGATTAGGGTTAGGGTCTTGTTGGAGTTAGTGGTGTGGTTGTGGTTGGGATTAGAGTTAGGGGTGTTTTGGGTGTAGGGGTGTGGTTAGGGTTATGGTTGGGATTAGGGTTAGGGGCATGTTCGGGTTAGGGGTGTGGTTAGGGTTATGGTTAGGATTGGGATTAGGATTAGGGGTGTGTTTGGATTAGGGTTTCAGTTAGAATTTGGGGGGTTTCCACTGTTTAGGCACATCAGAGGCTCTCCAAACGCGACATGGCGTCCAATCTCAATTCCAACCAATTCTGTGTTGAAAAAGTAAAACAGTGCTTCTTCCCTTCCGAGCTCTCCCGTGCCCAAAACAGGGGTTTACCCCAACATATTGGGTATCAGCGTAAGCAGAACAAATTGAAAAACAACTTTTGGGGTCCAATTTCTCTGGTTACCCTTGGGAAAATGAAAATTTGGGGGCCTAAAAAATCATTTTTGTGGGAAAAAAATGATTTTTTATTTTTACGGCTCTGCGTTACAAACTGTAGTGAAACACTTGGGGGTTCAAAGTTCTCAGAACACATCTAGATAAGTTCCTTGGGGGGGTCTAGTTTCCTTTATGTTGTCACTTGTGGGGGGTTTCTACTGTTTTGGTACATCAGGGGCTCTGCAAATGCAATGTGATGCCTGCAGACCATTCCATCTAAGTCTGCTTTCCAAACAGCGCTTCTTCCCTTCTGAGCTCTGCTATGCGCCAAAACGGTGGTTTACCCCCACATATGGGGTATCAGCGTACTCAGGACAAATTGGACAACAACTTTTGGGGTCCAATTTCTTCTTTTCCCCTGGGTAAAATAAAAAATTAGGGACGAAAAAATCATTTTTGTGAAAAAATATGATTTTTGTTTTTACAGCTCTACATTATCAACTTCTGTGAAGCACTTGGTGGGTCAAAGTGCTGACCACACATCAAGATACATTCCTTAGGGGGTCTACTTTCCAAAATTATGTCACTTGTGGGGGCTTCAATGTTTAGACTCATCAGCGGCTCTCCAAATGCGACATGGCGTCCGTCCCATCTCAATTCCAGTCAATTATGCATTGAAAAGTCAAATGGCGCTCCTTCCCTTCCGAGCTCTGCAATGCACCTAAACAGCGGTTTACTCCCACATATGGGGTATCACCGTACTCAGAACAAATTGTACAACAACTTTTGGGGTCCAATTTCTCCTGTTACCCTTGGTAAAATAAAAGAAAATGGAGCTAAAGTAAATTTTGTGTGAAAAAAAGTTAAATGTTCATTTTTTTTAAACATTCCAAAAATTCCTGTGAAATACCTGAAGGGTTAATAAACTTCTTGAATGTGGTTTTGAGCACCTTGAGGGGTGCAGTTTTTAGAATGGTGTCACACTTGGGTATTTTCTATCATATAGACCCCTCAAAGTGACTTCAAATATGATGTAGTCTCTAAAAAAAAATTGTGTTGTAAAAATTAGAAATTGCTTTTCAATTTTAACCCGTATAACTCCCTAACAAAAAAAAATTTTGTTCCAAAATTGTGCAGATGTAAAGTAGACATATGGGAAATAGAGTTGAGCGACTTTAACTTTTTTAGGATTGAGTCGGGTTTCGCGAAACCCGACTTTGTCAAAAGTCGGGTCGGGTGAAATCGGCCGATTATTGCGAAAAGTCGGGGACCGACTGAAACACGAAACTCAATGCAAGTCAATGGGGAATTAAAGTCGGCAGAGAGTGGAGGATAGGAAAACACCTACAGTGCCCATTTTAATGCCAAAAACATCAATTCTTATTACTGAAGCTTGTCAATCTTAATTTATTTTATAATAATAGTTAGGCATTGAAAACTGGGGGTCATTTGGCTAACGTTGTGGGGAGGTAGGGCTGGCTCAAGTTTTTCGTGGGCCCAGGAAACGCGGAATACGTCACGGAGGTGGAGCAGGGAGAGGTAAGCATTTCAACTTTGGAAGTGCTGTGATCCTGAGCAAGCAGTGGGGTCCCACTCGTTGGCACAGGGCCCCTCATAGTACGGCGGTGTGTTTGACGGCGGGTGGCGCCTCCCACCGGCAGAGACACTTTTGCATACTATGAGGGGCCCTGTGCCAGTGACATCGCCAACGCGTATGCCCCCCCCACCTGATGAAGGACCCTGCACTTTCATCTCCACCTTCCTCTTTGTCCCCGTGTAAGGTGGTATAGTATGCAGAAAGGGGAACCTGACTTTCAGCAGGGTCAGATTTTGGCTGTGTAGAGTGCAAGGGGAATGTAGTGGTCTGAGTCAATGTACCAGCAGACTCATCTAGCAGTGGCTGGGCAATGGGCAGGATGAGGAGGAAACACAGATATAGGCCCAAATAATAAAGTGGGCTAAATGCAGTTCAAAATTGGTAACAGGACTAACCAGGTGGAATTGCTTTGTTCAGCGGAGGACAACTGTAATGAGAGGCTGACACAGTGAGTAGGACAAAATAAGTAAGTAGGCTAAAAGCAGTTCAAAATTGGTAACAGGACTAACCAGGCATCATTGCTTTGTTCAGCGGAGGTCAACTGTAAGGAGAGGCTGACACAGTGAGTAGGCCCAAATAAGTAAGTAGGCTAAATGCAGTTCAAAATTGGTAACAGGACTAACCAGGCGGCATTGCTTTGTTCAGCGGAGGACAAGTGTAATGAGAGTCTGACACAGTGAGTAGGCCCAAATAAGTAAGTAGGCTAAATGCAGTTCAAAATTGGTAACAGGACTAAACTGGCGGCATTGCTTTGTTCAGTGGAGGACAATTGTAAGAAGTGGCTGACACAGTGAGTAGGCCCAAATAAGTAAGTAGGCTAAAAGCAGTTCAAAATTGGTAACAGGACTAAACTGCCGGCATTGCTTTGTTCAGCGGAGGACAATTGTAAAAAGTGGCTGACACAGTGACACTAATAATAAAGTAGGCTAAATGTCTGCCAAAAATGTTTTCATAAATATCCAGGTGGCATAGCTAGGTACAGGCGTGGGCTCCTCTGCTGAGTAGCAGACAGTGATAGTAGTAGGCACAAAGTATTAACTGGTCTAAATGGAGGCCAGGGCACCTGTATATTTTAACTATCATCTATCATTTCATCAAATTTGTATTGGCAGTGCCATTGAAGGATTTAACAGCATAGACTACACAGTGGTGGAGCAGGGAGAGGTAAGTATTGCAAGTGGTAGAGCACTGTTCGAGCTGGGGGGGAACACTCTCTCGTGGGTGGAACAGGGCCCCTCATATTACGACGGTGTGTCTGACGTTGGTTGTGCACCACCACCATCAGAGACACTTCATTGTACTATGAGGGACCCTGTGCCAGTGCCGTCGCCCAAGAGTGGGCCCACCCACCTGTCCAGGCAAATGGCACTAGCACGGGTGCTTGCACCAGGTGGTGACCACAGCCCTGTGGGGGGAGTCAGCCCATTTAGGGAGGTATAAAAATTGCCTATGGTGGACATTTAGCAGCTGCAAATGGAGGAATTGGAGAAGTCAGTAAGAGGAGGCCAAAAGCAAGACATTTTTCATGCAAGCTACGTGTCAGCAGGGGAAGGTGGGGTCAAATAATTTGAAATCCATGATTGGTTCATTTTAATGAAGGTTAGATCATCAACATTTCGGGTAGCCAGACGTGTCCTTTTTTCGGTCAGTATCGAACCAGCAGCACTGAAGACTCTTTCTGATAGCACACTAGCAGCTGGGCAAGCGAGCTCCCGTAATGCATATTCTGCCAATTCAGGCCAGGTGTCAATTTTAGATGCCCAGTAATCAAAGGGGAATGACCTGTGAGGGAGAACATCGATAAGGGCGGAAAAGTAGTTAGTAACCATACTGGACAAATGTTGTCTCCTGTCACTTTGAATCGATGCAGCAGTACCTGTCATGTCAGCGGTCATTGCGAAATCACTCCACAACCTGGTCATAAAACCCCTCTGTCCAACTCCACTTCGGATTTGTGCACCTCTAACACCTCTGCCATGTTGCCCACTATGGCTCGTGTGAGAACCATCACCGCCTCTGTGTGCTGGGAATGCCTGAACCAAATGGTCTACAAGAGTTGCTTGTTTGGTAGCCAATATTTGCTCAAGGTTCTCATGTGGCATGATATTTTGTAATTTTCCTTTATATTGTGGATCCAGGAGGCAGGCCAACCAGTAATCGTCATCTTAGGATAAGCAAGGCATACTCAGCCATGTGGGCCAATGTTCCAGGTGTCAATTCACTGCTTGTGCTGGGTTGAGGAGCACTTTCTTGCAAATCAACATCACTTGTGTTCCGCAAAAACCCTGTACCTGACCTTGCAATGCCACCAGTTTCTATTGCCCCCTGAGAAGCATCCTCCTCCCATAAATATTCATCCCCATCATCCTCCTCCTCCTCTTCATCCACCACCTCATCCAGGAGAGTTCCCTGAGCAGACAATGGCTGACTGTCATCAAGGCTTCCCTCCTCCTCGGCTGCAGACACCTGCTCCTTAATGTGTGTCAAACTTTGCATCAGCAGACGCACTTCATTTTTAACACAGCCTGCTGACACTAACCACTAGCTGTTCGATAATGGGACACCTCATGTGCAACACTGGCAGCTGCGGATGGAGTGGTCGTTCGACTGCGCTCTGTGGACGAGCTTTCGCTTCTGGAGGAGGAGGAGGAGGGGTGGCGAACGCCTACAGCCAATTGTTTCCTAGACCGTGGGCTAGGCAGAACTGTCCCACTATGGCTGTCCCCAGTGGACCCTGCATCCACCACATTAACCCAGTGCGCCATGATGGACACGTAACGTCCCTGGCCATGCCTACTGGTCCATGCATCTGTTGTGAGGTGCACCTTTCCACTGACTGATTGCCTCAGTGCATGGACAATGCGGTCTTTGACATGCTGGTGGAGGGCTGGGATGGTTTTCTCGCAAAGAAGTGCCGACTGGTTAGGTCATAGCGTGGTACTGCGTAAGCCATCAGGTCTTTGAAAGCTTCGCTTTCAACCAACCAGTAGGGCATCATCTCTAGCGAGATTAGTCTAGCGGATGAGAGGATGAGTACTTTCTTTTCCTAACGAGAGTCTCTTGTAGGGTGAGCTGGACTGGAGAGCTGCATATGGTGGAACTAGCAGTGGTGGTGGACATGGCGGATTGAGAGAGGGTTGGTGATGGTATTCTTGATGTTGGCCTACATACAGTGTTTCCTACCAATAACCTTGTGATTCCCTGACTGCTCTGGCCTTGCGACTTTACCTCCACATTTGCTGCTGCTGGTGTCCTAACCGGTGGGCTTACAGTGAGGGAAGCAATGTAGCGTTGCTGACTACCTTAATTCTGAGCAGGTGCACTAACAGTAAGGGCCATTAGGTAGTTAGTCCAGGCTTGCAAGTGCATGCTGGTTAAATGTCTAAGCATGCACGTTGTATTTAAATTTTGGAGATTCTTCCCTCTGCTAAAGATCTTTGAGCATTTATTACAGATAACTTTTGACTAATCATTCGGATCTTGGTTAAAAAAAATGCCACACTGCACTCTTCCTACTATGGATAACATTTTCAGGCATTGCACGCTGTGCTACTTTCACCGGATGGCCACGCTGTCCTAAAACTGTTTTTGTTTTTGACAAACATGTTTGGCCTGATACGGGCCTGCCAGATGACAGCTGTTGCGATGTAGATGGCTGCTGCAGATCATCCTTCTCTGCTTCTGAGCTACTGGCAGTGGCACCCTCTTCCCCCAATAGCTGCCAATCTGGGTCAACAACCGGGTCATCTATCACCTCCTCTTCAATGTCATGTGCACCTTCCTCCGTGTCACTGTGTAAGGTGCTATAGCGTTCGGGATGGGGCACCATAGTCTCCTCAGGGTCAGATTCTGGCTCAGTACACTGTGAGGGCAATGTAGTGATCTGAGTCAATGGAACAGCATAATAATCTAGCTGTGGCTGTGCATCAGTGCACTCCATTTGCGATTCATCTTGTAATGGGCAGTTAACAATTTCCCTTTCTAGCCCAGGCACGGTATGTGTAAAGAGCTCCATGGAGTACCTGTGGTGTCGCCTGACGCATCCTTCACTTTTGGTTTGGGTGAAGGACACAAGGAAACATCTTGTTCCTGACCGGGAGCATCCACTGACGACTCGCTGCTTTTATATTTGGAACTTTCTGAAGAGGAGGCGAAATAGCTGAGTCAGCAAGGAAAGCCAAAACTTTTTCCTGCTGCTCCGGCTTTAAAAGCGGTTTTCCTACTCCAAGATAAGGGAGCCTTCGAGGCCTTGTGTAGCCAGACGATGACACTAGCTCAACACCTCCAGCCTTAGGTGCTATTGTGCTTTTGCCACTACCACCAGATGCACCACCACCACCATCAGTACCAGCTGGCAACCACCGCCCACGGGCTCTTCCACCAGACTTCCTCATTTTTTGGAAAATCTAACCAAAATAACAACCGTTATATGGTACTGTAAAACAAGGTAGAAGGTGTATATAAACTTGTTGAGAATTTAAATCTCCCTTTTTTTGGGAGACTGAACCAAAACTCAGGCCCTGTGCATAAAACAACACAATGTAAGTGGCAAAAAGTGGCTGGCTGACATATAGCGACAAACTAGCGAGAGAACAGCCACACTCTCTCGGGTTATAGCTTGCAAAGTGGTGTATTTATTCACACGTGTTTGACATTCAAATATATGTACACATACAGCAGGATAAGAAAAAAAAGTGACTTTTCGACCCAGTCTTTCTCAAACTGCAAGTAAACATAAAATACAATTAGTGTTTATTAGTGTTGAGCATTCCGATACCGCAAGTATCGGGTATCGGCCGATACTTGCGGGTATCGGAATTCCGATACCGAGATCCGATACTTTTGTGGTATTGGGTATCGGTATCGAAACAACATTAATGTGTAAAAGAAAGAATTAAAATAAAAAATATTGCTATACTCACCTCTCCGACGCAGCCTGCACCTTACCGAGGGAACCGGCAGCCTTCTTCGCTTAAAATGCGCGCGTTTACTGCCTTCCGTGACGTCACGGCAACGCGACCAATCACAGCAAGCCGTGACGTAATTTTCAGGTCCTGAATGCCTAATTCTAGGCATTCAGGATTTGAATATTACGTTACGGCTTGTGATTGCTCGCGTCACGGTCACATGGGCGACGCGACCAATCACAAGCTGTGACGTCACGGGAGGCAGGAAACGCGCGCATTTTAAAATTAAGTCACGGCTTGTGATTGGTTGCGTGCCGCCCATGTGACCGCGACGCGACCAATCACAGCAAGCCATGACGTAATTTTCAGGTCCTGAATGCAGAATTAGGCATTCAGGACCTAAAATTACGTCACGGCTTGCTGTGATTGGTCGCGTCGCGGCCACATGGGCGGCACGCGACCAATCACAAGCCGTGACGTCACGGAAGGCAGTAAACGTGCGCATTTTAAGCAAAGAACGCTGCCGGTTCCCTCGGTAAGGTTCAGGCTGCGTCGGAGAGGTGAGTATAGCAATATTTTTTATTTTAATTCTTTCTTTTACACATTAATATGGATCCCAGGGCCTGAAGGAGAGTTTCCTCTCCTTCAGACCCTGGGAACCATCAGGGATACCGTCCGATACTTGAGTCCCATTGACTTGTATTGGTATCGGGTATCGGTATCGGATTAGATCCGATACTTTGCCGGTATCGGCCGATACTTTCCGATACCGATACTTTCAAGTATCGGACGGTATCGCTCAACACTAGTGTTTATGTACATAGAGCATAATGCGTGAAATTAATATTTACAACTATATATACAACTGTAATCACTAATAAAAATTTCATGAGTCCCCTTGAGGTGAAGGATCTTTTTGAAGGTACAATAGATGCACTGCAAGTCCTTTCCCTGGATTGCCAGTGGATGTACACAGTATATGGATGGTTTTGTAACACGAGATTTAGGACCAGAGACACAATAGTGGAGAGAGTATGTGTGGTCAAAATGAATAATCTAGTTTGCCCAGTGGTGAACTAAATGCATAATGGTATATAGTGGATGAAATGGATGAAAACCTAGTGCACTGGCCTGAGTAGCTGATGCTGTTTGAAAATTTGAAATTAGGTCCCAAAAGGGGCTGCGGGTAGAAAAGGGGGGATAAGAGGGGGAATCCTTAGTAAGGAGAAACGAGGTCTGTGTGGTATGAAAGGAAATATAGATTGTGGGCAAGTTACCAACCTCCTCTTGGTGTGGCGCTGGGGTATCCTGCCTCCTGGAAGTGTGTGGGCTAATGTGAGCATTGTAGCTCCATTTATAATGCTTGCTGGCCATAAAGTGATGTCATGTCAGGGCGAGCTGTGGAGCACAGAGTGCGAGCTGCATGGATTGTGTCTAGGAGTCAGATGTGATGCAATGGCTGGGTTGCCTACATAATGCTGATCATACTTATAGGAAAGGCCCAGAGTGTGTCGGGAGTCCACCTGGGTAAACTGCTAATGTGAAACCCCATAGGAAATGCATATTGAATACAAATAAAAAAATTATAAAATATAAAAATAAATAATATAAAAATAAAAATAAAAATAATAATAAACAATAAAAATGGAAAAATGGGAATAAATATACATAGACTGTGGGATGCAAATAAAATAGTGGGTAATGAAAAAAACTGAATAAGCCCCAGTGTAGTCCATATTGGAGTAGAAATATAGATTTATGTCTATAAAGGGGTACCAAAGCTAATAATTTCGTAAACAAGAGAAGGGGAGTGCTAAACTTATGGAGCGAAATAAAACAATAAGAAAAAATAAGAAAAATAAGAAAAAATAAGAAAAATTGATAAATGAAAAATAAGGGGATTTGAAAAAAAAAAATTGAAAAAAGAGAGATGGAACTTTCTATAACTTACCCAAGGCGGGTGTTAGGAATATTTAGTCAGGTCAGTGTGTCTGTAAGAATAAGTGAAAGGTTAGAACCAAAGCAATAGCTCTAGGATATTTTGACCACATACGTCAACTACTAAATACATAAATACATTTTCTACATGTAGATTTCCGCATAAAAGAACAGTTCAATTTTCAACATCACGAATCACATTACAGAGTATAACAGACACGGCAGTTCAACCCTGTGTATTAAGATAATAAGTCTAACTCCCTGTTGAGTCCCTTTGGCGTGAGGGTTTGCAATGTGTGTATCCAATAGGATTCCCTTTCTTTAAGTAATCTGTTGTGGTTGCCGCCTCTCCTTGGTCTCTCAATCTGTTCCACAACCTGGAATCTCAGTTGTGAAACTGAATGATTAGCTGTTGCAAAGTGTTCTGGAATGGGTAACCAAGTTTTTTTGCATCTGATTGTAGATTTATGGCTGGATATGCGGTCGCGAACGTGTTGTGTTGTTTGGCCTATATAAATAAGGCCGCAAGGGCATTTAACCAGGTATACCACAAAATTGGATTCGCACGTAAAGAAACCCCTTGTCTTATGCCTCTTACCAGAGTGGGGGTGAATGACATCCTCCCCTCTGATAACGTTTGAACAACATGCACAACTAAGACATGGGTAAGTCCCCACCCGTTTTGAGCCAATGAAACTCTGTTTGGGTTGTTTTATTAGGCTACCTATGTCCGCCCTCACCCATTGGTCCCTAAGGTTTGGTGGTTTTCTTTTGCACATGAGTGCTGGATTTTTGAAGGCTTCGATGTCGGGGTATGACCTATGGAGAAGTGGCCAGTGTTTATTAATGATGTTGTAGAGTTTAGGCATTATCGGGTGGTGGGTATGTACAAAAGGAATGCATTCGGGTTTAACTAATGTGGTTCGGGAGGGTGTAGTTTCAAGGGCTCTCAGTTTCTCGGTGATCAAGAGTTGTTCAGGATACTTCCTATCTCTAAATTTGTCGGACATCTCATTAAGGCGAGTTTCAAGTTAACTCTTATCCGATACAATTCTTTTAACCCTTTGAAATTGGGAACGAGGCAGACTATTTTTTGTAGATTTTGGATGACAGCTGGTGTATAATAAAAGGTTATTAGAATCTGTAGGTTTAGTGAAAATATCCGTCTCTAGTTTACCTGTGTCGTTCTTTATGACCATTGTGTCCAGAAATTAGATTCTAGTCAAGTCCCAAGTCAGGGTGAACTGGAGTTCAGGTCTAATCGAGTTGATAAAGTCTTGGAAAGAAGACAGGCTTTCAGGGGTGCCTTCCCATAGACAAAAAATATCGTCTATGAATCTGATCCAGCTCTTAGCATGAGTTCTGAAAAGTTCACTAGTGTAAATGTAGGTGCATTCAAATGCATCCATATATGAGTTTGCATAAGCGGGCGCCAGGTTCGCGCCCATGGCGGTCCCGCAGGTCTGCAAATAATACTGGTCGCCAAAAAGAAAAAAGTTGTTACATAAGACAATTGTCAATAGGTCTAGACAAAACCATTGTGAGTTATGTGATAAGTCAGAAGTTTTGAGGAGGTCCTGCACTGCTTGGAGGCCTAGGGGATGCTGTATGGATGTGTATAGGCTTTTAACATCAAAAGTGGCCAGGATACATTGTGGTGAAAGGTTAGGAAATCCTGCAATAATCTCCAGAAAGTGGCTTGTATCCAGAATAAAGGATCTGGTTTGTTTTGTGAGAGGTGTTAGAATCTTCTCTAGAAAAACGGACAGTGGGGACAGAATGGAATCTGTGGAAGCCACTATTGGTCTGCCAGGGGGATTTGTGAGGGACTTATGTATTTTTGGCAGGATATAGAAAACGGGGGTTACAGGGTGTTGATTAGTTAGAAAAGTTGCTGTTTTTTGGTCTATTGTGTTTGAAGTCAAGTATTTGTTTAATGTAGATTCTATTTTCTTCTTAATGTCACTAGTAGGATCGTGGGGGATTTGTCTGTATGTCTCTGTGTCAGACAGTTGGTTCCTGATTTCCCTGATATAGTCTGTTTGATTCATGATAACTATAGCCCCTCCTTTATCTGCAGGTTTAATAGTTATAAATTTATTGTTTTTGAGTGACTGTATGGCTTGTTTCTCTAAGTCTGAGATGTTCTGGCGTGTCGGGAAGGCCCCCTTGTTGTGTTGTTCTAATACCTGGTTGATGTCTCTTTTGATCAGGTCTATGTATGCCTCTGTAGCGTGGTAACCTCGTGGTGGGTTGAAGCTGCTTGCATTTCGTAGCCCTACCATAGAGATGGAGAGTTCAGGAATCTGTGGTGTGGCGTCCCTTGCTGGTGGGTCTTGTTGAAGTCCGAAATATGTTTTTAGACAAATGCTATGGAAAAAGCGCTGTAAGTCCTGATCAAGTCTGAATTTATCCCACAAAGGGGTGGGGCAAAAGGAGAGCCCCCGTTGGAGAACAGTCAGTTCTGATGGGTTTAGCGTATAGTCGGAAATATTGACAACTGAGTTGAGAGTCCTACCTGTGATCGTGTTGTCATTCGTTCTGGAGCGGTTGTAGTGGCCCCTCCTGGTCGGTCTCCTCCTGTCGTTCAAGGGTTGTATCTCTTGGGCTGACGTCCTGATAAAAAACAAGCCTGTTGATGGCTGCTGGTGGATCCTTCGCTGTCTGAACTGTAGGAATCTGTTCTTCTGTTGCCATGGTTTCCACGTCTGTAGCCCCCGCTTGGTGAATTGTTCCATCTATACACATGGTCCTGTTGGTAATCGTCCGAATCCCTCTGAAACTTTGCTCTCTTCTTCTCTTGTAGACTCTTTCGGTTGTCTTCGATGATTTTGTCGGTTTTGCTTTTCAAAGTTTGCCAATCTGTGGTAGATAAAGTGGAAGTTAGCTGTTCTTCAATCGCGGGCACCTTTTTCTCAGTTTCACTGATTGCTGTATAAAGAGAGTCAATAGTTAATAGGATGATATCCAGTGAGCATTTATTCAGTATCTGTTTAAATTTTTCACAATAATCCAGGTTATCTGAGAAAATCGTGGGGCGCAGATGGCATCGGAGCCCCCTAGGTATCCTGCTCTGCCTGTAATACTCTGCCAAAGTAATAGAGTGCAGGTCATAGGACATCAGTTTTCTTCGTTCTTTTTCGTAATCTCTGGTTCTAATTTTGTGGGGGAACTTTTAGAAAATCGCCCGGGTTCGTGACCTTAGAAAGGATTCTTGTAGCCGTTGATTCATCGAATGCAAAGGTCTGGGTTGTCATCGGGGTGCAGGTGCTGCTCTCAATTTAGACGTAAATTCAAGGGAATGGAGCACACTCAGCAAATCAGGTGGTGCAGGCTGTACTTGGGAAGAACCCAATACCAGTCAAATAAGCGAGAAAACAGCCGCACTCTCTCGGGTTATAGCTTGCAAAGTGGTGTATTTATTCACATGTGTTTGACATTCAAATATATGTACACATACAGCAGGATAAGAAAAAAAAAGTGACGTTTCGACCCAGTTCCGGGTCTTTCTCAAACTGCAAGTAAACATAAAATACAATTAGTGTTTATGTACATAGAGCATAATGCGTGAAATTAATATTTACAACTATATATACAACTGTAATCACTAATAAAAATTCCATGAGTCCCCTTGAGGTGAAAGATCTTTTTGAAGGTACAATAGATGCACTGCAAGTCCTTTCCCTGGATTGCCAGTGGATATACACAGTATAGGTGGGGTTTCACATTAGCAGTTTACCCAGGTGGACTCCCGACACACTCTGGGCCTTTCCTATAAGTATGATAGAAACGGAAATCCCACATACATAATATAAGCGAAAAATGGAGTCTGGTGGACTAAACACACCCAATAGGACCTCCAGCTCGCCAAATCAGCTCCAATAGATCATAAACACAAAGAGGAGAATATAGAGCAATGATTTATTCAAAAAAACCTTTAATATTTTAAACAGTACATATAATAAATATCAATAGTAAGTGGCTAAGACAAAGGATGAATGCCCGAAAACACTGATGTAAGCCCCCATCACCCACACTCCCCCAGATGTAATACCGGTATAGAGGCAGGTTGGTAAATCACTATGCATTCCCCCTAAGCGAGGAGTAGTAACAGCAGGGAAAGGCACAAAGGGTGCATAATAGCACCACTAGAACCAGATTGATCCACCCAAGTGGGGACCCAATAATACAGACCCTATACTAGATGCATAGGAAAGATAGTAACACTTACCACTAGCCGGATGGGGAGACTGGCGTGGAGGGAACCCCAACGCGCGTTTCGTGGCCACACAGGACCACTTCCTCAGGGGGATAACTTATTGCTGCTAAGAAGACCTTAAAATAACCCTTGGCCTCAGTCACATGATGACCGGCGGCCAATGAAAGTAGCGCTATCGGCGCATGCGCACTGCGCCCGGCAGGTCCTGACAGTGGATCAAGGCGTCAGGCCAAGTGCGCACGCGCGGGGCACCCCAGGCACCCGGGGCGTGCCCAAGAGACCAGGAGACGCCGATCCACATCAGGACAAGACGGGCAGCAGCGCGATGCGCACGGCCACCGCCGCAAGTAACACAGGGGTACAAGCAATATGATGGCAATAATACAGTGCACTTAAGGATATCCATCCCATAAATGGATTAGGGAAACAACTCAGTAAATACTGCACACATCATGGGACGGCGCACAAAATAAATAAATAATTCCAATTCTCAAACAGTCCATTTTCTGTGCGTCGGTTCCACGAAATTGGTCTTAATCAGACACATGTCCATAATAATAGAGGTTTCCCATCTCGTCTTGTGCGGGTGTCATGTTGATTCCACTTAACCCCAACTAAGGTGGTATCCATAGAGGTAATGTCACAGGGGCCAAAGGTATATCTACAGGGTACATCATTGCAGCAACGGATAAGTATGAGCAGCATTATGTAGGCAACCCAGCCATTGCATCACATCTGACTCCTAGACACAATCCATGCAGCTCACACTCTGTGCTCCACAGCTCGCCCTGACATGACCTCACTTTATGGCCAGCAGGCATTATAAATGGAGCTACAATGCTCACATTAGCCCACACACTTCCAGGAAGCAGGATACCCCAGCGCCACACCAAGAGGAGGTTGGTAACTTGCCCACAATCTATATTTCCTTTCATACCACACAGACCTCGTTTCTCCTTACTAAGGATTCCCCCTCTTATCCCCCCTTTTCTACCCGCAGCCCCTTTTGGGACCTAATTTCAAATTTTCAAACAGCATCAGCTACTCAGGCCAGTGCACTAGGTTTTCATCCATTTCATCCACTATATACCATTATGCATTTAGTTCACCACTGGGCAACCTAGATTAGGCTACGTTCACATTTGCGTTGTGCGCCGCTGCATCGGCGATGCAACGCACAACGCAAACAAAAACGCAACAAAACGCACGCTAAAGCGCTGCGTTTTGCGACGCATGCGTCCTTTTTCGCCGAAAGTTGGACGCAAAAAAAAATGCAACTTGCTGCGTTCTCTGCGCCCAACTCTTGCGGCCAAAAAAACGCATGCGTCGCAAAACGCAGCACAACGCATGTCCATGCGCCCCCATGTTAAATATAGGGGCGCATGACGCATGCGGCGACGCTGCGGCGCCCGACGCTGTGGCGCCGAACGCTAATGTGAACGTAGACTTATTCATTTTGACCACACAAACTCTCTCCACTATTGTATCTCTGGTCCTAAATCTCGCGGTAAAAAACCATCCATATACTGTGTATATCCACTGGCAATCCAGGGAAAGGACTTGCAGTGCATCTATTGTACCTTCAAAAAGATCCTTCACCTCAAGGGGACTCATGGAATTTTTATTAGTGATTACAGTTGTATATATAGTTGTAAGTATTAATTTCACGCATTATGCTCTATGTACATAAACACTAATTGTATTTTATGTTTACTTGCAGTTTGAGAAAGACCCATAACTGGGTCGAAACGTCACTTTTTTTTCTTATCATGCTGTATGTGTACATATATTTGAATGTCAAACACATGTGAATAAATACACCACTTTGCAAGCTATAACCTGAGAGAGTGCGGCTGTTTTCTCGCTTATTTGACTGGTATTGGGTTCTTCCCAAGTACAGCCTGCACCACCTGATTTGCTGAGTGTGCTCCATTCCCTTGAATATAGCGACAAACTAACAGGACTGAAGTATATCCACTTTGTGAGAATTTGAATCTCATTTTTTTGGGGGGGAGACTGAACCAAAACTCAGGCCCAGTGTATAACACAACACAATGTACGTGGCAGAAAGTGGCTGGCTGATATACGACAAACTAACAGGACTGAAGTACATCCACTTTGTGAGAATTTGAATCTCCCTTTTTTGGGGGGGAGACTGAACAAAAACTCAGGCCCAGTGTATAAAACAACGCAATGTGAGTGGCAGCAAGTGGCTGGCTGATATATGAAAAAATACAAGGACTGTAGTACAATTTCAATCTCCCAACAATGCTCTCAGGACAAGTATGGCAGCAATAAAAAGGACTGCTGCACACAAAAGTGTGGACAAATAAGCAAGATAACTGTGCAGAAAGGAGCAACAGGAATTTTGCTTTTAAAAAGCAGTTGGTTTGCACAGCAGCGTACAAACAGCAATGCAGCTATCAGGGAGCCTTATAAGGCAGCCTAATAAGCCACAGAGCTGATGCACAAAAATATAGCCTCCACTGTCCCTGCAAAACAAAGGTGGTGTTGGACAGTGGAAATCACTACAGCACAAGCGGTTTGGGGGTTAATCTTCCCTCCCTAACTATGTCCCTTCTTCTGATGAAGCTGCAGCAACCTCTCCCTATGCTGAGATCGGCAGAAGTAAGATGGCGGTCGGCGTGCACGCCCCTTTATAGCCCCTGTGACGCCGCAGAAAGCAAGCCAATCACTGTCATGCCCTTCCCTAAGATGGTGGGGACCGAGACCTATGTCGTCACGCTGCCCACACTCTGCGTCCTCCTTCATTGGCTGAAAAATGGCGCTGAACGCGTCATACGAAACCCGACTTTGGCGCGAAGATCGCCGACCTCATGGCTGATCCCACGCTAGGATCGGGTCAGGTTTCATGAAACCCGACTTTGCCGAAAGTCGGCGATTTTTAAATTTGTCCTATCCGTTTCGCTCAACCCTAGTGGGAAATGTTACTTATTAAGTATTTTGTGTGACATAACTCTGTGATTTAAGGGCATAAAAATGCAAAGTTCAAAAATTGCTAAATTTTCAAAATGTTTACCAAATTTCCATTTTTTTCACAAATAAACGCAGGTAATATCAAAGAAATTTTACCAATAACATGAAGTACAATATGTAACGAGAAAACAGTGTCAGAATCACTGGGATCCGTTGAAGCGTGCCAGAGTTTTAACCTCAAGAAGGGACAGTGGTCAGAATTGTAAAAATTGGCCCGGTCATTAACGTGCAAACCACCCGTGGGGGTAAAGGGGTTAATAAAAAATATTTACTTCTTGTTCTCTGGCAGGTCCTCAGTCCTGCATCCTCCTGGACTGGGGGCCAGCTGGATCTTCTCCTTTGGGGGCACTTGCATGGACGGTATTGTTAACATTGTTACCTATGACTATTGTGCTTGAAACTGTTAAACTGTAAAGCGCTGCGGAATATGTTGGCGCTATATAAATAAAGATTATTATTATTATTATTATTATTATTACTGTCTTGCACCCTCTGTTTACATCCAAAGAATCTCATTTTTACTATTGCTGCAGTGTGAGTGTCAAAAGTGTCTTTCAGTTTGGCTAAGATTTGCTCAACAGTTCCTTTTTCATTATCCGGCCAGGATTTTATTTCTCTTTCTGCTGCACCAATTAATTGGCCAGTTAGCATGCCGACTTTTTGTTGTTCTAACAGGGGATACACCTGAAATAAGCTGCAGAGTCTTTCTTTAAAGTTACTGAGGGTGTGGGACTCCCCTAAATATTGTGGCAACCAGGCCGCTCTCAGTATATAGGGCATGGCTAATGGCATTATGGGAGCTGTTATTGCGGCGGGGCCCTGCCGGTTTGCAGGAGCTGCGGGCACCTGGGGGATTGGTGGCATTATGGGACCTGCGGCTACAACCGCCGCTAGTTCTCCTCCCAGGTCTGACATTTCCATTCCCTGTGATAACCTTCAGTTTGGTTCTCCTTCGGAGTCTGCAGCGGTTCCTCCTGTGCACGGTAAGTCGCTCCTTCTGGTCCTCCGTCCAGGGCTTTTCAGCATCTTCACTTGCGGTTCTCCTGCACAGCGTCTTCACTTGCGGTTCCCCTGCACGGCATTCTCACTTGCGGCTCTCACTTCAGGCTCCGCCCAGAATGGCACACCCCTCTTTTCCTGCGCTCCTCGTGGTGCTCCTTCTGGCAGCTGTTGGCGGTTGTTTTGAAAGCAAAGTGCTCGTACTGTGTGATGTAGTGATGGCGGCAGTTATGGTGTGATGCAGTTATGTTTTGATGGCAATGTTTTAGGAACCCATTAAAGTCTCTGGCATACAACTTAAACTTAAACTTAAACTTAAACTTAAGGTCTCTCCTTTAAGCACAGTCTCTTATGCGCACAAAATCCATTTGCTGGGTCGGTCCAGCCTGTTCGTGACGCCAAAATGAAACGCCAGCCAGGGCCGTGGGGTACTCGGGACCGGGTCTGGTACTTAAAGGGATGTGTCATGGCGGCGGTGTCCCGGTTCGTGGCCCTGGGCGCCCATGTTAAAGGAAAGGTCTTTAAAGGGGTTTTTGAAATAAAGAAAGTTCATGATGCCACCTGTGGTATTCGGTCAAAGGTGACCAATGCTGCTAAAAGGGGTCATGTGGGGTGATGTTATGGCAGCCATATGGTATAACTTCAAACAGGTGAAGTAGGTCCCCAGGGCTCCCTGTGAATAGATGGAAGATGGAGAGTGGTGCAGTAAAGAACGAAGGACGCAGTTGTGCAGTCTTTTTACCTGGTTTACTGATGGTAGCAGGCAGCTACAGTCCAGGGCACCAGATCACAGGTACAGGCAGGGTCCGGCCAGCTTGGAAGCAAGTTCAGAGTCCAGCTTTACCAGTTGGAGTTAAAAGCCTTCCTTCTAGTGCTCTGTTGTTGTAGTCCTTTACTGCCTATGGCTTCTTAGCAAGGTCCTCTCAGTTATCTCTGTCCATTAGTGAAGTGGGACACAAACCCATATGACAGGTGACTAGAGCCTTTTTACCGGGTCTCTATCATGACCCAGGCTCTGTGTCACTGTGTCTCCTGTGTATTAGGGCAGACAGGCTATGTGTAGTCTAGCTGTCCTACCGGTTTCTGTTGTGCCTCCTATAGTATGACAAAACCTCGGTCTTCTGGTTACCGGTATCTGCGCTCTATCAGTGAGGTAGCCCAGTCACAGCTATTCTCCCTTGTTGTCATTCTCCTGTGCTTTGCTCTCCAGCACGTTAGCTAAAAGCTGTTATTTCTTCTGTATCTCACCATCTAGGAGCTACAGCACTTCAGGCTGTATGGCCCCTCCCTCATCCTTCTGCCTCAGACTGCTCCAGTCTCTAACTCCTCCTCCCGACCAGAGGGAGCAACTCCCCTTAAGTCAGGTGTAGAGCTCCCCCTTCTGGCCTGGAGTCAGAACGGTGTTGTATGTGTTGATTACCTGTCAAAAGGAATTCCCCATCACTTTCAAGCGTGACATCACTTTCCACATGAGGAAAGCAATGCCACTGTGACAACCAGGACCCTGGGGCATCACAGTGGCAGATGACTACCTGGGGCCCCTGGGGGAGCGGGGGCCTTAGGCAGCTGCCTGGTCTGCCTGCTGCTAATGCCAGTTCTGTCTACAAGAGTGAAAGAGGACCCCACTGATTATTGGAGCTTACGCTATAGAAGAGAGAGCACCCTGTGTGCTGATCATAAGAGCTTATACTCTACAAGACAGAGAGCGAGGACTTTGTTAACCATAAGAGCTTACACTATGCAGGAGAGAGAGAGGACCCTCCTGATCATAAGAGCTTACACTCTACAAAGAGAGGGAGAAAAAGGACCCCAGCTGACCATAAGATCTTACACTGTACAGGAGAGAAAGAAGGAGGACTCTGCTGATCATAAGAGCCTATACTCTACAGCAGAGGGAGACTTACCCAGTGAATCTGGAGATGGCTAATTACACTGCCATACAAATTGTGCTCTGCTGATCTGTGAAGAACCAGGTGTTGACCACTACTGTACATAGTATAATTTGCTAGATGTCATAGCTGCTGTACATTATGCTTCAGCAGTGTAGGCAATGGTGTTGGGCAAGCTTGGTTTTCTTTGCCTATCATGAATCAAATCTCATAGTGTTTGAATTTTCATGAAACCACACATTTCAGGAAATTCTACTCTAATTTGCAAATTGCCTCTTCTGAGAAAAAGAGGACTTAACTCTATAGCGCCACCTGTTGGAAGTAGCGATCCTACAAGTCACAATCAACCCTCTAACGAGTCGTGCAATATGACTTAGGATAAAAGCCAAATCAGTATCTCAATTCGCAGACACGGTGTTTCGGGCTGTTGGCCCTCGTCAGTGCGAAGCATGAGAACTGATTTGGCTAGGTGAGAGGCTCTGGACTGGGGTCTAAGGGGTATCGTTTCTCCTTATGGAGAGTGACATATCATCTCTTGCTTGTCAAGGTAAGAAGGCTCAGAAGAGGCAATTTGCATATTTAATTTCCCAGAGGAGCATTGTACGGCAAATAAGCCTCCTTACCTTGACAAGCCAGAGATGGTATGTCACTCTCCATAAGGAGAAATGATACCACTTAGACCCCAGTCCAGAGCCTCTCACCTAGCCAAATCAGTTCTCATGCTTCGCAATGACGAGGGCCAACAGCCCGAAACACCGTGTCTGCGAATTGAGATACTGATTTGGCTTTTATCCTAAGTCATAGTGCACGACTCGTTAGAGGGTTGATTGTGACTTGTAGGATCGCTACTTCCAACAGGTGCCGCTATAGAGTTAAGTCCTCTTTTTCTCAGAAAAGGCAATTTGCATATTTAATTTCCCAGAGGAGCATTGTACGGCAAATAAGCATCCTTACCTTGTCAAGCCAGAGATGGTATGTCACTCTCCATAAGGAGAAACGATACCCCTTAGATACTCTAATTTGATCCTTCTTGGGTCAATCTGCTCACCTCTATTTCTAACAGATGTGATCTGACCTGCCCTTCCTACATATGTAACACTTGCGCATGGATTCATAAGACAAAACAGATACTAATGCTACTGCATGCAGATAACACTTTTGAGTTTTGACAGTTAAAATGGGAAACAGTAGTTGAATTACGGTATTTCATGATGGAAATCAGCGCTGCATTTACATTTCTGGGGTCTGTAGACACAATACACCTTATGGCAATCTATTATTAATAACTGAACTAAAAACACAATCCATATGCAAATACTGCTGCATCTCAATGCATAACCTATGATCCATTCCTGATCCTGAACAGCAGATACCATTCCCTACGTCACCACTTATAGATATGTACATCTCGTGGGTAAGGTAAAATCAAGGCCGGTTTAAAATATAGAAGATAATGATGAGTGCAAGCATTTGCTAACATATTGTTAAGGTAATTCTGAAGATCAATCAGCATTTTAATTGACAATTAACTGTCTGCATTATGTCTTTGAACTGTCTGCAAGATTACTTATAAATGGAAATGTGTCACATAATGACTTCCTAAGTCTGCATATGGTGCAGAATAACAGAATAATGAACAAATGTTTTTTATGCTGCAAATAACCTTGCAAATACATGCAGAGGGAAAATATCTTAAAGGGAACTACTAGCATCTAAATCTTTGTCAAATTATACAGTAATGCCTGAAAGTGCTGGCTCCCTTGATTTTTTTTTCCAGAAAATGAACTGTTTCTCTCAGAAAATTGTTGTAAATATACGTTTTTTTTTATACGTTTATTTTCTTTGTATGTATAGGAACAACACAAAAAAACAGGAAAACAAAAGGCTAATTGGACGTAATTTCACACAAAACCCCAAAATTTGGTGGTTATGTCAAAAGCAAAAGAAAAGTCAAAGATGCTATAGGATTTTTACATTATGAAAAGGGTGAAGTTGTCAAAAATGATGATGAGAAGGCCAAACTTTTAAATTCCTATTTTGCATCTGTGTTCTCTAAGAAAGCAAATGTAACATCAACTGATCTTCACAATGAATTAGAAGTACCAGGCGATTCTGCGGCAGTCCCGGTCCAGCGCTGCAGGAAGCTGATCACAGTGCGGTGCTCTGTGGTGCGGGGGGCTCCACCGGCATTTTGTGAAAGAAGGGAGGCCCCCGCACATCCATTGCTGTGATGCAGTGGCCTCTGGGAAAATGGCCGCCGGGGGCCGCACATGCTCAGATTGAGATCTCAGCAACAAGATCTCGGGATTAGATCTAGTTGCAGAGATCTCAATCTGCTGCGATGCGGTGGCCTGAGGGAAAATGGCCACCGGGATGGCGCATGCTCAGACTGAGATCTCGGCAACAAGATGTCGGCACTGAGATCTCGGGATATGAGATCTCAGCACTGGGATCTCAGCACTGGGATCTCAATCTGAGCATGCAACGCCCCTGGCGGCCATTTTCACAGAGGCTACCGCATTGCAGCAATGGATGTGCGGGGACCTCTGGGCTTTCACAAAATGCCAGAGGAGGCCACCGCACCACAGAGCACACAGAGCACCACTGACTAACCAGCCTGGGATGGGATTTCCCGGAGGTCACCGCACCTGCCCCACCAGCCTGGGATGGGAGTCATATCGCTGCACCACCGAGCACCCCCTGTGACCACACTCCACCCGTGCTGCCGATCCCCCCAGTAAGCTGAATTCAGACTGTAAGACGGACCCCATTTGACACATTCTTTTTTTTCCCTATTTTCCTTCTGAAAATTTGGGGTGCGTCTTATGTTCCAGTGCGTCTTATAGTCCGACAAATAAAGTAATAAACTATCCACTATATCCATAAATATAGAGATGGTGAAGGAACACTTAGCAATTTTAAATTAATTTGAATCTTCTGTTCTAGATGAATTACATCCTAGGGCACAGAAAGAGTGACTAGAGGAAATCTCAGAAACACCAGCAAGAAGCTTTAAAAAATCCTGTAAAACAGGAGAAGTCCACGAAGATTGGAGAAGGGCAAATGTTGTCCCTATCTTCAAAAAGGGAAGAAGTGGGAGCAAGGAAATTACAGGCCAGTGAGCCTTACTTGTATACGAGGAACGATATTTAAACAAACTATTAAACAGCATGTTTTGTAAGTACTTGGATAATAATACAGTAATTAACCAGAGTCAGCATGGGTTTGTAGCAAAAAAGTCAAGCCAAGCTAATCAAATTTCTTTCTGTGATGGAATCACTGACTGGGTGGATCAGGGAAATGTGGCAGATATATTATATCTCGACTTCAGCAAAGCATTTGATACAGTATCTATTAGGCTAGGCTAGGTTCACATTGCGCTAGGGGAGTCCGTCTAACGGACACGTTTTTAAGTAGTGAAAACGCAATGTTACGGACATTGTAACGCACCCATAGACTTGCATTGTATGACGCATCGTGACGCATGTCAAAATTGGCATGCGTTTGCCACATTCCGTTTTTTTATGACGGACCTTCGAACGGGGCTTGCAGCGTTTTCGGGTCCGGTCAAGCTAACACAAGAGTAAAGGAAGCATTAATTCTGCCATTGAAGTCTATTGCAAATGCAGCCAGACGCAAACCATGCAAAATTTCCAAATAAACCATACGTTTGAATTGCGTTAATGAGGGTGGTCCGTGTGGTCATGTGACAGGAAATATCAGACACAAATACATAATATATTTATATATATAATAAAAAATATCAGACACAAACATCATGCTAGCAGAAGTTCACTCAATACTTTCAAAATGGAGAATGTGTATGCACCCACACCCGACGCTGACAAAAGGAGAAAAAAAACAAAAAACTTTATTCAGTGCCTGAAGGCAGACAAATGGATGCTTCACGAATGGACATCAGAATGACATATAACGTCACGTGCGTTAACGCAAGCGTTAACGTGAAGCCAAATTTTCAACAAATTTGGCTCATTTCTGTACATGCGTTTAACGGACCCGTTAAACGGTATGTACTTAACGCAATGTGAACCTAGCCTTAAGGAAAAGATGACAAAGTATGGGATTGACAAGGCTACGGTTAGATGGATTCATAACTGACTCAGTGATCGTACTCAAAGAGTAGTAATAAATGTTTGCACATCCAATTGAAAAAGTGTTTCAAGTGGGGTAGTACAAGGCTCTGTCCTGGCCCCAGGGTTGTTCAACATTTTTATTAATGATGTAGATAAGGAAACTGAAGGTAAACTAATCAAATTTGCAGATGATGCAAATCAGATGATGCAAATCTAGAAGATATAGATACCATATTTTTCAGACCTTAAGACGCACTGGACCTTAAGATGCACCCCAAATTTTCAGAAGGAAAATGGGGGAAAAGAATGTTTGCGTCAAATAGGTGGTCCATCTTACAGTCCGGAATTCAGCTTACCCGGGGGGATTGGCAGCGCTGGTGGAGCAGAGTTACAGGAGGTGTTTGGTGGTCTGGCAATGATATGGCCGAGACTGGGGCACAGGTTCAGCGATGCACAGCGGTGCAGGGGTCTACGGTGACATTTTGTGAAAGCCCAGATCCCCGACACATCCATTGTTGCCATGTGGTAGTCTCTGGGAAATCCCATCCCAGTCTGGTGCTGCAGATTCGGTGTGGTGGTGCGGGGGCTACAGCGAAAGTCAGAAGCCTCACACTTCTATTGCCGCGATGCTGTGGCCTCTGGGAAAATTGTCAACGGAAGCAGCGCATGAGCAGATTTTGATCTCAGGAGATGAGATTTTGGAGACGAGATCTCAATCTGCGCGTGCGCCGCCTCTGACGACCATTTTCCTAGATGCTACAGCCACGAGGCAATAGAAGTGCGTGTTAGGTGTCGAGTTCCCACCACTGCACAGGGGGAATCTCGAACCATGACCACTGCAGTCTCCCATTCTCCTCCAGCCGCAGTGGAACCTGCTCAGCAGAGAAATCGATCCCAGAGTCTTGCTCAGGCTGATACTGTGCACTTGGTTACTGCTGCCTTTTCAGGCTCTGCCTCTGTAGCCAGCACTGATCAGTAGTGAACAGGTGTTTCAGGGACTAAGTCCTGCTTTTCCCACTCTGAGCATGCCAACGGGACAACCTCCCATTGGAGGTAGGGGGTCACATGCTAAGGCACTGTTGCGGCTCCTGTTGGACCATCAGGAAGGTCCCAGAGTGCTGCTACTATAAAAGGTTTGCATGGCCACTCGGCCATGCGCTAGTGTAAACTTGTTAACTTGTGTGTGGATGTATGCCTGTTGGATGAAAGCTCCGAATCATTCCCATCCCTAGTGTCGTTGCCTGCTCACGAATGGTGGAGCTACCTAGCTCCTGACAGTGCTATCTTGCACATTAGCACAAGATACTGAATCTAGTTAGCAGCGACCGCCAGAGCAGTGCCGTGCGCATATAGTGCGCTTTCCTGGCCCTAATTAGGGTGGTTGGTGGCATCTGCCACAGCGGCGCTGCACGCACTCTTGTGCAGTAAATGTTTAGTTTGGTTGATTCCCTGGCACCACAGTAGCGGTGTTGAACGCAAGAGATCTAGAGGGACTGAGACTTGGGGCAGAGTTCTGTGTCACCTTGCTTGCGCTCTCTGTGTGGTATCGTGACCCTGTGACACAACAGGATTCGCTTCCTTCATATCGAGTGAAGCTAAACCGTGTGTGTACTGTTATGACCCCAATGGCAGAGGGTCTCAGAAATAAATACTAAGTCTGCAAACACAAAAAACCAGCTCATAGGGCAGTGGTAACTGGGCTGACCGTATATCTAATCCTAGCACCACAAATAGCAGCAGCCGGGGAACGTGCCTACGTTGGTTCTAGACGTCTCGCGCCAGCCGGAGAACTAACTAACCCTAGAAGGGAAAAGATAGACCTTTCTTGCCTCCAGAGAAAAGACCCCAAAAGTTGGATACAAGCCCCCAACAAATAATAACGGTGAGGTAAGAAGAAAAGACAAACGTAAGAATGAACTAGATATTTAGCAAAGAGAGGCCCACTGACTAATAGCAGAATATAGTAAGATGACTTATACGGTCAGCAAAAACCCTATCAAAATTTCCACGCTGGATATTCAAGAACCCCCGAACCGTCTAACGGCCCGGGGGGAGAATACCAGCCCCCTAGAGCTTCCAGCAAAATCAGGAATCACATTTAGTACAAGCTGGACAAAAAAATAAGAGCAATACAAATAACCAAAAAACAAGGAAGCAGGACTTAGCTTAATTTTGCACGAACCAGGACCAGCAGACAGGAGCAAACAGAAAGGACTGATTACAACGATGCCAGGCACCAGACTGAGAATTCAGGGAGTTAATATAGCAACACCCCTGGACTAACGACCCAGGTGGGTGCCAAACTGAGGAAAGACAATCCCAGAGTCATATCACTAGAGACCACAAGAGGGAGCCAAAAAAGTCTAATTCACAACAGTACCCCCCCTTTAAGGAGGGGTCACCGAACCCTCACCAAGACCACCAGGGCGATCAGGATGAGCAGCGTGAAAGGCACGAACTAAATCGGCCGCATGCACATCAGAGGCAACCACCCAGGAATTATCCTCCTGACCATAGCCCTTCCACTTGACCAGATACTGAAGCCTCCGCCTGGAGAGACGAGAATCCAAGATCTTCTCCACCACGTACTCCAACTCGCCCTCAACCAACACCGGAGCAGGAGGCTCAACAGAAGGGACCACAGGTACAATGTACCGCCGCAACAAAGACCTATGGAACACGTTGTGAATGGCAAACGACACCGGAAGATCCAAGCGAAAGGACACAGGATTAAGGATTTCCAATATCTTGTAAGGACCGATGAAGCGAGGCTTAAACTTAGGAGAGGAGACCTTCATAGGAACAAATCGAGAAGACAGCCATACCAAATCCCCAACACGAAGTCAGGGACCCACACCGCGGCGGCGGTTGGCAAAAAGCTGAGCCTTCTCCTGTGACAACTTTAAGTTGTCCACCACATGATTCCAAATCTGCTGCAACCTATCCACCACAGAATCTACCCCAGGACAGTCAGAAGGCTCCACATGTCCTGAGGAAAAACGAGGATGGAAACCAGAGTTGCAGAAAAATGGCGAAACCAAAGTAGCGGAACTAGCCCGATTATTAAGGGCAAACTCAGCCAACGGCAAGAAGGTCACCCAATCATCCTGATCTGCAGAAACAAAACACCTCAAATAAGCCTCCAGAGTCTGATTAGTTCGCTCCGTTTGTCCATTAGTCTGAGGATGAAAGGCAGACGAAAAGGACAAGTCAATGCCCATCTTAGCACAAAAGGATCACCAGAACCTGGAAACAAACTGGGATCCTCTGTCAGACACGATATTCTCAGGAATGCCGTGTAAACGAACCACATTCTGAAAGAACAGAGGAACCAGATCGGAAGAGGAAGGCAGCTTAGACAAAGATACCAAATGGACCATCTTGGAAAAGCGATCACATACCACCCAGATGACAGACATGCCCTGAGACACCGGAAGATCTGAAATGAAATCCATGGAAATGTGTGTCCAAGGCCTCTTCGGGACAGGCAAGGGCAAGAGCAACTCGCTGGCACGAGAACAGCAAGGCTTAGCTCGAGCACAAGTCCCACAGGACTGCACAAATGACCGCACATCTCGTGACAAGGAAGGCCACCAAAAGGACCTAGCCACCAGATCTCTGGTGCCAAAAATTCCCGGATGCCCTGCCAACACCGAGGAATGAACCTCGGAAATGACTCTGCTGGTCCACTTATCAGGAACAAACAGTCTGTCAGGTGGACAAGAGTCAGGTCTACCAGCCTGAAATCTCTGCAACACACGTCGCAAATCCGGAGAAATGGCTGAAAAGATTACTCCCTCTTTAAGAATACCAACTGGTTCAGCGACTCCAGGAGAGTCAGGCACAAAGCTCCTTGAAAGAGCATCAGCCTTCACATTCTTTGAACCTGGTAAATACGAGATCACAAAGTCAAAACGGGAGAAAAACAATGACCAACGGGCCTGTCTAGGATTCAGGCGTTTAGCAGACTCTAGATACATCAGATTTTTGTGATCAGTCAAGACCACCACACGATGCTTAGCACCCTCGAGCCAATGACGCCACTCCTCAAATGCCCACTTCATGGCCAGCAACTCCCGATTGCCAACATCATAATTCCGCTCAGCAGGCGAAAACTTCCTAGAGAAAAAAGCACATGGTCTCATTACAGAGCAACCAGGGCCTCTCTGCGACAAAACGGCCCCTGCCCCAATCTCAGAAGCATCCACTTCAACCTGAAAGGGAAGTGAGACATCAGGCTGGCACAAAACAGGCGCTGAAGTAAACCGGCGCTTCAACTCTTGGAAAGCTTCCACGGCTGCAGGAGCCCAGTTACCAACATCAGAACCTTTCTTGGTCATATCCGTCAAAGGTTTAACAACGCTAGAAAAATTAGCGATAAAACGACGGTAGAAGTTAACAAAACCCAAGAACTTCTGAAGACTCTTAACTGACGTGGGTTGAGTCCAATCATGAATAGCTCGGACCTTGACTGGGTCCATCTCCACCGCAGAAGGGGAAAAAATAAAACCCAAAAAGGGGACCTTCTGTACTCCAAAGAGACACTTTGAGCCCTTAACAAACAAATCATTCTCACGCAAAACCTGAAACACCATCCTGACCTGCTCTACATGCGAGTCCCAATCATCAGAAAAAACCAGAATATCATCCAGATAAACAATCATAAATTTATCCAGATACTTCCGGAAAATATCATGCATAAAGGACTGAAACACTGAAGGAGCATTAGAGAGCCCAAAAGGCATCACCAAGTACTCAAAATGACCTTCGGGCGTATTAAATGCAGTTTTCCATTCATCTCCTTGCATAATGCGCACAAGGTTGTACGCACCACGAAGATCTATTTTGGTGAACCACTTGGCACCTTTAATCCGGGCAAACAAGTCCGACAACAGAGGCAAAGGATACTGAAATTTAACAGTGATTTTATTCGGAAGCCGATAGTCAATACAAGGTCTCAAAGATCCGTCTTTCTTGGCCACAAAAAAGAATCCAGCACCAAGAGGGGAAGAGGATGGACGGATATGCCCCTTCTCCAGAGATTCCTTGATATACGAACGCATTGCGGTATGCTCAGGTACAGACAGATTAAATAGTCTTCCCTTAGGAAATTTACTGCCTGGAATCAAATCTATAGCGCAGTCACAGTCCCTATGAGGAGGCAGAGCACTGGACCTGGACTCGCTGAATACATCCTGAAAATCAGACAAATACTCAGGAACTTCCGAAGGAGTAGAGGAAGCAATAGACACCAGCGGGGAATCACCATGAATTCCCTGACAGCCCCAACTTGACACAGACATTGCCTTCCAATCCAAGACTGGATTATGGGTCTGTAACCATGGCAGCCCCAAAACGACCAAATCATGCATTTTATGCAGAACAAGAAAACGAATCACCTCCCGATGTTCAGGAGTCATGCACATGGTTACGTGTCTCCAAAACAGCGGGTTAATTTTCCGCCAATGGCGTAGCATTAATACCTCTAATAGGGATAGGATTTACCAACGGCTCAAGAACAAAACCACAGCGCTTGGCAAATGACAGATCCATAAGACTCAGGGCAGCACCTGAATCCACAAACGCCATAACAGGGTAGGAGGACAATGAGCAAATTAAAGTCACAGACAAAATAAATTTAGGTTGCAAATTACCAATGGCGACAGGACTAACAACCCTTGTTAGGCGTTTAGAGCATGCTGATATAACATGTGTAAAATCACCACAGTAAAAACACAACCCATTCTGACGTCTATGATTTTTCCGTTCATTTCTAGTCAGAATTCTACCACATTGCATTAAATCAGGTGTTTGTTCAGACAACACCACAAGAGGATAAGCGGCTTTGCGCTCCCGCAAACGCCGGTCAATTTGAATAGCCAGCGCCATGGAATCATTCAGACTTGTAGGAATGGAGAAACCCACCATCACATTCTTAATGGCTTCAGAAAGGCCATTTCTGAAATTTGCGGCCAGAGCACACTCATTCCACTGAGTAAGCACGGACCATTTCCGAAATTTTTGGCAATACATTTCAGCTTCATCCTGGCCCTGAGAAATAGCCAGCAAGGCTTTTTCTGCCTGAATTTCAAGATTGGGTTCCTCGTAAAGCAATCCGAGCGCCAGAAAAAACGCATCAATATTTGCCAATGCCGGATCTCCTGGCGCTAGCGAGAAGGCCCAATCCTGAGGGTCGCCCCGTAAGAAAGAGATAACAATTTTTACTTGCTGAGCTGAGTCTCCAGATGAACGGGGTCTCAGAGATAGAAACAATTTACAATTATTCCTGAAATTCCTAAACTTAAATCGGTCTCCAGAGAACAGTTCAGGAATAGGTATTTTAGGTTCAGACATAGGACTACTGGTAACAAAATCTTGTATGCCCTGCACACGAGCAGCAAGCTGGTCCACACTTGTAATCAAGGTCTGGACATTCATGTCTGCAGCAAGCTCAAGCCACTCAAAGGTAAAGGGGAGGAAGAAAGAAAAAAAAAAAAAAACTCAGAATTTCCTTTCTTATAATCCCACTTCTGCAATGCATTAAACATTCAACTTTGGCCTGGCATACTGTTATGACCCCAATGGCAGAGGGTCTCAGAAATAAATACTAAGTCTGCAAACACAAAAAAACAGCTCATAGGGCAGTGGTAACTGGGCTGACCGTATATCTAATCCTAGCACCACAAATAGCAGCAGCCGGGGAACGTGCCTACGTTGGTTCTAGACGTCTCGCGCCAGCCGGAGAACTAACTAACCCTAGAAGGGAAAAGATAGACCTTTCTTGCCTCCAGAGAAAAGACCCCAAAAGTTGGATACAAGCCCCCAACAAATAATAACGGTGAAATAAGAAGAAAAGACAAACGTAAGAATGAACTAGGTATTTAGCAAAGAGAGGCCCACTGACTAATAGCAGAATATAGTAAGATGACTTATACGGTCAGCAAAAACCCTATCAAAATTTCCATGCTGGATATTCAAGAACCCCCGAACCGTCTAACGGCCCAGGGGGAGAATACCAGCCCCCTAGAGCTTCCAGCAAAATCAGGAATCACATTTAGTACAAGCTGGACAAAAAAATAAGAGCAATACAAATAACCAAAAAACAAGGAAGCAGGACTTAGCTTAATTTTGCACGAACCAGGACCAGCAGACAGGAGCAAACAGAAAGGACTGATTACAACGATGCCAGGCACCAGACTGAGAATTCAGGGAGTTAATATAGCAACACCCCTGGACTAACGACCCAGGTGGGTGCCAAACTGAGGAAAGACAATCCCAGAATCATATCACTAGAGACCACAAGAGGGAGCCAAAAAAGTCTAATTCACAACAGTGTACTCACATAATGCTGCCATACAGTCCATCATTACTAAGCAGCAGGTGTCTTAGTTGGACCCCGGACTGCGAACGCACCTTATATCATCTCTAATTTGTAATTATTATTTGGTGCGTTCCACCAGTCCTAACATGGGGGCTCCGGGCTTTCACAAAATGTCACTGGAGCCCCCAGCACCACCGCACACCACTGAGCACCACCGAACCTGCCACACCAGGCTGGGATGGGAGCGACCTCATCACTCTGCAGCGTTGGACCATCGGAAGAATCACCTGAGTCCTTCTGCACCACGCTTAACTGTAAATAAATTCTGACTGTAAGACACACCCCTGTTTTTCCCACAAATTCTGTCTTATAGTTATAAAAATACGGTAACACTAGAGAAGACAGAGAAATGATTCAGAAGAATCTACATAAGCTTAAACAATGGGCAGCAACTAATAGAATTGTATTTAGCAGGGAGAAATGCAAGATTCTACATATGGGCAAGAAAAACAAAAATGGCATCTATAGAATGGGAGGAATAGAAATAAGCAACAGCACATGTAAAAAAGCATATACTAATAGATCACAGACTGCACATGAGTCAGCAGTGTGATGCAGCAGCAAAAAGGCAAACACAGTTCTAGGATGTATTAAGTGAAGCATAGAGTCTAGATCATGTGAAATCATTATCCCTCACTACTCATCCTTGGTCAGGCCTAATCTGGAATACTGTCTTCAAATCTGATCACCACATTTTAAAAGTTCAGAGAAGAGCTACCAGGATGGTAAATGGACTGCAAAGTATGTCCTACGAGGAACAGTTAAAGGATCTGGGAATGTTTAGCTTACAGAGAAAAAGGCTAAGTGAAGACTTAAAAGCTGTCTACAAATCTCTGAAGGGAAGTCACAGAGTAGAGGGATCATCATTATTCTCATTTTCACATGGAAACACGAGAAGCAAAGGAATGAAACTGAAAGGGAATAGATACAGATTAGATATCAGAAAAAATGTTTTGACAGTGAGGATGATCAATTAGTGGAACAGGCTGCCACAAGAGGTGATGAGTTCTCTTTCAATGGAAATCTTCAAATAGAGGGTAGACAGACATTTGTCTGAGATGGTTTAGTGAATTCTGCATTAAGGAGGGAGTTGGAAACGATGACCCTTGAGGTAGGTCCCTTCCAACTCTAGCATTTTGTGATTCTATGAATCTAAAAATGGGACTGGGAAAAATGTATGGAACCTTTCCAAAATTGTGGGTAAAGGAAAGAAACAAAGAACACAGTACCTACAGTCTAATATGGTGGAGGTTCAAATATGTTTTGGGGTTGTTTTTCTGCCTCTGAAACTAGATGCCTTGACTGTGTACAATTCATCATGAAGTCCACAGATTACCATGCCCCTAGAAAGAAACAACTGCCATACAGCCTTCTTCTCTTGCACTGTGTCTTTTCCACTCCCCCTCTTAGTGAAGGCAGTATTGTTTAGTGTTGCAATCACTTTCCAGCATTATATAGCAAGGTAATTGCATTGCTGGATACATAGCTACTGGCCTTTTTCCTAAAAGAGTTCAGAGATTCTTGACACCTTGATCAAAATTTACCTTTTTTCCTTTTTGTAGCATTCTTTATTGTGCACCTTATGTATTTGTATATCTATTTATGACTATATTACTGTCAAAATTATTAATGCGTACTCTACTCATTAATACTGGCTAACCTCCCCCTATAATTGGAGGTCCCCTTTATGTCTATTTTATTATTACCCAATTTTAATTATTTATTAAGAAAAATACACTATTTTAATTGCATCTCCTTATGCACTTCTTTTTCTCTTATGGCACCATACCCTAATTGATTATGTTGTTAAAACTACTGTTCTTGTGCAAACTGCTCAAGGTCTCCCACATTTGAAGGGTGACTTCCCTCAATAGTAATTTTAACATCTCTCCACAGGTGTTGAATGTGATTTAGATCCAAACTTATTGCTGGCCACTTTGTAACCGTCCAGTGTTTTGTTTCTATCCATTTCTGGGTGCTTGTTCATATATGTTTGGAGGTATTGTACAGCTGGAAGACACATGACCTTCTATGCAAACCCAGCTTTCTGATACTGGCCACTGTATTGCTACCCAAAATCCTTTGGTAATCTTCAGACTTCATGATGCCATGCTCACAGTCAATACACCTGACAGAGGAAGCAAAACAACCCCAAAACATCTATGAACCTTCACCATATTTAACTGTAGGTACTGTGTTCTTTTCTTTGTAGGCCTCATTCCATTTTTGGTAAAGAGTAGAATGATGTGCTTTACCAAACAGCTCTATGTTGGTCTCATCTCTCCACAAGATGCTTTCCCAGAATGATTTTGGCTTACTCACATACATTTTGGCACACTGCAGTCAAGCTTTTTATGTTTCTGTGTCAGCAGTGGGGTCCTACTGGGTCTCCTGCCATAGCATTTAATTTCATTCAAATGTGGACAGATAGTTTGCAGTTACACTGATGCATTCTGACTCTGCAGGACATCTTGAATTTCTTTGAAACTTGATTGAGACTGTTTATTCACCATTCATTGCTAACTTTCATCAACTTTTCTCTGCCATCCACGTCCAGGAAGATTATTTACAGTGCCATGAGTTGTAATCGTCTTCATTATGTTTCACATCGTGGGCAAAGGAACATCGAGATCTCTGGAGATGGACTTGCAACCTTGAGATTGTTGATATTTTTCAACAATTTTGTTTCTCAAGTCCTCAGACAGCTCTCTTCTCTTTCTGTTCTCCATGATTAATGTTTTAAACACAGACACACAATGCAAAGTTGAATTCCATGTCTCCCCTTTTTATCTGGTATCAGATGTTATTTTCATATTACCCACACCTGTTACTTTCAATAGGTGAGTTTAAACGAGCATCTCATGTTGTTAGGGCTAGCGGAATGCACCTAAAGAATGTATGTATTTTATTAGGATAGATGCGTTCGCACCCCGGGGTCCACCGTGCAGGAGAACCTGCTGCTAGCAAATAGCGGAACTAAATGGCGGTGTTAGCTAACTCTGTTACTTCACAGAGCAGCCATGAACTCAAAGCACTGCGCCCTGTTAGACACCACAGAGGCACAGGCTAACTGTCTAAACAAGAACAGTCAGTGGTCTTGCATGCACACAAAACTCCTCGCCGGAGGTGCCAGCATTCTAGGGGCTAATTTCGGCCAGGTCCCTGAACACACAAGCATACAAACTCCTAGCCGGAGGTGCCAGCATTCTAGGGGCTTATTTCAGCCGGGTCCCTGAACACACTCATAAAAGACCACACTGGCGCAAAGTACATAAATGAAAGCAATACTAGCGCATGGCCATGCGGCCATGCAAGCCTTAAATAGTTTCAGCACGTACAGCACCTACTAAGAAGGACCAATGAGAGGCTGCCACAGAGCGTGAGCACCTACAGGACCTTAGCTGCAGTATCTGATCATGTGACCCTCGATCTCCACTGAGAGATCTTACTCTGGGCATGCTCAGAACGAGAAAAGCAGAACTTAGTCCCAGAAGCCTCTGCTCGCTGCTGCCCAGCACTGACTTCAATGGCAGAAGCAGGAAAAGCAGCAGCAACTCTCTGTACAGAGTCAGACTGAGCAAGATGCTGGGACCGACATCTCTGCTGAGCAGACTCCACTGCAGCAGGAGAAGAATGGGAGACCGCAGCGGAGATGGCCCGAGATTCCCCCTGTGCAGATACGGGAACTCGACCCCTATCATGGCCCCCCCTCCTTGGGCCTCGCTACGCTCGAAGGCAGCAATGAGCTGCGGAGCCCGAATGCGCTCAGCAGGCTCCCAAGACCTATCCTCAGGACCGTAACCCTTACAGTCCACCAAATAATTTTTTTTGCCACGAACCACCTTGTACCCCAAAATAGGGTTCACCTCGTAATCGTCCGTAGACGAACCCGATGTCCCGGCTGATGACTCGGAAAACCGGGACATGTATACAGGTTTCAAAAGGGACACATGAAACGTGTCGGTGATACCCAGGCGTGATGGAAGGGCTAAACGATAGACCACAGGGTTAACCTGTTCGAGGACCTTGAAAGGACCCAAGTAGCGAGGTGCAAACTTAGTGGACTCAACTCGCAGCCTGATGTTACGGGCGGAGAGCCACACTAAGTCGCCAGGAGCAAAGGTCGGAGCGGGGCGCCGATGTGCATCGGCGGAGGACCTCATTCTCTCCTTGGAGGCCTGAATGGCATCCTGAGTGTGGTCTCAAATATCCCGTGCTTCCACAGCCCAGTCTGCCACCCTGGAGTCGGCAGAAGACACGGGCATAGGCACAGGTACCCGCGGATGCTGACCATAGTTGAGGAGGAATGGGGTTTGTCCAGTGGAGTCGGCAACCGCATTGTTCAGCGCAAACTCTGCCCACGGTAGCAAGGATGCCCAGTCATCCTGCCTGGCTGAGACAAAATGTCGCAGATATGTGACCAAGGTCTGATTGGCCCTCTCTACCAATCCATTCATCTCAGGATGATATGCGGAAGAGAGATTTAACTGAATGCTGAGAAGACGACAAAGCTCTCTCCAGAACCGAGATGCAAACAGTCACTGACAATCTTGTCTGGCATACCATGTAGGCGAAAGATGTGCTTTATGAACAATGCTGCCAAGGCCCATGCCGAAGGTAACCGCGGAAGCGGCACCAAATGCACCATTTTGGAGAAGTGATCGGTGATAACCCAAATGATGGTACAGCCCCGAGACTTGGGCAAACCCACCACAAAGTCCATCCCCACCATCTCCCAGGGCCTGTCTGCCACCGGCAATGGATAGAGTAACCCAGCTGGCCGTTGTCGAGGAGACTTATTTTTCGCACAGGAGACACATGCCTGAATATAATCCCTGACATCACGGATCATATGTGGCCACCAATACGTCCTCGCCAACAGCTCAGGTGTCCTTTTTGTCCCAAAATGTCCATCCACCCTGGACAAATGAGCCCACGAGAGAACCTCCGGTCACAAATTGGATGGTACAAAAGTCTTGCCCGGAGGCACAGACTCTAGCGAAACCAGAGCTACGGTTCTAAGACTCTCAGTGGGGACAATAAGCCGAAGCTCCTCTTCCTCCTCCACAGATGACACAACGGAGCGAGAGAGGGCATCGGCATAAATGTTCTTCTCCCCAGATAGAAAATGGAGGGTGAAATGGAACCGGGAGAAGAACAAGGACCATCTAGCCTGGCGAGAATTTAACCGCTGGGCTGTCTGTAGGTACACCAATTTTTATGGTCTGTGAAGACTTGGAAAGTTAAACGAGCTCCCTCCAAGAGATGTCTCCACTCCGAGAAGGCCAACTTCATGGCCAGCAACTCCCTGTCCCCGATGGAATAATTCCTCTCTGCTGGTGAGAAGGACTTTGAAAAGAAGAAGCAAGGATGCTTCCGACCTTGAGCATCCTTTTGGAAGAGGACTGCTCCAGCACCAACAGATGAGGCATCCACCTCCATGATAAATGGTTTGTCTACATCGGGGCGATGTAGGATGGGAGCGCTGGCGAAGTGTGACTTTATGGAATTAAAGGCCTTGGAGACCTCCTCAGACCACAATTTGGGATTTGCTCCCTTCTTGGTAAGGGCAAGCAAGGGAGCTACCAACGTTGAGAAGTGTGGAATGAACTGTCAATAGTAGTTAATGAACCCCATAAAGCGCTGCACCACTTTAAGAGAATGGGGTTCCTGCCAGTCCATCACAGCCTGTAGCTTGGCAGGATCCATAGCCAAACCCTGGGCAGAGATGATATAACCAAGAAATGGCAAGGACTCCTGCTCAAACACACACTTCTCCAACTTGGCGTAGAGGGAGTTTGCCCGTAAGAGGTCAAAGACTTTGCGAACATCTCTCCAATGGGAGTCGATATCTGGAGAGTAGATGAGAATATCATCCAGATAGACTACGACCGAGGTGGTGAGCATATCTCGGAAGATGTCGTTCACAAAGTCTTGGAAAACGGCTGGGGCATTACAGAGCCCGAAGGGCATCACCAGATACTCATAGCGCCCATCCCTGGTGTTAAAAGCCGTCTTCCATTCGTCCCCCTCACGGATGCGAATCAGGTTGTAAGCACCCCGCAGATCTAATTTTGTAAATACCCTTGCTCCCTGTAGCCTATCAAAAAGCTCAGATATCTAAAACTCTGGGCAAAACCGTCAATGAAAAAGACCTGGGTGTATGGGTGGATGACAAACTCATATTCAGTGGCCAGTGTCAGGCAGCTGCTACAAAGGCAAATAAAATAATGGGATGTATTAAAAGAGGCATAGATGCTCATGAGGAGAACATAATTTTACCTCTATACAAGTCACTAGTTCGACCACACTTAGAATACTGTGCACAGTTCTGGTCTCCGGTGTATAAGAAAGACATAGCTGAACTGGAGCGGGTGCAGAGAAGAGCGACCAAGGTTATTAGAGGACTGGGGGGTCTGCAATACCAAGATAGGTTATTACACTTGGGGCTATTTAGTTTGGAAAAACGAAGACTAAGGGGTGATCTTATTTTAATGTATAAATATATGAGGGGACAGTACAAAGACCTTTCTGATGATCTTTTTAATCATAGACCTGAGACAGGGACAAGGGGGCATCCTCTACGTCTGGAGGAAAGAAGGTTTAAGCATAATAACAGACGCGGATTCTTTACTGTAAGAGCAGTGAGACTATGGAACTCTCTGCCGTATGATGTTGTAATGAGTGATTCATTAATTAAATTTAAGAGGGGACTGGATACCTTTCTGGAAAAGTATAATGTTACAGGGTATATACACTAGATTCCTTGATAAGGCGTTGATCCAGCGAACTAGTCTGATTGCCGTATGTGGAGTCGGGAAGGAATTTTTTTCCCCATGGTGGAGTTACTCTTTGCCACATGGGTTTTTTTTGCCTTCCCCTGGATCAACATGTTAGGAGCATGTTAGGTTAGGCTATGGGTTGAACTAGATGGACTTACAGTCTTCCTTTAACCTTAATAACTATGTACTATCAGGGGTAATGAGTATTTGTGCTTAATGGTGATGGCGTTAAGACCCCTGTAGTCTATACATGGACGCAGTTCCCCATTCTTCTTCTGAACAAAGAAGAACCCAGCCCCAGCAGGCGACACTGACTTCCTGATGAACCCTCTTGCCAGATTTTCTTGGATGTACTGAGACATAGTCTCCGTCTCCGGGAGAGATAACGGATAAACTCGACCCTGGGGAGGCTCAGCACTAGGCAAGAGATCATTAGGACAGTCATAGGGGCGGTGAGGCGGAAGGGTCTCCGCCGCCTTTTTGGAGAACACATCCGCATGAGACCAGTATTGCTTGGGGAGAGAGGATAGATCTGCGGGTACCTCTGTAGTAGCAACCTGAACGCACTCCCTTTGACACCTACCCTCACAAGACTCACCCCATCCCAAAATTCTGCCTGAAGACCACTCAATATGTGGAGAGTGGTACCGTAACCAAGGTATCCCCAACAGGACCTCCTCAATACCCTCAGGTATGACGAGCAGAGATATTGTCTCCTGATGGGATGGCGACATGGACAGAGAAAAAGGAATGGTCTGGTGAGTTATCTGTGAAGGCAGTGTCGACCCATTCACCACTCGTACCGTAACTGGTTGCGCTAGCATAACCAGGGGTATTGCGTGACGTTGTGCAAAGACGGAAGACATGAAATTGCCCTCTGCCCCAGAATCCACGCAGAGCTTTACTGAGTGGGAAGATGAGCCAATAATAATTGTCCCCTTAAAGGACAATTTTGAGGCAAACATCGCCGTATCTAGAGTACCTCCACCGACTACCACTAGAGGCTGACGTCTCCTCGACCACTGGGAACATCTGGTGGCAAGATGTCCAGACTGCTGGCAAACATGACAGACCTTGGATGCCCAAGCGGTCTGGGACTTAGAATCCGCTCATGACACCTCCCTGGCCTCATGTGACTCAGGAACCAGGACCGGAGATTCCAGAGGTCTGGCGAAGGTAGGAGCCAGCTGAAACCTCTGCCTACACTGGGCTCGCTCTAACCTCAGCTCGTAAAAAGGAGGTTAATACGGGTAGAGACAGTTATTAACTCCTCCAGTGTGGCTGGAATCTCCCTAGTGGCCAGAGCGTCCTTAACGTGATCAGCCAGCCCCCTCCAAAATATGGGGATAAGGGCTTTATCAGACCACTCTGTTGTGTATCTGCTTTTTGGGCTCCCCTGGTGGTTGCTGGTGGTACTGGTGACTTGTTTGCACTTTGCTTCTTCTGTTCACCTGCTTCCATCAGTGTTTGGGAGTTTCCTATTTAGCCTTGCTCTCCAGTCATTTCCTTGCCGGTCATCATTGTAACCGGAGCCTTCGGTTGCATGTTCCTGCTACTAGTCTGCTGATCAGCTAAGTGGACTTTGTCCTTTTGTTTTGTACCTTTTGTCCAGTTTGCAGTTTTTGTAATCCTCTGTAGCTGGAAGCTCTTGCGGGCTGAAATTGCCACTCCTGTGTCATGAGTTGACACAGGAGTCTTAAAGTAATTTCAGGATGGTTTTTGAAAGGGTTTTCAGTTGACCGTGAAGTCCTCTTTTGTATCCTTCTGCTATCTAGTAAGTGGACCTCGCTTTGCTAAATCTACTTTCATACTGTGTATGTCTTTTCCTCTTAATTCACCGTTATTACATGTGGGGGGCTGCTATCATCTTTTGGGGTATTTCCCTAGAGGTAAGCCAGGTCTGTTTCTTCCTCTACCAGGCGTAGTTAGTCCTCCGGCTGGCGCGTGGCATATAGGAAGCCGTAGGTATGCTCCCTGGCTACTGTTAGTTGTGTGGTAGATTTAGCTCACGGTCAACTCGAGTTTCCATCACCCGAGAGCTCGTTCGTTACTTATGTGTTTTTTACGTTCCCTTGCCATTGGGAACCATGACAGTGTGACCGGCCCACAAAGTGTTAATTGTTTGGGCTGAAGCAGGAGAAAAAGAATTGTTGAAGGGAAATTTTTTTTTTTCTTTATCTCAGAGTTTTGCTGCCTAGCCCTTAATTGCTGTCTAGCTGCTTCTTACCTCCTCTTAACCCTTGAATGGCTCTGACCTTAGCTGTTTAACATGGATGTCCAGAGTTTGGCTGCAGGTTTAAATAATCTTGCTACGAAGGTTCAAAATTTACAAGATTTTGTTATACATGCTCCTATTTCTGAACCTAAAATCCCTACACCAGAGGTGTTTTCCGGAGATAGATCTCGGTTTTTGAATTTCAAATATAATTGTAAATTATTCCTTTCTCTCAGACCTCACTCCTCAGGAGATCCTGTCCAGCAGGTTAAGATTGTAATCTCTTTGCTGCGAGGTGACCCTCAAAATTGGGCATTTTCATTGGCACCAGGGGATCCTGCGTTGCTCAATGTGGATGCGTTTTTCCTGGCTTTAGGGTTGCTTTATGAGGAACCTAATTTGGAGATTCAAGCTGAAAAAGCTTTGATAGCCCTATCTCAAGGGCAAGATGAAGTGGAGATATACTGCCAAAAATTTCGTAGGTGGTCTGTGCCTACTCAGTGGAATGAGTGCGCCTTAGCGGCAAATTTCAGAGAGGGCCTTTCTGATGCCGTTAAAGATGTTATGGTCGGGTTCCCTGCGCCTACAGGTCTGAATGAGTCCATGACAATGGCAATTCAGATTGATCGGCGTTTGCGGGAGCGCAAACCCGTGCACCATTTGGCGGTATCTTCTGAAGAGACGCCAGAGAAAATGCAATGTGACAGAGTTATGTCCAGAAGCGAGCGGCAGAATTATAGGCGTAAAAATGGGTTATGCTTCTATTGTGGTGATTCTGCTCATGTTATATCGGCATGCTCTAAGCGTACTAAGAAGGTTGACAAGTCTATTTCAATTGGCACTTTACAGTCCAAATTTATTTTGTCTGTAACCTTGATTTGTTCATTATCAGTTATTACCGTGGATGCCTATGTGGACTCGGGCGCCGCTCTGAGTCTTATGGACTGGTCCTTTGCCAGGCGCTGTGGGTTTGATTTAGAGCCTCTGGAAGTCCCTATACCTCTGAAGGGTATTGATTCTACACCTTTGGCTTGTAATAAACCACAGTTCTGGACGCAAGTGACTATGCGTATGACTCCAGACCATCAGGAGGTGATTCGCTTCCTTGTGTTGTACAATTTACATGATGTTTTGGTGCTTGGATTACCATGGTTACAGTCTCATAACCCAGTCCTTGACTGGAAGGCTATGTCTGTGTTAAGCTGGGGATGTCGGGGGGCTCATGGGGACACTCCTATGGTGTCCATTTCGTCATCTATTCCATCTGAGATTCCGGCATTTTTGTCTGATTATCGTGATATTTTTGAAGAGCCTAAGATTGGTTCACTCCCTCCTCACAGGGATTGTGATTGCGCCATAGATCTGATTCCTGGCAGTAAATTTCCAAAGGGTCGTTTGTTTAACCTATCTGTACCTGAACATGCTGCTATGCGCGAGTATATTAAGGAGTCCCTGGAAAAGGGACATATTCGTCCTTCTTCATCACCTTTAGGAGCCGTTTTTTTCTTTGTCTCTAAAAAGGATGGCTCTCTGAGGCCTTGTATTGATTATCGTCTCCTGAATAAAATTACAGTCAAATATCAGTATCCGTTGCCTTTGCTGACTGATTTGTTTGCTCGCATAAGGGGGGCTAAGTGGTTCTCTAAGATTGATCTTCGTGGGGCGTATAATTTGGTGCGAATTAAGCAGGGGGATGAGTGGAAGACCGCATTTAATATGCCTGAGGGCCATTTTGAGTATTTGGTAATGCCTTTCGGCCTTTCTAATGCACCTTCTGTCTTTCAGTCCTTAATGCATGATATTTTCCGGGAATATTTGGATAAATTTATGATTGTGTACTTGGATGATATTTTGATTTTTTCTGATGACTGGGAGTCTCATGTTCAGCAGGTCAGGAGGGTTTTTCAGGTTTTGCGGGAGAATTCTTTGTGTGTAAAGGGTTCAAAGTGTGTTTTTGGGGTTCAAAAAATTTCATTTTTGGGGTATATTTTTTCCCCTTCTTCTATTGAGATGGACCCTGTCAAGGTTCGGGCTATTTACGACTGGACGCAGCCTACTTCTCTGAAGAGTCTCCAGAAATTCTTGGGCTTTGCTAATTTTTATCGTCGATTTATAGCTGGTTTTTCTGGCGTTGCTAAACCTCTGACGGATTTGACTAAAAAGGGTGCTGATGTTGCCAATTGGTCCCCTGCTGCCGTGGAGGCCTTTCGGGAGCTTAAGCGCCGCTTTTTGTCTGCCCCTGTGTTGCGCCAGCCTGATGTTTCTCTTCCCTTTCAGGTTGAGGTCGATGCTTCCGAGATCGGAGCGGGGGCGGTTTTGTCGCAGAAAAGTTCCGACTGCTCAGTGATGAGACCTTGTGCGTTCTTTTCGCGAAAATTTTCGGCCGCCGAGCGAAACTATGATGTTGGTAATCGGGAGCTTTCGGCCATGAAGTGGGCATTTGAGGAGTGGCGTCATTGGCTTGAGGGTGCCAGACATCAGGTGGTGGTTTTGACTGATCACAAGAATTTAATTTATTTGGAGTCTGCCAGGCGCCTGAATCCTAGACAGGCACGTTGGTCGTTGTTCTTTTCCCGGTTTAATTTTGTGGTCTCGTACTTACCGGGTTCTAGGAATGTGAAAGCAGATGCTCTTTCTAGGAGTTTTGAGCCTGACTCTCCTGGGAATTCTGAACCTGCTGGTGTCCTTAAGGATGGAGTGGTTTTGTCTGCTGTCTCTCCAGATTTGCGATGTGCTTTGCAAGAATTTCAGGCGGATAGACCTGATCGTTGTCCGTCTGGTAGACTGTTTGTTCCTGACGAGTGGACCACTAGAGTCATCTCGGAAGTTCATTCTTCTACTCTGGCAGGTCATCCGGGAATTTTTGGCACCAGAGATTTGGTGGCTAGATCCTTCTGGTGGCCTTCCCTGTCTCGAGATGTGCGTGTTTTTGTGCAGTCTTGCGATGTGTGTGCTCGGGCCAAGCCTTGTTGTTCTAGGGCTAGTGGGTTGTTGTTGCCCTTGCCTATTCCGAAGAGGCCTTGGACGCACATCTCTATGGACTTTATCTCGGATCTCCCTGTTTCTCAGAAGATGTCTGTCATCTGGGTGGTGTGTGACCGTTTTTCTAAAATGGTTCATTTGGTGCCATTGCCTAAGTTGCCTTCCTCATCTGAGTTGGTCCCTCTGTTTTTTCAAAATGTGGTTCGCTTGCATGGTATTCCGGAAAACATCGTTTCTGACAGGGGTACCCAGTTCGTGTCTAGATTTTGGCGGGCAGTCTGTGCCAGGTTGGGCATTGATTTGTCCTTTTCGTCTGCATTCCATCCTCAGACCAATGGCCAGACGGAGCGAACTAATCAAACTTTGGAGACTTATTTGAGGTGTTTTGTGTCTGCGGATCAGGATGATTGGGTTGCCTTTCTGCCGTTGGCGGAGTTTGCTCTTAATAATCGGGCTAGTTCTGCCACTTTGGTTTCTCCTTTCTTTTGCAATTCAGGGTTTCATCCGCGTTTTTCATCTGGTCAGGTTGAATCTTCGGATTGTCCTGGAGTGGATGCGGTGGTGGATCGGTTGCATCGGATTTGGGGACAAGTGGTGGATAATTTGGAATTGTCCCAGGAGAGGACTCAGCAGTTTGCTAACCGTCGTCGTCGTGTTGGTCCCCACCTTCGCGTTGGGGACTTGGTGTGGTTGTCTTCCCATTTTGTCCCTATGAGGGTGTCTTCTCCCAAATTTAAGCCTCGGTTCATCGGTCCTTATAGGATTTTGGAGATTCTTAACCCTGTTTCCTTTCGTTTGGACCTCCCAGCATCTTTCGCTATCCATAATGTGTTCCATCGGTCGTTGTTGCGGAGATATGAGGTACCGGTGGTTCCTTCTACTGAACCTCCTGCTCCTGTGCTGGTGAAGGGTGAATTGGAGTACGTCGTGGAGAAGATCTTGGACTCCCGTATTTCCAGACGGAGACTTCAATATCTGGTTAAATGGAAAGGCTATGGTCAGGAAGATAATTCTTGGGTAACTGCCTCTGATGTTCATGCCTCGGATTTGGTTCGTGCCTTTCATAGGGCTCATCCAGATCGCCCTGGCGGTTCTTGTGAGGGTTCGGTGCCCCCTCCTTAAGGGGAGGGTACTGTTGTGTATCTGCTTTTTGGGCTCCCCTGGTGGTTGCTGGTGGTACTGGTGACTTGTTTGCACTTTGCTTCTTCTGTTCACCTGCTTCCATCAGTGTTTGGGAGTTTCCTATTTAGCCTTGCTCTCCAGTCATTTCCTTGCCGGTCATCATTGTAACCAGAGCCTTCGGTTGCATGTTCCTGCTACTAGTCTGCTGATCAGCTAAGTGGACTTTGTCCTTTTGTTTTGTACCTTTTGTCCAGTTTGCAGTTTTTGTAATCCTCTGTAGCTGGAAGCTCTTGCGGGCTGAAATTGCCACTCCTGTGTCATGAGTTGACACAGGAGTCTTAAAGTAATTTCAGGATGGTTTTTGAAAGGGTTTTCAGTTGACCGTGAAGTCCTCTTTTGTATCCTTCTGCTATCTAGTAAGTGGACCTCTCTTTGCTAAATCTACTTTCATACTGTGTATGTCTTTTCCTCTTAATTCACCGTTATTACATGTGGGGGGCTGCTATCATCTTTTGGGGTATTTCCCTAGAGGTAAGCCAGGTCTGTTTCTTCCTCCACCAGGCGTAGTTAGTCCTCCGGCTGGCGCGTGGCATATAGGAAGCCGTAGGTATGCTCCCTGGCTACTGTTAGTTGTGTGGTAGATTTAGCTCACGGTCAACTCGAGTTTCCATCACCCGAGAGCTCGTTCGTTACTTATGTGTTTTTTACGTTCCCTTGCCATTGGGAACCATGGCACCACTCCAGCTCTGAAGCTAAAGTTCGGAAACGGAGGGCAAATTGGCTGACCAAGGACTCACCCTGAGTTAATGCCAGCAGTTGGAGCGCCATATCATGGGTGACTTGAGGTCCTAGGAAGACCTGTTTCAGAGTGCTCAGAAACAACGGAGCACTCTGCACCACATGATCGCCATGCTCCCACAGTGGCATAGCCCATTCCAACGCCCTGTCCGACAAGAGGGACACAATAAATCCCACCTTAGCCTGCTCTGTGGGAAAACGTGCAGCCAGAAGCTCAAGGTGAATAGAGAACTGACTCACGAATCCCCTACAAGATCTGCTTTCTCCACAAAAATTCTTCTGGGAGCTGGAGGCGTGAAAATGTCGGAACTAGGGTTGAGCGACTTTTACTTTTTTGGGGTCGAGTCGGGTTTTGCAAAACACGACTTTGTCAAAAGTCGAGTGGAGTGAAGTCGGCCGATTATCGCGAAAAGTCGGGGATCGACCGAAACATGAAACCCAATGCAAGTCAATGGGGAAGCATAGTCGGCAGTGAGTGGAGGCCAGGAAAACACCTACAGTGCACATTTTAATGGCAAAAACATCCATTATTGTTACTGAAGCTTGTCAATATTAATTTACTTTATAATAATAGTTAGGCATTGGAAATTGGGGGTCATTTGGCTAAAGTTGTGGGGGGTAGGGCTGGTTAAAGTTTTTAGTGGGCCCAGGAAATGTGGACTACGTCACGGTGGTGGAGCAGGGAGAGGTAAGTATTTCAACGTTGCAAGTGCTGTGATCCTGAGCAAGCAGGGGGGGCCCATTTGTTCGCATTGGCACTGGCACAGGGCCCCTCACAGTACGGCGGTGTGTTTGCACGGTGGGGGCGCCTCCCACCGGCAGCGACACTTTTGCATACTATGAGGGGCCCTGTGCCAGTGACGTCGCCAATGAGTATGCCCCCCCACCTGATGAAGGAACCTGCACTTTCACCTGCACCTTCCTCTTTGTCCCCGTGTAAGGTGGTATAGTAAGCGGGAAGAGGAACCTGACTTTCAGCAGGGTCAGATTCTGGCTGTGTAGAGTGCAATGGGAATGTAGTGGTCTGGGTCAATGTACCAGCGGACTCATCTAGCAGTGGCTGGGCAATGGGCAGGATGAGGAGGAAACACAGATCTAGGCCCAAATAATAAAGTGGGCTAAATGCAGTTCAAAATTGGTAAAAGGACTAACCAGGCGGCAATGCTTTGTTCAGTGGAGGACAACTGTAATGAGAGGCTGACACAGTGAGTAGGGCCAAATAAGTAACTAGGCTAAATGCAGTTCTAAATTGGTAACAGTAGGAAACAGGCGGCAATGCTTTGTTCAGTGGAGTAGAACACCAAGCAGCGGCAGACACCGTTACTAGGCCCCAACCAAACTAGTAGGCCAACTGCAGTGTTACATTAATAACTACCTAATGAGAGCATGAAGGTTGAAGCTCAAGAAAAACAAACAGGAGGAAACCCAGGAGCGGCAGACACCGTTAGAAGGCCCCAACCAAACTAGTAGGCCTGATGCAGTGTTATCTAAACAACTACTTAATGAGAGCCTGAAGGTTGAAGCACAGACAAGGAAACCTGGAGGAGAACACCAAGGAGGAGGAGAACACCAAGGAGCGGCAGACACCGTTACTAGGCCCCAACCAAAGTAGTAGGGCAACTGCTGTCTTATATAAACAACTACTTAATGAGAGCCTGAAGGTTGAAGCTCAGACATGGAAACCTGGAGGAGAACACCAAAGAGGAGGAGAACACCAAGGAGCGGCAGACACCGTTACTAGGCCCCAACCAAAGTAGTAGGGCAACTGCAGTGTTACATTAACAACTACTTAATGAGAGCCTGAAGGTTGAAGTGCAGACAAGGAAACCTCGAGGAGAACACCAAGGAGGAGGAGAACACCAAGGAGCGGCAGACACCGTTACTAGGCCCCAACCAAAGTAGTAGGGCAACTGCAGTCTTATATAAACAACTACTTAATGAGAACCTGAAGGTTGAAGCTCAGACAATGAAACCTGGAGGAGAACACCAAGGAGGAGGAGAACACCAAGGAGCGGCAGACACCGTTACTAGGCCCCAACCCAAGTAGTAGGGCAACTGCAGTGTTACGTTAACAACTGCTTAATGAGAGCCTGAAGGTTGAAGCTCAGACAAGGAAACCTTTAGGAGAACACCAAGGAGGAGGAGAACACCAAGGAGCAGCAGACACCGTTACTAGGCCCCAACCAAAGTAGTAGGGCAACTGCTGTCTTACATAAACAACTACTTAATGAGAGCCTGAAGGTTGAAGCTCAGACAAGGAAACCTGGAGGAGAACATCAAGGAGGAGGAGAACACCAAGGAGCGGCAGACACCGTTACTAGGCCCCAACCCAAATAGTAGGGCAACTGCAGTGTTACATTAACAACTACTTAATGAGAGCCTGAAGGTTGAATCTCAGACAAGGAAACCTGGAGGAGAACACCAAGGAGGAGGAGAACACCAAGGAGCCGCAGACACCGTTACTAGGCCCCAACCAAAGTAGTAGGGCAATTGCAGTGTTACATTAACAACTACTTAATGAGAGCCTGAAGGTTGAAGCTCAGACAAGGAAACCTGGAGGAGAACACCAAGGAGGAGGAGAACACCAAGGAGCCGCAGACACCGTTACTAGGCCCCAACCAAAGTAGTACGGCAACTGCAGTGTTACATTAACAACTACTTAATGAGAGCCTGAAGGTTGAAGCGCAGACAAGGAAACCTGGAGGAGAACACCAAGGAGGAGGAGAACACCAAGGAGCCGCAGACACCGTTACTAGGCCCCAACCAAAGTAATACGGCAACTGCAGTGTTACATTAACAACTACTTAATGAGAGCCTGAAGGTTGAAGCGCAGACAAGGAAACCTGGAGGAGAACACCAAGGAGGAGGAGAACACCAAGGAGCGGCAGACACCGTTACTAGGCCCCAACCAAAGTAGTAGGGCAACTGCAGTCTTATATAAACAACTACTTAATGAGAGCCTGAAAGTTGAAGCTCAGACAAGGAAACCTGAAAGACAAAACCAAGGAGGAGGAGAACACCAAGGAGTGGCAGACACCGTTACTAGGCCCCAACCAACGTAGTAGGGCAACTGCTGTCTTATATAAACAACTACTTAATGAGAGCCTGAAGGTTGAAGCTCAAACAAGGAAACCTGGAGGAGAACACCAAGGAGGAGGAGAACACCAAGGAGCGGCAGACACCGTTACTAGGCCCCAACCAAAGTAGTAGGGCAACTGCAGTCTTATATAAACAACTACTTAATGAGAGCCTGAAGGTTGATGCTCAGACAAGGAAACCTGGAGGAGAACACCAAGGAGGAGGAGAACACCAAGGAGCGGCAGACACCGTTACTAGGCCCCAACCAAAGTAGTAGAGCAACTGCAGTCTTATATAAACAACTACTTAATGAGAGCCTGAAGGTTGAAGCTCAGACAAGGAAACCTGGAGGAGAACACCAAGGAGGAGAAGAACACCAAGGAGCGGCAGACACCGTTATTAGGCCCCAACCAAAGTAGTAGGGCAACTGCAGTCTTATATAAACAACTACTTAATGAGAGCCTGAAGGTTTAAGCTCAGACAAGGAAACCTGGAGGAGAACACCAAGGAGGAGGAGAACACCAAGGAGCGGCAGACACCGTTACTAGGCCCCAACCAAAGTAGTAGGGCAACTGCAGTCTTATATAAACAACTACTTAATGAGAGCCTGAAAGTTGAAGCTCAGACAAGGAAACCTGAAAGACAAAACCAAGGAGGAGGAGAACACCAAGGAGTGGCAGACACCGTTACTAGGCCCCAACCAACGTAGTAGGGCAACTGCTGTCTTATATAAACAACTACTTAATGAGAGCCTGAAGGTTGAAGCTCAAACAAGGAAACCTGGAGGAGAACACCAAGGAGGAGGAGAACACCAAGGAGCGGCAGACACCGTTACTAGGCCCCAACCAAAGTAGTAGGGCAACTGCAGTCTTATATAAACAACTACTTAATGAGAGCCTGAAGGTTGATGCTCAGACAAGGAAACCTGGAGGAGAACACCAAGGAGGAGGAGAACACCAAGGAGCGGCAGACACCGTTACTAGGCCCCAACCAAAGTAGTAGAGCAACTGCAGTCTTATATAAACAACTACTTAATGAGAGCCTGAAGGTTGAAGCTCAGACAAGGAAACCTGGAGGAGAACACCAAGGAGGAGAAGAACACCAAGGAGCGGCAGACACCGTTATTAGGCCCCAACCAAAGTAGTAGGGCAACTGCAGTCTTATATAAACAACTACTTAATGAGAGCCTGAAGGTTTAAGCTCAGACAAGGAAACCTGGAGGAGAACACCAAGGAGGAGGAGAACACCAAGGAGCAGAAGACACCGTTACTAGGCCCCAACCAAAGTAGTAGGGCAACTGCAGTCTTATATAAACAACTACCTAATGAGAGCCTGAAGGTTGAAGCTCAGACAAGGAAACCTGGAGGAGAACAGAAAGGAGGAGGAGAACACCAAGGAGCGGCAGACACCGTTACTAGGCCCCAACCAAAGTAGTAGGGCAACTGCAGTCTTATATAAACAACTACTTAATGAGAGCCTGAAGGTTGAAGCTCAGACAAGGAAACCTGGAGGACAACACCAAGGAGGAGGAGAACACCAAGGAGTGGCAGACACCGTTACTAGGCCCCAACCAAAGTAGTAGGGCAACTGCTGTCTTATATAAACAACTACTTAATGAGAGCCTGAAGGTTGAAGCTCAGACAAGGAAACCTGGAGGAGAACACCAACGAGGAGGAGAACACCAAGGAGCGGCAGACACCGTTACTAGGCCCCAACCAAAGTAGTAGGGCAACTGCAGTCTTATATAAACAACTACTTAATGAGAGCCTGAAGGTTGAAGCTCAGACAAGGAAACCTGGAGGACAACACCAAGGAGGAGGAGAACACCAAGGAGTGTGCAGACACCGTTACTAGGCCCCAACCAAAGTAGTAGGGCAACTGCAGTGTTACATTAACAACTACTTAATGAGAGCCTGAAGGTTGAAGCTCAGACAAGGAAACCTGGAGGACAACACCAAGGAGGAGGAGAACACCAGGGAGCGGCAGACACCGTTACTAGGCCCCAACCAAAGTAGTAGGGCAACTGCAGTCTTATATAAACAACTACTTAATGAGAGCCTGAAGGTTGAAGCTCAGACAAGGAAACCTGGAGGACAACACCAAGGAGGAGGAGAACACCAAGGAGTGGCAGACACCGTTACTAGGCCCCAACCAAAGTAGTAGGGCAACTGCTGTCTTATATAAATAACTACTTAATGAGAGCCTGAAGATTGAAGCTCAGACAAGGAAACCTGGAAGAAAACACCAAGGAGGAGGAGAACACCAAGGAGCGGCAGACACCGTTACTAGGCCCCAACCAAAGTAGTAGGGCAACTGCTGTATTATATAAACAACTACTTAATGAGAGCCTGAAGGTTGAAGCTCAGACAAGGAAACCTGGAGGAGAACACCAAGGAGGAGGAGAACACCAAGGAGCGGCAGACACCGTTACTAGGCCCCAACCAAAGTAGTAGGGCAACTGCTGTCTTATATAAACAACTACTTAGTGAGAGCCTGAAGGTTGAAGCTCAGACAAGGAAACCTGGAGGAGAACACCAAGGAGGAGGAGAACACCACCAAGGAGCGGCAGACACCGTTACTAGGCCCCAACCAATGTAGTAGGGCAACTGCTGTCTTATATAAATAACTACTTAATGAGAGCCTGAAGGTTGAAGCTCAGACAAGGAAACCTGGAAGAAAACACCAAGGAGGAGGAGAACACCAAGGAGCGGCAGACACCGTTACTAGGCCCCAACCAAAGTAGTAGGGCAACTGCTGTCTTATATAAACAACTACTTAATGAGAGCCTGAAGGTTGAAGCTCAGACAAGGAAACCTGGAGGAGAACACCAAGGAGGAGGAGAACACCACCAAGGAGCGGCAGACACCGTTACTAGGCCCCAACCAAAGTAGTAGGGCAACTGCTGTCTTATATAAACAACTACTTAGTGAGAGCCTGAAGGTTGAAGCTCAGACAAGGAAACCTGGAGGAGAACACCAAGGAGGAGGAGAACACCAAGGAGCGGCAGACACCGTTACTAGGCCCCAACCAAAGTAGTAGGGCAACTGCAGTCTTATATAAACAACTACTTAATGAGAGCCTGAAGGTTGAAGCTCAGACAAGGAAACCTGGAGGAGAACGCCAAGGAGGAGGAGAACACCAAGGAGCAGCAGACACCATTACTAGGCCCCAACCAAAGTAGTAGGGCAACTGCTGTCTTATATTATCAACTACTTAATGAGAGCCTGAAGGTTGAAGCTCAGACAAGGAAACCTGGAGGAGAACACCAATGAGGAAGAGAACACCAAGGAGCGGCAGACACCGTTACTAGGCCCCAACCAAAGTAGTAGGGCAACTGCTGTCTTATATAAACAACTACTTAATGAGAGCCTGAAGGTTGAAGCTCAGACAAGGAAACCTGGAGGAGAACACCAAGGAGGAGAAGAACACCAAGGAGCGGCAGACACCGTTACTAGGCCCCAACCCAAGTAGTAAGGCAACTGCAGTGTTACATTAACAACTACTTAATGAGAGCCTGAAGGTTGAAGCGCAGACAAGGAAACCTGGAGGAGAACACCAAGGAGGAGGAGAACACCAAGGAGCGGAAGACACCGTTACTAGGCCCCAACCAAAGTAGTAGGGCAACTGCTGTCTTATATAAATAACTACTTAATGAGAGCCTGAAGGTTGAAGCTCAGACAAGGAAACCTGGAAGAAAACACCAAGGAGGAGGAGAACACCAAGGAGCGGCAGACACCGTTACTAGGCCCCAACCAAAGTAGTAGGGCAACTGCTGTCTTATATAAACAACTACTTAGTGAGAGCCTGAAGGTTGAAGCTCAGACAAGGAAACCTGGAGGAGAACACCAAGGAGGAGGAGAACACCACCAAGGAGCAGCAGACACCGTTACTAGGCCCCAACCAAAGTAGTAGGGCAACTGCTGTCTTATATAAACAACTACTTAATGAGAGCCTGAAGGTGGAACCTCAGCTTTTTCAGTGGAGGACAACATGATTGAGTGGCGCAGACAGACAAAGGTAGTATGTGTTAACTAAAAAAGTTAACTCTATGCAGTTTTAAATTGGTTACAGGGGTACATAGGCAACATTGGTGTGGTCAGCGGAGGACAATTGGAAGGAGGGACCGCAGACAGACTTCCTAGGCCCAAAATAATAAAATAGGCTCTATGCAGCTTAAATTTGGCTACAGGGGTATACAGGCAGCATTGGTGTGGTCAGCGGAGGACAATTGGAAGGAGGGACCGCAGACAGACTTCCTAGGCCCAAAATAATAAAATAGGCTCTATGCAGCTTAAATTTAGCTACAGGGGTACACAGGCAGCATTGGTGTGGTCAGTGGAGGACAATTGGAAGGAGGTACCGCAGACAGACTTCCTAGGCCCAAAATAATAAAATAGGCTCTATGCAGCTTAAATTTGGCTACAGGGGTACACAGGCAGCATTGGTGTGGTCAGCGGAGGACAATTGGAAGGAGGGACCGCAGACAGACTTCCTAGGCCCAAAATAATAAAATAGGCTATATGCAGCTTCCATTATGTGGCAGGGGTACACAGGCAGCATTGGTGTGTTCAGCGGAGGACAGTTGGAAGGAGGGACCGTAGACAGACTTCCTAGGCCTAAAATAATAAAATAGGCTATATGCAGCTTCCATTATGTGGCAGGGGTACACAGGCAGCATTGGTGTGGTCAGCGGAGGACAATTGGAAGGAGGGACCGCAGACAGACTTCCTAGGCCTAAAATAATAAAATAGGCTATATGCAGCTTCCATTATGTGACAGGGGTGCACAGGCAGCATTGGTGTGTTCAGCGGAGGACAATTGGAAGGAGGGACCGCAGACAGACTTCCTCGGCCTAAAATAATAAAATAGGCTATATGCAGCTTCCATTATGTGGCAGGGGTACACAAGCAGCATTGGTGTGGTCAGCGGAGGACAATTGGAAGGAGGGACCGTAGACAGACTTCCTAGGCCTAAAATAATAAAATAGGCTCTATGCAGCTTCCATTTTGTGGCAGGGGTACACAGGCAGCATTGGTGTGTTCAGTGGAGGACAATTGGAAGGAGGGACCGCAGACAGACTTCCTAGGCCTAAAATAATAAAATAGGCTCTATGCAGCTTCCATTAGGTGGCAGGGGTACACAGGCAGCATTGGTGTGGTCAGCGGAGGACAATTGGAAGGAGGGACCGCAGACAGACTTCCTAGGCCTAAAATAATAAAATAGGCTCTATGCAGCTTCCATTATGTGGCAGGGGTACACAGGCAGCATTGGTGTGTTCAGCGGAGGACAATTGGAAGGAGTGTCTGACACAGTAAGAACTCCTAAAAACTAAATAGATGTTAATGTCTCCCATAAAAAAAAAAAAAAAAAAAAAGGGTGGCATACTTAGGTACAGGGGCGTGTTCCTATGCTGACTTTCAGTCATTGTAATTTGGCGCAAAGTATTTACTTGTGTAAATGTAGGACAGGGCCCCTGACTATTTTAACTTGTATCATACATGTCAACAAATTGTTATAGTCTGTGCCAGCCATTGAAGGATTTCAGCGCATAGACTAAACAGTGGTGGAGCAGCGAGAGATAATTTTGCAAGTGGTAGAGCACTGTTTGACCTGGGGGGGGGGGAAACTCTCTCCTGGCTGGCGGTACAATCCCAGGGCCCCTCATGTTACAACGGTGTGTCTGACATTGGGTGCGCGCCACCACTGCCAGAGACACTTCATTGAACTATGAGAGACCCAGTGCCAGTGCCGTCGACCAAAAGTGGGCACACCCACCTCTTCAGACAAACGTCACTCTGACGGGTGCTTGCGCCAAGTGGCGAGACCACGGCCCCATGGGGGGAGTTAGGCCATTTAGTGAGGTGTAAACATGTCGTCTGCTGGACAAACAGCAGCTGCAAATTAAGAGATTGGAACAGTCAGTAACACCAGTCCCAAAGCAAGACCTTTTTGCAGGAAAGCTAGGTGTCAGCCGGGAAAGGTGCGGCAAAATAATTTGAAATCCATGAGTGGTTCATTTTAATGAAGGTGAGATCATCAACATTTTGGGTAGCCCTTTTTTCGGTCAGTATTGAACCAGCAGCAATGAATACTCTTTCTGATAGAACACTAGCTGCTGGGCAAGCAAGCTCCTGCAATGCATATTCGGCCAATTCAGGCCAGGTGTCTATTTTGGATGCCCAGTAATCAAAGGGGAATGACGGTTGAGGGAGAACATCGGCAATGGAGAAAAAATAGTTAGTAACCATACTGGACAAATGTTGTCTCCTGTCACTTTGAATTGATGCTGCAGTACCTGTCGTGTCTGCGGTCATTGCGAAATCACTCCACAACCTGGCCAGAAAACCCCTCTGTCCTATGCCACTTCTGATTTGTGCACCTCTAACACCTCTGCCCTGTTGCCCCCTGCAGCTCGTGTGAGAACCATCACCGGCGCTGTGTGCTGGGAATGCCTGAATCAAACGGTCTACAAGAGTAGCTTGTTTGGTTGCCAATATTTGTTCGAGGTTCTCATGTGGCATGATATTTTTCAATTTGCCTTTATAGCGAGGATCAAGGAGGCAGGCCAACCAGTAATCGTCATCGGTCATCATTTTTATAATGCGTGGGTCCCTTTTGAGGATACGCAAGACATAATCCGCCATGTGGGCCAATTTTCCAGTTGTCAAGTCAGTGCATATGCTGGGTTGAGGAGCACTTTCGGGCAAATCAACGTCACTTGTCTCCCTCAAAAACCCTGAACCCGGCCTTGCGCCGCCAGCACTTTCTATTGCCCCCGGAGAAGCTTCCTCATACAAAAAATACTCATCCCTATCATCCTCCTCGTCCTCCTCCTCTTCGCACCGCCACCTCATCCTGTAGACTTCCCTGAGCAGACAATGGCTGACTGTCATCAAGGCTTCCCTCGTCCTCGGCTGCAGACGCCTGCTCCTTTATGTGCGTCAAAATTTGCATCAGCAGACGCATTAGGGGGATGCTCATGCTTATTACGGCGGTTTCTGCACTAACCAGCCGTGTGCATTCCTCAAAACACTGAAGGACTTGACAGAGGTCTTGGAGCTTCGACCACTGCACAGCTGACAACTCCATGTTTGCCATCCAACTGCCTGCCCCTGTATGTGTATCCTTCCACAAATACATAACAGCACGCCTCTGTTCGCCCAGTCTATGAAGCAAGTGCAGTGTGGAGTTCCACCTTGTTGCAACGTCGATGATTAGGTGATGCTGGGGAAGGTTCAAAGACCGCTGATGGTTCTGAATACGGCTGGAGTGTACGGGCGAACGGCGGATGTGAGAGCAAAGTCTGCTCACTTTCAGCAGCAGGTCGGGTAACCCCGGATAACTTTTCAGGAAGCACTGCACCACCAGGTCTAAGGTGTGAGCTAGGCAAGGAATGTGTTTCAGTTGTGAAAGGGCTATGGCAGCCATAAAATTCCTTCCGTAATCACTCACTACCTTGCCTGCCTCAAGATGTACAGTGCCCAGCCATGACTGAGTTTCTTGCTGCAAGAACTCGGACAGAACTTCCCCGGTGTGTCTGTTGTCGCCCAAATACTTCATTGCCAATACAGCCTGCTGACGCTTGCCTCTAGCTGTTCCATAACTGGACACCTTGTGTGCAACAGTGGCAGCTGCGGATGGAGTGGTCGTGCGACTGCGGTCTGTGGACGAGCTCTTGCTTCTGCTGGAGGACGAGGAGGAGGAGGGGGGACGAACGCCTACAGCCAACTGTTTCCTAGACCGTGGGCTAGGCAGAACTGTCCCAATATTACTGTCCCCTGTGGACCCTGCATCCACCACATTAACCCAGTGTGCCGTGATGGAGACGTAACGCCCCTGGCCATGCCTACTGGTCCATGCATCTGTTGTCAGGTGCACCTTTCTACTCACAGATTGCCTGAGCACATGGACAATGTGGTCTTTTACATGCTGGTGGAGGGCTGGGATGGCTTTTCTCGAAAAGAAGTGTCGACTGGGTAGCTCATAGCGTGGTACAGCGTAGTCCATCAGGGCTTTGAAAGCTTCACTTTCAACTAACCGGTAGGGCATCATCTCTAACGAGATTAGTCTAGCAATGTGGGTGTTCAAACCCTGTGTACGCGGATGCGAGGATGAGTACTTCCTTTTCCTAACGAGAGTCTCATGTAGGGTGAGCTGGACTGGAGAGCTGCATACGGTGGAACTAGTGGGGGTGCCGGTGGACATGGGTGACAGAGAGGGTTGGTGATGGTATTCTTGCTGTTGCCCTACATACAGTTTTTCCTACCACGAACCTGGTGATTCCCTGACTGCTTTGGCCTTGCGACAAAACCGCCACATTACCTGCAGGTGGTGTGGTAAACAGTGGGCTTACAGTGAGGGAAGGGATGTCGCGTTGATGACTAGCTTCATTGTGAGAGGGTGCTACAACGTTAAGGGATGTTTGGTAGTTTGTCCAGGCTTGCAAGTGCATGGTGGTTAAATGTCTATGCATGCAACTTGTATTTAGATTTTTAACATTCTGACCTCTGCTGAAGGTCTTTGAGCATTTCTTACAGATGACTTTGCACTGATCATTGGGATCTTGGTTAAAAAAAATTCCAGACTGCACTCTTCCTACTATCGGATACCTTTTCAGGCATTGCACCCTGAGCTACTTTAACCGGATGGCCACGCTGTCCTACAACTGGTTTTGGTTTTGCCACACGTTTTTGGCCAGATACGGGCCTGCCAGATGGAACCTGTTGCGATGTTGATGCCTGCTGCGGCTCCTCGTCCTCCGCTTCAGAGCTACTGCCGCCTGCACCCTGTTCCCCCAATGGCTGCCAATCGAGGTCAACAACTGGGTCATCTATGACCTCCTCTTCTATGTCCTGTGCACCTTCCTCTGGGTCACCGTGTAAGCCGGTGCTATAGCGTTCGTGACGGGGCTCCATAGTCTCATCGGGGTCAGATTCTGGATCAGTACACTGCAAGGGCAATGTTCTGATCTGAGTCAAAGGAACAGTATAATAATCTGGCTGTGGCTGTGCATCTGTGCACTCCATGTCCGATTCATCTTGTAATGAGCATGGCCTGTTAACAATTTCCCTTTCTAACCCAGGCACGGTATGTGTAATGAGCTCCACGGAGTAACCAGTTGTGTCGCCTGACGCATCCTTCACTGTTGTTCTGGGTGAAGGACATAAGGAAGCGACTTGTTCCTGACCGGGAGCATCCACTGACGATGCACTGCTCTGACATTTGGCACTTTCCGAGGAGGAGGCGAAAGATCTAGAGGCAGAGTCAGCAATGAAAGCCAATACTTGTTCCTGCTGCTCCGGCTTCAAAAGCGGTTTTCCTACTCCCAGAAAAGGGAGCCTTCGAGGCCTTGTGTAGCCAGACGATGATGCTGGCTCAACAACTCGAGACTTAGGGGCTATATTGCTTTTCCCACGACCACCTGATGCTCCATGACCACCACCACTACCATCATTACCAGCTGGCAATAACCGCCCACGGCCACGACCTCTTCCACCAGACTTCCTCATTCTTGGAAAAATGTAACCAAACTAACAACTGTTATGTGGTCCTGTAAAACCAGGTAGAAGGTGTACGTGAACTTGTTGTGAATTTAAATTTACCTTTTTTATGTGTGTGTGTGAATGCAGGAAAAAATCAGGCCCACTGTATTACACTACCCAGTTTGATTGGCAGAAAGAGGCTGGCAGATATGGCACTAACAGGACTGACGCAGATGCACACACTGGCAATAGAAATGTCCCTCTTTATGTGTGGGAGAATGCAGGGAAAAATCAGGCCCACTGTATTACACAACAACACAGTTTGATTGGCAGAAAGAGGCTGGCAGATATGGCACTAACAGGACTGATGAAGGTGCACACACTGGCAATAGAAATGTCCCTCTTTATGTGTGGGAGAATGCAGGGAAAAATCAGGCTTACTGTATTACACTACACAGTTTGATTGGCAGAAAGAGACTGGCACATATGGCACTAAAAGGACTGACGCATATGCTCACACTGGGAATAAAAATGTCCCTCTTTATGTGTGGGAGAATGCAGGGAGAAATCAGGCCCACTGTATTACACTACACAGTTTGATTCGCAGAAAGAGGCTGGCAGATATGGCACTAACAGGACTGACGCAGATGCACACACTGGCAATAGAAATGTCCCTCTTTATGTGTGGGAGAATGCAAGGAAAAATCAGGCCCACTGTATTACACTACACAGTTTGATTGGCAGAAAGACGCTGGCAGATATGGCACTAACAGGACTGATGAAGGTGCACACACTGGCAATAGAAATGTCCCTCTTTATGTGTGGGAGAATGCAGGGAAATATCAGGCCCACTGTATTACACTACACAGTTTGATTGGCAGAAAGAGGCTGGCAGATATGGCACTAACAGGACTGACGCAGATGCACACACTGGCAATAGAAATGTCCCTCTTTATGTGTGGGAGAATGCAAGGAAAAATCAGGCCCACTGTATTACACTACACAGTTGATTGGCAGAAAGACGCTGGCAGATATGGCACTAACAGGACTGATGAAGGTGCACACACTGGCAATAGAAATGTCCCTCTTTATGTGTGGGAGAATGCAGGGAAAAATCAGGCCCACTGTATTACACTACACAGTTTGATTGGCAGAAAGACGCTGGCAGATATGGCACTAACAGGACTGACGCAGATGCACACACTGGCAATAGAAATGTCCCTCTTTATGTGTGGGAGAATGCAGGGAAAAATCAGGCCCACTGTATTACACTACACAGTTTGATTGGCAGAAAGAGGCTGGCAGATATGGCACTAACAGGACTGATGCAGATGCACACACTGGCAATAGAAATGTCCCTCTTTATGTGTGGGAGAATGCAGGGAAAAATCAGGCCCACTGTATTACACTACACAGTTTGATTGGCAGAAAGACGCTGGCAGATATGGCACTAACAGGACTGACGCAGATGCACACACTGGCAATAGAAATGTCCCTCTTTATGTGTGGGAGAATGCAGGGAAAAATCAGGCCCACAGTATTACACTACACAGTTTGATTGGCAGAAAGAGGCTGGCAGATATGGCACTAACAGGACTGATGCAGATGCACACACTGGCAATAGAAATGTCCCTCTTTATTTGTGGGAGAATGCAGGGAAAAATCAGGCCCACTGTATTACACTACACAGTTTGATTGGCAGAAAGACGCTGGCAGATATGGCACTATCAGGACTGATGCAGATGCACACACTGGCAATAGAAATGTCCCTCTTTATGTGTGGGAGAATGCAGGGAAAAATCAGGCCCACTGTATTACACTACACAGTTTGATTGGCAGAAAGAGGCTGGCAGATATGGCACTAACAGGACTGACGCAGATGCACACACTGGCAATAGAAATGTCCCTCTTTATGTGTGGGAGAATGCAGGGAAAAATCAGGCCCACTGTATTACACTACACAGTTTGATTGGCAGAAAGATGTTGGCAGATATGGCACTAACAGGACTGACGCAGATGCACACACTGGCAATAGAAATGTCCCTCTTTATGTGTGGGAGAATGCAGGGAAAAATCAGGCCCACTGTATTACACTACACAGTTTGATTGGCAGAAAGAGGCTGGCAGATATGTGTTGTGAACTATACTTCTTGGCTCCCTCTTGTGGTCACTAGTGATTTGGCACTTGGATTGTCTTTTACCAGGTTGGTACTCACCTGCTTCGTTAGGCCTGGGGTGTTGCTATTTAAACTTCCTGGATTCTCAGTCCAGTGCCTGGCATCGTTGTAATCAGTTCATTTCTGTTTGCTCCTGTCTTCAGGTCCTGGTTCTTTTCAAGATAAGCTAAGTCCTGCTTTCTTATTTTTGATCATTTGCATTGTTTATATTTTTGTCCAGCTTGTACAAAATGTGATTCCGGTTATCGCTGGAAGCTCTAGGGGGCTGATATTCTCCCCCCACACCGTTAGTCGGTTTGGGGGTTCTTGGATATTCAGCGTGGATATTTTGCAGGGTTTTTTGCTGACCATATAAGTCATCTTACTATATTCTGCTATTAGTCAGTGGGCCTCTCTTTGCTAAAATCTAGTTCATTCTTACGTTTGTCTTTTCTTCTTACCTCACCGTTATTATTTGTTGGGGGCTTGTATTACTTTGGGGTCTTTTCTCTGGAGGCAAGCGAGGTCTTATTTTCCCTCATAGGGTTAGTTAGTTCTCCGGCTGGCGCGAGACGTCTAGGATGAACGTAGGCACGTTCCCCGGCTACTGTTAGTGTTTGTGCTAGGATCAGGTATATGGTCAGCCTAGTTACCACGTCCCTATGAGCTGGTATTTATGTTTGCAGACTTTGCTGTAATCTCTGAGATCCTTTGCCATTGGGATCATAACAGTATGCCAGGCCAATGAATAGTTAATGCATTGCAGAAGTGGGATTAAAAGAAAAGGAGTTCTGAGTTTTTTTTTTGTTTTGTTTTTTTTTTCCTCCTCTTTCTTCCTTCCCCTTTTTCTCAGAGCGGCTGTAAGCTTTGCTGCAGACATGAATGTTCAGACCTTGATTACTAGTGTGGATCAGCTTGCTGCACGAGTGCAGAGCATTCAGGATTTTGTTGTTAGCAGTCCTATGTCTGAGCCTAAGATACCTATTCCTGAGCTGTTCTCTGGAGATCGATTTAAATTTAGGAATTTTAGGAATAATTGTAAATTGTTTCTATCTTTGAAACCTCATTCGTCTGGAGATTCAGCTCAGCAAGTTAAAATTGTTATCTCCTTTTTGCGTGGCGACCCTCAGGATTGGGCTTTCTCGTTAGCGCCAGGAGATCCGGCATTGGCGGATGTTGATGCGTTTTTTCTGGTGCTCGGATTGCTTTATGAGGAGCCTAATCTTGAAATTCAGGCAGAAAAAGCTCTACTGGCTATCTCTCAGGGCCAGGATGAAGCCGAAGTGTATTGCCAAAAATTTCGGAAATGGTCCGTGCTTACTCAATGGAATGAATGTGCTCTGGCCGCAAATTTCAGAAATGGTCTTTCTGAAGCCATTAAGAATGTGATGGTGGATTTCACAATTCCTACAAGTCTGAATGATTCTATGGAGCTGGCTATTCAGATTGATCGGCGTTTGCGGGAGCGCAAATCCGCTAATCCTCTGGCGGTGTTGTCTGAACAGACACCTGTTTCAATGCAATGTGATAGAAACCCCGATCCAGCAATGCAATGTGATAGAATCCTGACTAGAACTGAACGACAAAATCATAGACGACAGAATGGGCTGTGTTTTTACTGTGGTGATTCTACACATGTTATATCAGCATGCTCTAAACGCCTAACCAAGGTTGTCAGTCCTGTCTCCATTGGTAATTTGCAGCCTAAATTTATTTTGTCTGTGACTTTAATTTGTTCATTGTCTTCCTACCCTGTTATGGTGTTTGTGGATTCAGGTGCTGCCCTGAGTCTTATGGACTTGTCGTTTGCCAAGCGCTGTGGATTTGTCCTGGAGCCTTTAAAAATTCCTATTCCTCTCAGAGGAATTGATGCTACGCCACTGGCGGAAAATAAACCGCAGTATTGGACACAAGTGACCATGTGCATGACTCCTGAACATCGGGAGGTGATTCGTTTTCTTGTTCTGCATAAAATGAATGATTTGGTCGTGTTGGGTCTGCCATGGTTACAGACCCATAATCCTGTTTTGGATTGGAAGGCTATGTCGGTGTCGAGTTGGGGTTGTCAGGGAATTCATTGCGATTCTCCGCCGGTGTCTATTGCTACTTCTACTCCTTCAGAGGTTCCTGAGTATTTGTGTGACTATCAGGATGTATTCAGTGAGTCCAGGTCCAGTGCTCTTCCTCCTCATAGGGACTGTGACTGCGCAATAGATTTGATTCCTGGCAGTAAATTTCCTAAGGGACGATTATTTAATTTGTCTGTACCCGAGCATGCCGCAATGCGCTCTTATGTCAAGGAGTCTTTGGAGAAGGGGCATATTCGTCCATCCTCTTCCCCTCTTGGTGCGGGATTCTTTTTTGTGGCCAAGAAGGACGGGTCTTTGAGATCTTGTATAGACTATCGGCTTCTGAATAAAATCACTGTTAAGTTTCAGTATCCTTTGCCACTATTGTCAGACTTGTTTGCTCGGATTAAGGGTGCCAAGTGGTTCACCAAGATAGATCTTCATGGTGCGTACAACCTTGTGCGCATTAGTCAGGGAGATGAATGGAAAACTGCATTCAATACGCCCGAAGGTCATTTTGAATACTTGGTGATGCCCTTTGGGCTCTCTAATGCTCCTTCAGTGTTTCAGTCCTTTATGCATGATATCTTCCGGAAGTATCTGGATAAATTTATGATTGTTTATCTGGATGATATTCTGGTTTTCTCGGATGATTGGGATTCTCATGTAATGCAGGTCAGGATGGTGTTTCAGGTTTTGCGTGATAATGCTTTGTTTGTGAAGGGCTCAAAGTGTCTCTTTGGAGTGCAGAAGGTTTCCTTTTTGGGTTTTATTTTCTCCCCTTCTGCTGTGGAGATGGACCCAGTCAAGGTCCGAGCTATTCATGATTGGACTCAGCCCACGTCTGTTAAGAGTCTTCAGAAGTTCTTGGGGTTTGCTAATTTCTACCGTCGCTTTATCGCTAACTTTTCTAGCGTTGTTAAGCCTTTGACGGATATGACCAAGAAAGGTTCTGATGTGACTAGTTGGGCCCCTGCAGCCGTGGAGGCCTTCCAGGAGCTGAAGCGCCGGTTTACTTCGGCGCCTGTTTTGTGCCAGCCTGATGTCTCACTTCCCTTTCAGGTTGAAGTGGATGCTTCTGAGATCGGTGCTGGGGCTGTTTTGTCGCAGAGAGGCTCTGGTTGCTCTGTGATGAGACCATGTGCTTTTTTCTCTAGGAAGTTTTCGCCTGCTGAGCGGAACTATGATGTTGGTAATCGGGAGTTGTTGGCCATGAAGTGGGCGTTTGAGGAGTGGCGTCATTGGCTCGAGGGTGCTAAGCATCGTGTGGTGGTCTTGACTGATCACAAAAATCTGATGTATCTCGAGTCTGATAAGCGCCTGAATCCTAGACAGGCTCGTTGGTCATTGTTTTTCTCTCGTTTTGACTTTGTGGTCTCGTACCTGCCTGGTTCGAAGAATGTTAAGGCTGATGCTCTTTCTAGGAGCTTTGTGCCTGACTCTCCTGGAGTCTCGGAGCCAGCTGGTATTCTTAAAGAGGGAGTAATCGTGTCGGCCATATCTCCTGATTTGCGACGTGTGTTGCAGAGATTTCAGGCTGGTAGACCTGACTCTTGTCCACCCGACAGACTGTTTGTTCCTGATAAATGGACCAGTAAAGTCATTTCCGAGGTTCATTCCTCGGTGTTGGCAGGGCATCCGGGAATTTTTGGTACCCGAGATTTGGTGGCTAGGTCCTTTTGGTGGCCTTCCTTGTCACGGGATGTGCGGTCATTTGTGCAGTCCTGTGGGACTTGTGCTCGGGCTAAGCCTTGTTGTTCTCGTGCTAGCGGGTTGCTTCTGCCCTTGCCCGTCCCGAAGAGGCCTTGGACACACATTTCCATGGATTTCATTTCTGATCTTTCGGTGTCTCAAGGAATGTCTGTCATCTGGGTGGTGTGTGATCGTTTTTCCAAGATGGTCCATTTGGTGCCCTTGCCTAAGTTGCCTTCCTCTTCCGATCTGGTTCCTTTGTTTTTTCAGAGTGTGGTTCGTTTGCACGGCATTCCGGAGAATATCGTGTCCGACAGAGGATCCCAGTTTGTGTCCAGATTCTGGCGATCTTTTTGTGCTAAAATGGGCATTGATTTGTCGTTTTCATCTGCCTTCCATCCTCAGACTAATGGTCAAACGGAGCGAACTAATCAGACACTGGAGGCTTATTTGAGATGTTTTGTTTCTGCGGACCAGGATGATTGGGTGACCTTCTTGCCATTGGCGGAGTTTGCCCTTAATAATCGGGCTAGTTCCGCTACTTTGGTTTCGCCATTCTTCTGCAACTCTGGTTTTCATCCTCGTTTCTCCTTGGGTCATGTTGAGTCTTCTGACTGTCCTTGGGTGGATTCCGTGGTGGATAGGTTGCAGCGGATTTGGAATCTTGTGGTGGACAACTTGAAGTTGTCACAGGAGAAGGCTCAGCGTTTTGCCAACCGCCGCCGCGGTGTGGGCCCCCGACTTCGTGTTGGGGATTTGGTTTGGTTGTCTTCTCGGTATGTCCCTCTGAAGGTTTCCTCTCCTAAGTTTAAGCCTCGCTTTATTGGTCCTTATAAAATTTTGGAAGTTCTTAACCCGGTTTCTTTTCGTTTGGATCTTACGGTGTCGTTTGCCATCCACAACGTGTTCCATAGGTCTTTGTTGCGGCGGTACGTTGTGCCTGTGGTTCCTGCTGTTGAGCCTCCTGCTCCGGTGTTGGTTGAGGGCGAGTTGGAGTACGTGGTAGAGAAGATCTTGGATTCTCGTCTCTCTAGACGGAGGCTTCAGTATTTGGTCAAATGGAAGGGCTATGGTCAGGAGGATAATTCCTGGGTGGCCGCCACTGATGTTCATGCGGTCGATTTGGTTCGTGCCTTCCACGCTGCTCATCCTGGTCGCCCTGGTGGTCTTGGTGAGGGTTCGGTGACCCCTCCTTAAAGGGGGGGTACTGTTGTGAACTATACTTCTTGGCTCCCTCTTGTGGTCACTAGTGATTTGGCACTTGGATTGTCTTTTACCAGGTTGGTACTCACCTGCTTCGTTAGGCCTGGGGTGTTGCTATTTAAACTTCCTGGATTCTCAGTCCAGTGCCTGGCATCGTTGTAATCAGTTCATTTCTGTTTGCTCCTGTCTTCAGGTCCTGGTTCTTTTCAAGATAAGCTAAGTCCTGCTTTCTTATTTTTGATCATTTGCATTGTTTATATTTTTGTCCAGCTTGTACAAAATGTGATTCCGGTTATCGCTGGAAGCTCTAGGGGGCTGATATTCTCCCCCCACACCGTTAGTCGGTTTGGGGGTTCTTGGATATTCAGCGTGGATATTTTGCAGGGTTTTTTGCTGACCATATAAGTCATCTTACTATATTCTGCTATTAGTCAGTGGGCCTCTCTTTGCTAAAATCTAGTTCATTCTTACGTTTGTCTTTTCTTCTTACCTCACCGTTATTATTTATTGGGGGCTTGTATTACTTTGGGGTCTTTTCTCTGGAGGCAAGCGAGGTCTTATTTTCCCTTATAGGGTTAGTTAGTTCTCCGGCTGGCGCGAGACATCTAGGATCAACGTAGGCACGTTCCCCAGCTACTGTTAGTGTTTGTGCTAGGATCAGGTATATGGTCAGCCTAGTTACCACGTCCCTATGAGCTGGTATTTATGTTTGCAGACTTTGCTGTAATCTCTGAGATCCTTTGCCATTGGGATCATAACAGATATGGCACTAACAGGACTGACGCAGGTGCACACACTGGCAATAGAAATGTCCCTCTTTATGTGCGGGAGAATGCAGGGAAAAATCAGGCTTACTGTATTACACTACACAGTTTGATTGGCAGAAAGAGGCTGGCAGATATGGCAGTAACAGGACTGACGCAGATGCACACACTGGCAATAGAAATGTCCCTCTTTATGTGTGGGAGAAATCAGGCCCACTGTATAACACTACACAGTTTGATTGGCAGAAAGAGGCTGGCAGATATGGCACTAACAGGACTGACGCAGATGCACACACTGGCAATAGAAATGTCCCTCTTTATGTGTGGGAGAATGCAGGGAAAAATCAGGCCCACTGTATTACACTACACAGTTTGATTGGCAGAAAGACGCTGGCAGATATGGCACTAACAGGACTGACGCAGGTGCACACACTGGCAATAGAAATGTCCCTCTTTATGTGTGGGAGATTGCAGGGAAAAATCAGGCCCAGTGTATTACACTACACAGTTTGATTGGCAGAAAGAGGCTGGCAGATATGGCACTAACAGGACTGACGCAGATGCACACACTGGCAATAGAAATGTCCCTCTTTATGTGTGGGAGAATGCAGGGAAAAATCAGGCCCACTGTATTACACTACACAGTTTGATTGGCAGAAAGACGCTGGCAGATATGACACTAACAGGACTGATGCAGATACACACACTGGCAATAGAAATGTCCCTCTTTTTTTGATATGGGAGACAAGGGATTTAATCAGGCCCACTATATCACGGTATAGTTCCTGTGGCACAAAATGACTGACAGATACCACAGACAGCACTGGCACAGATGCACAGATTTGGCAAGATTATTCTCCCTTTATTTTATTTTTTTTTTTGGATATGGGAGACAAGGTTTTCTGTGGCAGAAAAAGAAAGACAGATGCCACACACAGGACTGGCACTGATGCAGATTTGCCAATCTTAATCTCCCACTTTTTTTTTCTGGGAGAATTGTGAAGAAATCAGGCCCACTGTTATACAGTAGGTTTTCTGTGGCAGAAAAAAAAGACAGATGCCACACACAGGACTGGCACTAATGCAGATTTGCCAATCTTAATCTCCCACTTTTTTTTTCTGGGAGAATTGTGAAGAAGTCAGGCCCACTGTTATACAGTAGGTTTTTTGTGACAGAAAAACAAAGACAGATGCCACACACAGGACTGACACTGATGCAGATTTGTCAATCTTAATCTCCCACTTTTTTTTTTTTCTGGGAGAATTGTGAAGAAATCAGGCCCACTGTTATACAGTAGTTTTTCTGTGGCAGAAAAAAAAGACAGATGCCACACACAGGACTGGCACTGATGCAGATTTGCCAATCTTAATCTCCCACTTGTTTTATTTTTTATGGGAGAATTGTGAAGAAATCAGGCCCACTGTTATACAGTAGGTTTTCTGTGGCAGAAAATGAAAGACAGATGCCACAGACAGGACTGGCACTGATGCAGATTTGCCAATTTTAATCTGCCCCTATATTTTTTTCAGGGAGACTAGTGAATAAATCTGGGCCACTGTATTAGAGTATATTTTCTGTGGCAGAAAGTGGCTTGAAGAGATATAATAAAAAAAACAAAAAAAAAAAAGGGACTGTACTACAATTACTATCTCCCTACAGTAAACTCAGAAAAGTATGGCAGGCAGCAATAAAAAGGACTGCTGCACACAAAAGTCAAAAGTGTGGACAAACAAACAAGATAGCTGTGCAGAAAGGAAGGAGCAACAGGATTTGTGCTTTGAAAAAAGCAGTTGGTTTGCACAGCGGCGTACACACAGCAACGCAGCTATCAGGGAGCCTTATAACCTACAGAGCTGTTGCACAGAAATCTAGCCTCCACTGTCCCTGCAAAGAAAAGGTGGTGTTGGACAGTGGAAATCGCTACAGCACAAGCGGTTTTGGGGTTAATTTACCCTGCCTAACGCTATCCCTGCTTCTGACGAAGCGGCAGCATCCTCTCCCTATGCTCAGATCAGCAGCAGTAAGATGGCGGTCGGCGGGAATGCCCCTTTATAGCCCCTGTGATGCCGCAGAAAGCAAGCCAATCACTGCCATGCCCTTCTCTAATATGGTGGGGACCAGGACCTATGTCATCACGCTGCCCACACTCTGCGTGCACCTTCATTGGCTGAGAAATGGCGCTTTAAGCGTCATATGAAACGCGACTTTGGCGCGAAGATCGTGTACCACATGACTGATCCCACGCTGGGATCGGATCGAGTTTCATGAAACCCGACTTTGCCAAAAGTCGGCGACTTTTGAAAATGACCGTTCCGTTTCGCTCAACCCTAGTCGGAACAGGGGTGGTAGTGGACAAGGTTGCTGCAGCCACGCTAGCAGCCTGTACAGCAACTGTGGAAATATCCACAGCTGAGGTTGAGCTCCCGAGAGCCGCCAACCTACCCACCAGCTGCTGGATATACAGCAAAGATTGCTGTATGTCCGCCATTTACTAGCCAGACCCTGGCGCTAGTATTATGTTAGGGCTAGCGGAACGCTCCTAAAGAATGTATATATTTTATTAGGATATATGCGTTCGCAGCCCGGGGTCCACCGTGCAGGAGAACCTGCTGCTAGCAAATAGCGGAACTAAATGGCGGTGTTAGCTAACTCTGTTACTTCACAGAGCAGCCGTGAACTCAAAGCACTGTGCCCTGTTAGACACCACAGAAGCACAGGCTAACTATCTAAACAAGAACAGTCGGTGGTCTTGCATGCACACGAAATTCCTCGCCGGAGGTGTCAGCATTCTAGGGGCTTATTTCGGCTAGGTCCCTGAACACACTCATAAAAGACCACACTGGCGCAAAGTACATAAATGAAAGCAATACTAGCGCATGGCCGTGCGGCCATGCGAGCCTTATATAGCTGCAGCAAGTAAACGACCTTCCTAGAAGGACCAATGAGAGGCTGCCACAGAGCGTGAGCACCTACAGGACCTTAGCTGCAGTATCTGATCATGTGACCCTCGATCTCCACTGAGAGATCTTACTCTGGGCATGCTCAGAACGAGAAAAGCAGAACTTAGTCCCAGAAGCATCTGCTCGCTGCTGCCCAGCACTGACTTCAATGGCAGAAGCAGGAAAAGCAGCAGCAACTCTCTGTACAGAGTCAGACTGAGCAAGACGCTGGGACCGACGTCTCCACTGAGCAGACTCCACTGCGGCAGGAGAAGAATAAGAGACCGCAGCGGAGATGGCCCAAGATTCCCCCTGTGCAGAGACGGGAACTCGACCCCTAACACATGTTTACCCACAATTTTGGAAAGGTGCCAACAATTTAGTCTGGCCCATTTTGATGATTTGTGTGACATTATGCCGATTTACCTTTTTCTCTGTTTTATTGTGGTGTTCCAATACACACAGAAGAAATAAACATTTGCATAACAAAACGTTTAGAATTGAGAGTCCTTAGTGGTTGATACCTTTTAATGGCTTTAAAAAGATATCAACCACTGAGGACTCTCAATTCTAAATATTTTTCTATCTACTGGCTAACAAGGTACCAAGATATATTTCTTTCCTGTATCATAACAAAACGTGTAATTGCAATAATTTTCTGGGAGAAATACTTCATCTTCTGGAATATTTTTAAGTGAGCCAACATTTTCGACTATGACTGTATATGTTGCTATTATTTTTTTTAGGTGTCTACCTTTGATCATTTTTTTTGCAGCTGCCAGGTAGCCAAAAACAAGCCCCAATCACTGATTTGCAGCTCTCTGCCTATGCAAAGTGAACACAGAAAGCAGCCAGTCAGTGGTGTGGGCAGGGTTATACTTAACTTAGCAGTCAGAGAACTGGTAGATCTGCAGAACATAAACACTGTTTTCAATCAAAACTGCAGCAAACAGTAAGGTAAGTGATACACTTCAGGAACCAGGCTTTCTGTCCCTACGTTATGCTTTTCTCATATGGGGTAGCAAAAACCTGGTGATAGATTCCCTTTAAATCTAACTTAATTACTAAGAGCAAAACAATTGCTATTAACACAGATAAATAGAGCAAAAAAGTCCAAAAATGCATAGTTATATATAAAAGATATAAATAACGTTTTATTACAATCAATCAGTATTACAATATAACAACAAAACCATAAATCAAAAGCTGCAGAAATGTGCTGTATGCACTATGCAGAATAAGAAGGGACAATAAGGAGGAAACATGACGGAAAAAATGAGTAAGGGGGGAAGTACTTCAATATATCCTTTTATCAATGGAAGTAAGTCAATAGCATTGTACTACAAGGGTCCCACAGGTATCCCATGATCGTAACTAGCAAAAGTTATATATATCATATTACAGGCTTACCCATTTCAATTGTCAGGGAACGTACCCCCTCCTTCTCAGCACCCCCGAACGCACGTTTCGCCAGATGGCCGCCGCAGCTGGGCGTGCATGTGGGTGGAACACCACCATATGACGTCAAGTGACACGCACGCCCAGCCAATAGCGGCGGCATCAGCCAGGACGAACAATCCGGGCCACAGCGGGCATGCGCACTGCCGGCGGCCATATTTAAGAAGACCACGGTGGCGGCCATCTTTAAGAAGATCAAAAAAGTCCCTACATACTCCTATAGTGTACTTTACATAAAAAGCAGTGCACCATGAAGACTAATATAAAATTAGACTTAAATATTTCTAAACAGGAGTGTCTAAAGCCCACCTATAATAAAGTGAAAAAACTAATATCGCCAAAAGCATTATTATCAGCAATTAAAGTGACCAGTGCAACAAATATCATGTTAATATGATGTATAGCCAAAATAGATAAATAAACATAGATGATGGCTTCATATACTCTTTGTGATATCCATTCGTGATAGAAGGAGTCCAATGTAGCCTATGTAGCATCCAGAACCGTGGTCATGTAGAAGAATAAACTAAAAATAAAAATAAAAAACACACACAAGACAAATATTAACAACATATAATAAAAAAATGGTGGATAGGCTCAATTTAGAGAGAGAAAAGAGTAAAAATACCCGTTATTTCCTATATCGCACAGGCACGGCGAATCATAAACGGTGGAACACAGCAACATCAATCCATGGAACTAAGTCAGTTAAAGAAATGGAGCGAAACTCAACTTCTCGTTTACACCCTTCGGAGTCATGGTATCAAGGGTAATGATCCACTTGCACTCTCCTTGTGCCAGTATTTTTACCATATTACCACCCCTGATACCTCCATGTATCCTATCGATGCCTCTCACCTTAAGGCCTCGAGGATCAGATCCATGAAAGGTCCGGAAGTGTCTCGGCAGGGTCTTGAGGCTTGACACATCTGTCGCTTCCTTAGCGGCCAGAATATCTCGTACATGCTCGCGTGTCCGAACTTTTAATTCTCTAGACGTGAGACCGACATAGACCAAGGAGCAGGGACATGTAACGTAATATATGACAACATTGCACGAGATAATTTCTCGTATTTTAAATTCCCTGCTCCCATCTGAGGTCTTGAAGGTCCCACATCTGAGAATGTTCGGGCACGCGACACATGAGCCACAAGGAAAGCACCCCTGTCTTGGACTAGTCGCACCCAGGAAGTTTCTGTTATCATTCTTCGCCACATAGTGACTCCTCACCAGAGTATCCTTCAAATTTTTTCCCCTACGTTGTGTCATTAGGGGAAACTCTGTTAAATGTGAGGCCAAGATCCCATCAGTCTGTAAAACAGACCAATGTCTACTGAGTATCTCCCGGATGCGACCCCATTGACAGTTGGAAGTTGAAATGAATCTTACTCCAGACTCACTGTCTGATCTGGACTTTTTTGGCTGTAAAAGTAATTCCTCCCTTCTTGTGGACTTAGCCCTTCCATACACTGCCCTGATACACTATTTAAACATCATGGAACAGACTATATGTGAACCCTGTTGAAAAAGCCATCTGGCGAAACGTGCGTTCGCGGGTGCTGAGAAGGAGGGGGTACTTTCCCTGACAATTGAAATGGGTAAGCCTGTAATATGATATATATAAATTTTGCTAGTTACGATCTTGGGATACCTGTGGGACCCTTGTAGTACAATGCTATTGACTTACTTCCATTGATAAAAGGATATATTGAAGTACTTCCCCCCTTACTCATTTTTTCCGTCATGTTTCCTCCTTATTGTCCCTTCTTATTCTGCTTAGTGCATACAGCACATTTCTGCAGCTTTTGATTTATGGTTTTGTTGTTATATTGTAATACTGATTGATTGCAATAAAACGTTATTTATATCTTTTATATATAACTATGCATTTGTGGACTTTTTTGCTCTATTTATCTGTGTTAATCTCTGCTTGGAGTCGTCCCAGTGATTGGACACCCTGGGGGTGTTCTGGGAGAGCTGAGTTTCTTCGCTCTCAGTCATATTATACTTTAGTGCTTCATGATTGTGTGAGTAAAACAATTGCTATGTTGCCTATACAGCATCCAGACCTCTATGCTTAATGTTATCTTGCACATGAAAAAATGCTATTAACTTGCATATACAGTGGGGAAAAAAGTATTTAGTCAGTGATGAATTGTGCAAGATCTCCCACTTAAAAAGATGAGAGAGGCCTGTAATTTACATCATTTGTAGACCACAACTATGAGAGTCAAAATGAGAAATCAAATCCAGAAAATCACCTTGTCTAATTTTGAAAGATTTTATAAGATAAGTATTTGGTCACCGATAAACATGCGAGATTTCAGGCTCTCACAGACCTGTAACTTCTTCTTTAAGAGCCTCCTCTGTCCTCCACTCATTACCTGTAGTAATGGTGCCTGTTTGAACTTGTTATCAGTATAAAAGACACCTGTCCACAACCTCAAACAGTCACACTCCAAACTCCACTATGATGAAGACCAAAGAGCTGTCAAAGGGCACCAGAAACAAAATTGTAGCCCTTTATCAGGCTGTGAAGACTAAATCTGCAATAGTCAAGCAGCTTGGTGTGATGAAATCAACTGTGGGAGCAATAATAAGAAAGTGGAATACATACAAGACCACTGATAATCTCCCTTGACCTGGGGCTCCACGCAAGACTTCACCCAGTGGTGAGTAAAAATCCCGGAACCACACGTGGGGACCTAGAAAATGGCATGAATAGAGCTGGGACCACCGTAACAAAGGCTACCATCAGTAACACACTAGGCCGCCAGGGACTCAGACCCTGCAGTGCCAGACTACTTCCATTTACTAGCCAGACCCTGGCGCTAGTATTATGTTAGGGCTAGCGGAACGCACCTAAAGAATGTATATATTTTATTAGGATAGATGCGTTCGCAGCCCGGGGTCCACCGTGCAGGACTCAGATCCTGCAGTGCCAGACGTGTCCCCTTGCATAAGCCAGTACATGTCCGGACACGTCTGAAGTTTGCTAGAGAGCATTTGGATTATCAAGAAGAGTATTGGCAGAATATAATATGGTCTGATGAAACAAAAGTAGAACTGTTTGGAAGAAACAAAACTTGTTTGGTTGAGACAGAATGCTGAGTTACATCCAAAGAACACCATACCTACTGTGAAGCATGGTGGTGGCAACATCATGCTTTGGGTCTGTTTCTCTGCAAAGGAACCAGGATGCCTTATTTATGTACATGAAATAAGGTCAGTGAGGGATCAATGACCTGTCAGCAGTCTGCATTATAAATACCTAATCAGAGCACCACATGAAGACCCCCCCACAGGCCGACATGCAACACTGGCATATCATTAACTCAAAACTGAAAATAAAGATTAAACAACAACCACAAGATGGATTTCATCACTTTGTATCATTGTATTCCGTATAACGGCGCCGACCTAACACTGAGTGCAGGTTACTTTGCTCAATCCTGCTGACAGGTTCCATTTAAAGGGTAAACACTAATTTTTGGATGAAATGATCTTTTGTGCAACGTAAAAGATCATCTTTTATGCTGGGATAGATTGCTGAGGGTGCATAATTTACTCTGGTCTGTCTGTCTAAGCAGACATTAAGTGACAGCCGGTTGGTCGTTGGTCGAATAGTACTGTCGGTTAGTCCACATAAATGGACCTTATTGCTAAGAGTTTATCGAGAACATACGAGATTGAAATATTTCAAGACCTTTTTTGTGTCAAAGGTGGGTTTAAAACCACTTTGTCTTCAAAAATCATTGACAGTTGAGATAAGCAGATCTTTTGAAATACAAATTCACTGAATTTTCCCAAGAAATTTGATTTGGGCAAATAAATATGCATGAATCTAAATACTGGAAAGCGTGTAATTGCTTGGAAAATGAACAGGAGAGAGAGGAGAGCTAGACTCCCACTAGACATAAGAGCTTACACCTTACCGGTGACAGAGAGAGAACACCGCTGACTATAACAGTTTGCATTCTACAGGAGAGAGAAGACCCTACAGACCATAAGAGCTTACACTCAACAGGAGAGAAAGGACTCCACTGATCATAAGTGCTTACACCCTACAGGAGAGATATAAATGACTCTGCTGATCATATGATCTTAGACTCTACAAGACAAAGAGAGAGAGAGGACCTTGTTAAACATAAGAGCTTACACTGTTCAGGAGAGAGGGACCCTCTGACCATAAGAGTTTACACTCTACAGTAGAGAGAGACTTACTCAGTGACCCTGGAGATGGAAAGCGACTCGGCGTTACAAATAGTGTTGAGCGATACCGTCCGATACTTGAAAGTATCGGTATCGGATAGTATCGGCCGATACCCGAAAAGTATCGGATATCGCCGATACCGATACCCGATACCAATACAAGTCAATGGGACACCAAGTATCGGAAGGTATCCTGATGGTTCCCAGGGTCTGAAGGAGAGGAAACTCTCGTTCAGGCCCTGGGATCCATATTACTGTGTAAAATAAAGAATTAAAATAAAAAATATTGATATACTCACCTCTCCGGAGGCCCCTGGACATCACCGCTGGTAACCGGCAGCCTTCTTTGCTTAAAATGAGCACGTTTAGGGCCTTCCATGACGTCACGGCTTCTGATTGGTCGCGTGCCGCTCATGTGACCGCCACGCGACCAATCACAAGCCGCGACGTCATTCTCAGGTCCTAAATTCCTAGAATGAGGAGTTTAGGGCCTGAGAATGGCGTCATGGCTTGTGATTGGTTGCATGGTGGTCACATGAGCGGCACGCGACCAATCAGAAGCCGTGACGTCATGGAAGGCCCTAAACGCGCTCATTTTAAGCAAAGAAGGCTGCCGGTTACCAGCGGTGATGTCCTGGGGCCTCCGGAGAGGTGAGTATATCAATATTTTTTATTTTAATTCTTTATTTTACACAGTAATATGGATCCGATACCGATTCCCGATACCACAAAAGTATCGGATCTCGGTATCGGAATTCCGATACCGCAAGTATCGGCCGATACCCGATACTTGCGGTATCGGAATGCTCAACACTAGTTACAAACTGTTCCTCTGGGAATTGCTGATCTGTGATGACCCAGGTACTGACCACCCCAGTTGACCCCATATAAAGTATGATAATCTGTAAGATGACATAGCTGCAGAGCAAAATCCTGCTCTCTGATACTTCAGCAGCATGGGAAATTGTACTGGGCAAGGTTTTTTTTTTTTTGTAAACTGAAATTCTAATTTTAAAATGTTGACATTTCTGAAAATTCAACTCAAACTTGATCCTCCACTGATCGATCCTCTCATCTGTAGGAGACAATTACAAAGTAACCTTTTGCAATGTACACTCATAAGGAGAATGCTTCTTCCAACTCTCTCCACCTTCTTCCCTCCTCTCACCAGGGACAGATGGCCACCATGTACAGTAAAGTAGTAATCAATCACTGGTGAGAGGGGTGGAGAGAACGCTCCTAGTGTGAGTGCTATGGTCTCATAATCTGTATTTGGTATTGAGTTTGATTAGTCAGTATTTTTTTAGCTCTTTGTATCAGTGCAGTGGAGATTAGACAAACAGGAATTCATGGTGCGGTACAGCGACACATCCAAAATTGAGCTTTTTGCAAATCAGTTTGGTAAGATGCTGCAGTACTCAATAATAGCCGCTATGTGTCCCACCAAACTTTTATCTTCCTAAAAGGAAAAGTAAGATAACTATTAATTTGTAATAGGAAAACAATTAATTTGCTAATAATGGAACAAAAATGAAATCAACATCCGAACATAATTTAAAGTGCAGATGATAATACAGTCCAGGGGCCCTCACCTAGTCAAATCAGTTCTCATACTTTGCACTGACGAGGGCCAACAGACGGAAACACCGTGTTTTCACATTTGAATTCTGATTTGTATTTATACAAAGTCATACTGCAAGACTCGTTAAAGAGTCAATAGTGACTTGGAGGATTGCTGCTTCCAACTGGTGGTGCCCTAGATTTCTAGTCCTCTTCCTCTCAAAAGTGGTAATTTGCATATTATGTTTCCCAGAGAAGCAATGCACGGCAAATAAGCCTCCTTACCTTGGCATGCCAGAGCCAGTATGTTACTCTCCACAAGTAGAAACCTTACCCCTTAGACCTCAGTCCAGAGTCTCTCTCCTAGCCAGATCAGTTTGCACTGGTGAGGGCAGATACCCCGAAACACTGTGTCTGTGAATTGAGATTTTGATACGGTTTTTATTCTAAGTCATATTGCAAGACTCGTTAAAGGGTCGACAGTGACTTGTAGGATCGCTGCTTCCGACTGGTGGTGCTATAGAGTTCAAGTCCTCTTCCTCTCTCAAGAGACAATTTGCATGTTGATAACCCAGCAATTCAATATTTCTTCTGCACACAACACTAGAAATAATCTGCAGATAAGGCATTAGAACTATTTATGGAGTACATATGTTTTGTATAGTACATTAATATAGCATCCTACATGTTACATATCTTGGTTTAGGGTACTTTCTGAAAGTCCAATTTGTATACAACATAGCCTGGAATATTCACATTCTTAACCTATACTATCTGGACTTCTTATTCCTCTGGGGTGTTTTACTCTTGGCAGAACTTTCCCAGTTATTTATCCACACTAATTGCTGGTTCTTCTAATAACTGAACACTTAAACGCTTTCATCTTCCGTTGCTTTAGACTAAATATTCCCAACAAATTTAACTTTCAAAGTAAAAAGGATAAAATATATAGATATTAATGTAGCAAGGTCATAGGCGAGATAAAAATAATGAGTTTTTCCGTCTTTAGAATTCTACACCGCTTTCTCACTGTCTATATTATTCCCTTTCATCTCAAGCGGGTGGGAAAAGCCCTAATCTTTCCAATCCCTGGAGTACTGTAGGATAGAAAGTTTGTGAAGAAAGCAGTGAGCTTGCAAGCAGACTTTAGAACAAAAAGGACTTATTAAAGGTATAGAGTAAATTTTAACTTGAGCTTTCTTTAAGCTAATACCGTTAAGAAATATTTGGTGCGACACTTGTTTTTCCAAACAATTTTTATTAACATTTTCAACCAAAATAAGCATAGATATCTGTAGATATATACATAGTTAACCATTGCTTAAATACAACACCTGAAAAAAAAACAGTTCGAGTAGTATATGGAACAAATAGGGATAAACCTGTAAAGTAACAAAGCCATGCGTCACTTAAAGAAAATATAACAAAAAAATTGCTTAAATCAGCATCTGAAAATAAGAATACACATTAGCATAGATAATGCGAAATGTATAAACTGTATGGAACACTAAAATAAAAGTTGCTTGAGAGAAAAAATTCACTTGAGTATGTCAGTTAAACTTAACGTATGAAGTATATGATGGCTTGTCGTGTCCGGATCACCTCCAGATGACCCTGAGACCTTGTTGGGGGGGAAGTTCAGTTTATTCACAGGCTATATAGTGGAATATATGGAAAACAGTTTTACTTGGCATTTAAATAATATTTTTCACTTAGGACGAATGGATTTGGACATGGAAGTGAATCCTGACGAGTTTCTGGGGGATGTTACACCAGCACTTTTCAAAAAGTCTGCTGCCTCCGGTGGGGAAGAGAAAATGATCCATTTAGTTGCGAATTTCACCTGTAGATTAGAGAGCTGTGTCCAATTGTAGGGTATGCAAGTAGTATACTGAAACATTCTCCTCTTTTGCAAGGTATCTTTACATAAATCCTTAAAAAAGGTTAAGTGGCTAAATGGAGAGGAAAGGAATCTTGGCTCTTTAGATATACCGAGCAGAGAATTTCTTATCCAGTTAGGGTAGAAAGAAACAACAACATTTGTAGCTACATCAGACGGAAGAGTAGATGGCCTGCGAACTCTAAAAGCCTTTTCGACTAGATTTTCCCCTTGAATGTTAGGAAATAGTTGAGAAATCATTGAGGAGATATAATCCCTTACACGGAACTGCTGGATCGACTTCGAAATCCCTCTAATCTTTGCGTTGTTTTTTCTTTTGAAGTCCTCAAAACTAGTTAGACTATTCCTGAATGAAGTGGTATCTTTTTGGAGGTTTTCCATTGAAACTGAAAGTATAGTAATATTCTGTACTTCTCTAGAACATGAAGTCTTCTGAGATTTGAATGAGGAGTCAATTTTTTCAGGGACATAGGAAGATCTGTCAGAAGCCTCATTAAAGTTTGAAAGTGTGGTATCAACTATGTGCGAAAAAGAGTCTTTGAAAAGTTTCTTGATAAAAGTCTCGGATGCTTTAACGTTGTCTGAGAGCCTTGAATCAACTGGCTCTGTTTCGATTTCAGAAGATATTTTTGAGTTGTCATCTTTGCTAGGGTCATTTCTTAGAATATCCACCGACCTTAAAAGGGACTTGCACAAGTTGACCATAAATCTTTCTGATCGGTAATCATCGGTGGCTAGTATATTGTCGATCAATGATTTTTTAGAACATTTCCTTTGTAGCATTTTTCTATCTAATTTTCCAGTATCATCTTTTTGTAATTTTTTTCCTGTAAATTCAGAATTATCATAACTAGCTGTATCTTTCAAAGAAGAACAAGACTATGACGACGATGATGATGATGATGTTAAAGTCTCATCTGGAACCATATCATCTGAGGAAAAACCACCTTTATAACTAAAAGAATCAATCTCCTCCAAAAATTCCCCAGAGTGAATGCTTTCCAATTGATCCAGTGAATTGAGTGACCCATCTGATTCATCTGATTCATTTTCTTTATTATATTCAGGAGAGCAAGAAGTAGAGGCATCCTTTTAATCTCCTGTAATATGCATTCTTTGGTGGTGAGAAGAAAGGAATCAAAATCTATATTTTTAATGCTCTCTTTGATATGGTTTGTTAGTTCTATTTGGGTACTCTCTCCAGGTGCAAAGTCTGTCCCATTAGATTTATTCTCAACCCCCTTCACCTGCATTTCAAACAAGTGCTCCTTCTCTTTAGTGACATAGGTAATATAAGGAGTATTAAAAGATTCATCTCCTGTATTTAGTTGGTTATTGTATAGAATTTTTGTATGTACAGGGTTCATTTTTGTAAACTCTATGTTATTTGGGCTTTTATATGAAGAGTTATTAGTGGCACAATCCATTGCAGTAAGAGTTGATTTATTACTGTTATAATTGAGTGATGGTGTTTTGTTAACTGCACCTGATGATTGCCAGCCAGTGCCATTTCTCTGATCTCTCTCTTTCATTATGTCTGATGTACGTACAGTATGAGGGTTTTTTCATCTGTGTTCCAGTAAATTGATTGATGTCTGGAGGGCTCTCCCTCCTTCCAACCAGAGTGATGTGTCTCCTGCAGGCTCCGTATTTGCATAGGATCTCTCTCCTCCCCCATCGTCATATCCAATGTCCGGCCTTTTTTACCCCATCTGTCTCAGGCATGAACACTGGCGTGTCATGCCTGAGTTTACTTCTTTGGACCTGGAGAGCTGTGGAGGTCTCTCCGTGTCCATGTAATGCCAACGCCAGTGATTCACCCTCTGCTCCCCTCCGTAGTGTCGCAGCACCAGGAATCCCCGCAGTCCCCCGGTGTCTTTCTGAGGCATTAATCAGAGCTGCAGTAAAAGCGGGAATCCCTGCCGCAGGTGCCGCAGAAGCCAGAGTCTCATCATCTGATCTTCCCCACTGCATCACCATGCCAGAGCACAACTCGATCCCCCATCGCTTCTTCTTGTTATCGTCAACTGGTACCGGAGCTGCGACAAGGGCGGGAATTTTATCTGCGTCAGCATTTTCTCTCATCTGCACCATCACATCTTCAGTATCCATCGCGTTCACCCGGCCTCCCCTCGGGTTTTTGTCAGCTGATATTGAAGCCTCAATAAGAGCAGGAATCTTTGTTACAGATGTTCGACGGGCCGATTTAGATCCATGAGGCTTTGATACCGTCGGATCCATATTTTGAGGTAAATACCCAGTCACTTTTACCTCAGAGGAAAGCAGGCCTCCATTAGGCCCCCTCCCGGTGTCCTTGCGTCTCGATAAAGGAAATTTTTTTGACGAATCATCTTTTTTCTTAACATACCGTAACCCAATCCAGGCATATTTCTATAAAATTTAAGGTCAGATATTTCACAATTTAGTATGCTTAAGTAGCTGAAAATAGGGGATGGTCAGGAGCTCCGTAAAAGCACGCCCGCTCTTGTCTCCTGCAAACCACGCCCCCCCCTTGGTGCGACACTTGTAACCTCAACTGAATGCTGACATGTGCTGTGTCTACCCTGTGAGAATATATTAAAGGAGGATGAAAAGTATATGACTGCAGAAAATCTTGGTGTAGGAGTCAGATAGTGAAAAGAAACTACCTCCTCTCCCAATGGGTGGGTATAATTAAAGTCCAGATTTAAATGGAGCCTGTCACCCCCAAAATCGAAGGTAAGCTAAGCCCACCAGAATCAGGGGCTTATCTACAGTATTCTGTAATGCTGTAGATAAGCCCCCGATGTATCCTGAAAGATGAGAAAAAGAGGTTAGATTATACTCACCAAGGGGCGGTCCCGGTCCTGTTCTGGTCCGATGGGTGTTGAGGTCCGGTCCGGGGCCTCCCATATTCTTACGATGACGTCCTCTTCTTGTATTAACGCTGCAGCTCTGGCGCAGGTGTATTTTGTCTGCCCTGTTGAGGGCAGAGCAAAGTACTGCAGGCACCGGGAAAGGTCAGAGAGGCCCGGCACCCTACTAAGCCTCTAATGTCTGGAGGAATACCTGACAGTACAAATACCATATCTAAAGGTAGCATTCCAGAATAATAAACTTTTTCTTTCCATGGGTAAAAAAAATCTCGAAAAAGAAGGTGTACAATTCAACAAAACTGATGTTTTGCTCATCGGTCTGTTGAGTCCTTCTCAGTCCCTGGCTTACTAGAGGTAGGGATCCGAGTGAAATGACACGCAGCACAAAAGGTTGTGTGATCATATACAGGGGAAGCCCAGGAGCACGTCTGACTCACTGGGCTCTACCCCCTCCTTTTTATAGCAAAAAGTTAAACATTTTACAGACATGCGTACAAGCGCTCATATTTCACATCCTTTTACAATAACAGTCTATACTAGAGATAAGGTTCAGCTTCTAGTATGTAGGTAAAAGGTTACACTATCAAGAAGGAATGCGTCCATAAAAGGAAATGTCAACTTTGCTTAAGTTTCCTGAAATAAGCCAGATGTCTCAGGAGAAAGACACAATGGATTCTTTCAGTCTGATCTCCACAATTCCCCCCTTTGACATATTCTTTTTTTATTACCACAGGGCTAAAGACAAAGCCTTTATTTTTGGTATTACACATGTACACACTTATATTATTAGTAAGAGAATCAAATCTAGTATTAATTCTTCTATCGCAAATTATTTTCTTCTTTAGCAGTATACTAAAATATAAAAACAAAAATTAGTACGGTAATATTAATTTATACTCTTGCATCTATTACACAAAGTTTATCTGTGCATACTGAGATACCCTTGAGCACAATCTGGAATAGTACGTATATGACTACAATAATCATAACTATATGTATTATGCTCTGCATAATCCCAGCAACCCACCCACCGATTCCTCTGAACCAGTTGGCTGGGTTAAGAAAAGAAAAGGTATCTGACCACCAGCTATCCTTATTCTGGTCATTATCTTTGTCATACTGATCTCTGAGTCGTTGTACGTCCTTTAATTTAAATGTCATACTCATAGTACTATTCGGGTCTATATAATGACAGCAGGTGGGTCCGATGATTTGACACATACCCCCTTGTGAGGCAGTTAGGTAATCCAATACCAGGGTATGTTGGTTGATGACTATTATAAGCTGATTCTGTACAGCTATACTAGTGTTTAGTATATCCAATATATCCCAAATTTGATCATCTAGATAGTCTGTGGCCCTAACCAGTTTATCCCACATTTGTGTAATCATAGGGTAAATAAAAATAGAACTGACAATTTTATTGGCTATACCCATTTGCACTATGTGTGGTCTCCCCGAGGGGCGTGGTGAGTTATCTGCAGCTCTTTTATACAGTGTGTGCTTGGGCACGGCTTGCATATTCACTTGTTTATTTGAAATTATGAAAGTAGCCGGGGTTAGGCGTCCTAATGTACAAGTACCCTTTATACCTACGGGAAGCCATTTATATGCTCCTTCTCCGCATATCCAAAATGTACCTTCAGGCAGATCCCATAGAGCTGAGTGCTGCAATACCAATCTGTGAGCCAAATCCACAAATCTAGATACATTCTGAAGCATACACCAAGAGGGTTTTTGTCCCAAGGGGCTACAATACCCGGCTGCGGGATTCCCACATACAGGCATTCCTTTGATATACTCATCGGATTCATTACAAACCAGGTTCCCCGGCTTACTTGTACAACTGTTTGCATCACCTTGGGGGAACAATTTAGAATGTTCCCATTTTCTATTGTGTATGTATCTTTCCAATACTACAGGTTTGAAAGCATCAGAGGGATCGGCGGTTGTACTGAAACTGAGCTGTAGATTTTCTGTGGGGACCTGTCCTAAATTAGTTAATCCAGTCTTATTCCTAGGTACCCATTTTCCTCCCTTGAATGCTAAATATTGTAGATGTGTATTACTCCCTGAGAGATTACCCTGCCACCAAGGAAATTCTACCCATCCCACAATTGGTATGGCGATTGTAGTATTCCACAGCCTAGCATTACCAATTTGGTTGTTGGCCAGGTTGTCTGAACAATTAGGCCAAGCGAATATTTCTTCTGCTGATACGGGAACTGCTAGAAAAGGTATACTTGTGGCTGATACCGGTGAATGGGTACAGATCCAACAATCTGTCAGGGTTTGTGTATTGTTTAACAAGTCATGCACTAATTTTCCATGATGTTGTACGAATCTATTGTTCAAAGGGGTTAGAGAATTTAGTCTTTCCCATGCCTTTGTCGTGGTTAATACTATTAACATCAATATCATGAGTTTATACTGCTTTTTTTGCAATGGCTTGCATGTATCCATGATGCCTTTCCTTCAAGCTTGACTGATGTAGGTGTTGTCAACAGGACTTGGAAGGGTCCGTCAAACCTTGGTTCTAGAGCCTTTCTGGTGTGTCTTTTTACATAGACTTGATCACCTGGTTCCAACTTGTGACTTCCTTCAATGTTGTCAGGATCTGGAAGGGAAGCAAAAACTTGTGCATGCACCTTAGTTAATTGTTTCTGAAGATTTTGCACATAAGAAGTCAATGACTCAATATTTAACACAAGTTGCTGTGGAAAATAACATCCTAAATTGGCAGTCCTACCAAACAAAATTTCATATGGAGACAGTTTAGTCTTACCCCTTGGGGTATTGCGTATTGAGTAAAGGGCCAGTGGAAGGCATTCTGTCCAAGGCTTTCCTGTTTCAGCCATGGCTTTCTGTATTTTTAATTTTAAAGTTCCATTCATGCGTTCCACCTTACCAGAACTTTGAGGATGGTACGGAGTGTGTAACTGACTTTCAACACCCAACATTTTCAGTACATTTTGAAATATTTCTCCAGTGAAATGAGTACCCCTATCTGACTCGATCACTTCAGGGAGACCGTAACGGGGTATCAGTTCGGCAACTAGCTTTACAGCAGTGTTTTTAGCTGAAGCCTTCCGAACTGGATAGGCCTCTGGCCACCCCGAGAACATGTCCACACATACCAACACATACTCATACCCATTACTTTTTGGCAGCTGGATAAAGTCTATTTGTAATCGCTGAAACGGATAGAGAGGTCGGACGTGGTGCTTCATAGGGGTCTTTGTTGTCTGTCCGGGATTATGTGCCAGGCATATAACGCATGCAGCACAATAGTCTCTTGCGTAGTTGCCAAAACCTGGAGCCAACCAGACTTGCTTTGCCAGTAGTGTCATTGCATTTGCAGACACATGAGTAGGGTGGTGCAGTCCACCAACTACAATCGGGTACCAGGCTCTAGGTAGACATATTAGTCCATCTTTCTTCCAAATTCCTGCTTGTTCTTCTGCCCCTTCCTTTTTCCATCTATCCCTCTCCTCTTCTCCTGCATCTTCCTGTGCTTGTCTCAGTCTATCTTCAGTATTTTCTGTGAGGTTTACAGTATGAACCTGTCGTAAGGGTTTGACTGCCGCTGCTTTGGCTGCTTTATTAGCCCTATCATTTCCCCTAGATTCCCTAGTGTCGAGTCTCACATGTGCAGCTACCTTAATTACTGCTACTTCTTTTGTTTCTTGTGCAGCCTCTAAGATCTGTTTGATCAAAGAAGCATGTTTTACAGGTTGTCCTGACGCTGTCATGTAACCTCTAGCTCTCCAGATTACTCCAAAATCAAACACAATACCATGTGCATACCTAGAATCAGTGTATATATTAGCTGTCTGATTCTCAGCTATTTTTAGCGCTTCAATCAATGCTGTTAGTTCTGCTTCTTGTGCAGACTGTTTTGGTGGAAGTGGTTCTGCTTTGAGAGTTTCAGATTCTGACACAACTGCATACCCTGTATGAAAGTTACCTGTGTCATCTGCAAACCTACTACCGTCTATAAACAGCTCTAAATCTGGATTTTGAAGTGGTGTTTCGGATACATTGGGTAAGCCTGCTGTTTCTTGTAAAATGAGCTCTGTACAATCATGTGTGTCTGTAGGGAAAAAATTTGCGTGTGGATCAGTGTCCTTATTCCCCCCTTCAGACTCGAGAGGTAGCAGTGTTGCTAAATTAAGAGTCTGAAGCCTTGCAAATGTGATAGTAGAGGGGAGCAGCAAAGAACACTGTAGCCGCAAATGTCTGGCCATGGAAATGTGTTTTGGTTGGACCTGGTTTAATATCCCATAAACATCATGCGTAGTTTGAACTGTGAGTGGATACTCTAGGACAATTTCTGATGCTTTGTCCAACAATAGTGAGACAGCAACAACTACACGTACACAGGTTGGCGCTGCTCTAGCTACGGGATCTAACCTTGCTGAAAGATATGCAATTGGTCTTTGTTTCCCTGCATGCTTCTGGGTAAGAACTCCTGTAGCATGAGAATCAACTTCTGCAGCCATAAGCTGAAATGGTTTGGTGTAGTCTGGTAGCCCTAACGCTGGAGCTGAAACAAGGGCATCTTTTAATTGTTGGAACGAAATCTGACCTTCTTTTGTCAACAAATAAGGTTCACTTTTTACACAGTCATACAGTGGTTGCATTAGTTGACTGGCATGTATAATCCATTGTCTACAATGAGACACTATTCCTAAAAATGCTCGTAGCTGTTTATGATTTCTAGGCTCATTCATCTGTCTTATTGCTTCAGTTCTTTGAGGTGTAAGATGCTTTTTACCTTGAGAAATGCAATGACCTAGAAAGACCACTTTGATCTGACAAACTTGTAGCTTTTGTCTATTCACTTTACACCCTTCTTTTTCTAGAAAACATAGTAAACTCACAGTGGACCTTTCTGCAGTTTCTAGATCTGGGCAGCAAAGTAGTATGTCATCCACATACTGCAAAATTACTACCTGTGGTTCAGGTTCAAACCTTTGAAGAACTGTTTGTAGGGCATTTGAATAAAGAGTAGGGGAGTGTATCATTCCCTGTGGAAGGCGTGTCCACGCCAACTGTTTGCCCTTAAATGTAAATGCAAACAAATGCCAACTATCTTGGTGTAAAGGAACCGAGAAAAATGCATTTGAAAGATCTATTACAGTAAACACTTGAGAACTGGCTGGTATCTGTGATAGTAACGTATGAGGATTGGGTACAACTGGGGTGATTGGATCTAGAACTTTGTTTATTTCTCTTAGATCATGTACCATACGATATTTGGGCATAGAACCCTTATCAAGAGTTCTCTTCTTGACTGGATACAGAGGAGTGTTAGCAGGTGATTGTATCTCTACCAAAACTCCTTTCTCTCTATATCCCTCTATCTGTTTTGTAATTGCTAATTCCTGCTGGGCACTCACAGGGTATTGTCTGAGCTGTGGGAGAACAGTTCCTGGTTGCACAGATAATTTTACAGGAGAGATATGCAATAATCCCACATCAGTGTCACCCTGTGCCCACAGTGTTTCTGGGATCATTGAGAGGTCTAGATCTGTGGTGTACTCTTTTTCTTCAGTATAATCCTCAAAAGCCTGAATTCTGACATATTGTTCTAATGATTCTGCATCATCAGGGATAGTCAGCATAACTGTGCCATCTTCCCTAAAATTGATGTTAGCTTCTAATTTCTTTAGGACATCAGTTCCTAACAGACATGTTGGGGCATCTCTGGCATACAAAAATCTGGATGCAAAACATTTAGGTCCTAATGAGACCTCTAGGGGCACAGTATATGGCAGTGTTCGAATTACCCCATCATAACCCTCAGCAAAAGTTGTTTGTTCTGAAATATCTTCCGGATTCGGAAGAAAATCTTGATTCAAAATTGAGGAAGTTGCACCTGTATCTATCAAAAATGGAATCTCTCTCCCCCCCACATTCACCTGTATCATAGGTCTTCTAGCTGGTAGGGAAGTTTGTAACACATCGAGTCAATCTGAATCTGGTATGGAACCATCTATGATGGTAGATTTCTGCTGGTTGTCCGTTTGGGGAGGGTTATTTCTGGGAACAAATTTGCCTGACTTTATATCTGCCAACTTTTTCCTGCATTCTCTCTGAAAATGTCCTGGCTTTTTACAGTAGTGGCAAGGAAAATTGTGTCTCACTCTTCCTCCTGTATTAGCTTGTGCTATTCTAACAGGCTTACGATTCTCTCTCATATCCATGGCTATTCCTAAACATCGTTGTTTCACAATATTTGGTTGTTCAATTGTTCTCCAATCTGGAGTAGAGGATTTAAATTTTTCTCTGATTTTCGGATCTAGCCCCTCTATTAATTGTTTTGTAAAAAGTCTCCTTACTGAAGCATCAGTCAAATCCAATCCTTCATCCCTAAAGCTATTTTCTAGTTCTTGACTATATTCTTCAATACTTTGCCCAAATTTCTGCATAATCACACCTGTAGACCCCCTTTCCCTCTGTTTTCCTCTCATGAAAATTATTAATGCCTCTGTGAACTGGGTACCTGATGCTTCTGTCTGTAAGGCACCCCCTTCTGCCACTGGTCTATTGGGCTGTAGGTGTGTCAATAATTCCTGAAAAAGTCCGGGGGACATTTTCATTCTACATAATTCTTCCCCGTCCGCCCAGACCCCAGCATGAGTCTGCATGATTTGTTGTATATACTGCGCAAACCTTATGGGGTATTGAGTGGGATCCGGTGCATTATGCAAGAGTGACATACCCTCAGCAGGGGACCAAGGAAAGTATTGTCTGGTCTGATGATATCTGGTGTTCATTACCCCGTCAGCACCAGGTTCCCTAAAGGGTCTTGGTACTACCCTAACAGGGGCAAGTACAGCGCCATATCTAGGTGTACCACAGGCTAGGCAATCATTTCTCCAATCTGGATTTTGTTGTCCACAGTGTGAACATTCCCATCCTCCTACCCCACCAAGATTGGGATACAAGGCTGGAAATTGTTTTCCTCCTTCTGCTCTTCCAGATGGTACAAATGATTGGGCTTTTGGATCTAGGTAAGGTGGCGGGATTATGTCACAACTTTTTCCCTTCCCCATGATCCATTTGGAAGTGTCTGGATCGTACTTCCAATTCTCCTCTTTAGCTGTTTTTGAGACCTCTATCATACAATGTATGATTTCTTCCCACCCATTGTCTTTGATAATTCCACCTCGTTCTTTACTCAGTTTTTCCCATTCTGTACTGAACATAAGTGCTTCTGAAATTCCCAATTTTTCTCTTACCCTTCTAATCTGCCTTCTGACTGTCTTTCCACATCTTTCCTGTATGATATCTGCTGCTTCCACTTGTCCTAAGACGGTTTTTGTCTGTTTATTTCCCATTTTTCTTTTTCAATATTAGCTATTTCTACCCCAGGTGACGTTTGGACAATCACTTACTCTATGGTGATGTCTCGTTGCCTTCTCTCCTAGGGAGCTAAAATATTGAAAGGCTTGTCTGCTCCATTTCTTCTAATATGCAGGACGTACTTAAGTGCTATTATGCACGCAAACAGACCCAGCAACACCATACAGATCACAAAACTTTCTGTGTCAGTTAGCATACTTGTCCCAGGCTCATGAAACCGCGTCCTGGGCTCATTCTATCAAACCTTATCCAGAAATGAAGGAGGTTAAGCACTTAATGAGAGTCAAGCATGGGCGGAGGTCTCCCAGAAGGACGCAACCACATGACCCAGTTAGGCTGACTTCCGTGTATAAGGCTTATACCCCAACTATTTTGGCTTATTTTTCTACGCACTTTTGCTCTTCTTTCACAACATACCACAACCTTCACACTGTTCACACACTGCCAGGGACAGGACTCATAAATCTATACAATATGGTAACCTGAGTTTTATAGGTATCTACTCACTACTAGACTAACCCAGCGTGACACGGCTCATAGAGATCTTTCGGATAATACAGGGCAGATAAAAGAGAACTAATAATGTCTCTTACCTGGCCAGGTTTTTCAGTTCATTTGCCGTCCATTATCCCAGATCTCCGTTGTCCGTATCCGCAGGTAAATCTCGAGCAAATACTCTCACCTCAGGTCCCTGTTCGGTGCGCCAAAGTAATGTTGAGTCCTTCTCAGTCCCTGGCTTACTAGAGGTAGGGATCCGAGTGAAATGACACGCAGCACAAAAGGTTGTGTGATCATATACAGGGGAAGCCCAGGAGCACGTCTGACTCACTGGGCTCTACCCCCTCCTTTTTATAGCAAAAAGTTAAACATTTTACAGACATGCGTACAAGCGCTCATATTTCACATCCTTTTACAATAACAGTCTATACTAGAGATAAGGTTCAGCTTCTAGTATGTAGGTAAAAGGTTACACTATCAAGAAGGAATGCGTCCATAAAAGGAAATGTCAACTTTGCTTAAGTTTCCTGAAATAAGCCAGATGTCTCAGGAGAAAGACACAATGGATTCTTTCAGTCTGATCTCCACAGGTCTTAATGACCCGCACCGCTAGATATGATGCATCTAATTCATTAAAGTGAATCTGTCAGTAGGTTTTTGCTATGTAATCTGAGAACAGCATAATGTAGGCGCTGAGAGCCTGATTTCACCAATGTGTCACTTACTGGACTGCTTACTGTAGTTTTGGTAATATGTTTGTTTTCTCTGTTGTAGATATAGCAGTGCTCATAAATTAATGCTAAACTGTGTATAATCCCACCCGCACCACTGATTTTCAGCTCCCTGTGCACACTATACATTGTGCATAACGATCATGGTCCTCAGATGCACATTAACGTGAAATGTATTGCGGTACAAAAACTCGTGGGTTCCCTGCGTAGCAACGTGCGCTGCCAGCTAATCATAGGTTGGCAGCTGACATCAGTGTTCCAGTGATGTGTCCCCATCCTGGGGACATTATACCAGGATGGGGACATTATTCCGCAATGGAGACAATATACCAGGATAGGGGGCATTATACCCGAATGGGGACATTATACCAGAATGGGGACACTATTCCACAATGGGGGATATTATCTCATAATGAGGACATTATATCAGGGAGGCATACATTGTACCAGGAAGTGGTCCAGGATGGGGGAAAATGTTATAGTATGGTGCCTAGGATGGGGGACTGGAAGAGGCGAGGATAGTGAAATTATTACTGGAAGAGTCCCAGGATATGCGAGATTATACCAGAATGAGTGACATTATACCAGGATGGGTGGCATTAAGCCATGATGGGTGACATTAAGCCAGGATGGGGGACATAATATCAGGAAAGGATACAATATACAAGGAAGTGGTACAGGATGGGAGAAATTGTTATAGCATGATAGGGACATTATTACTGGAAGAGGCTAAGGATGGGGGAGATTATTATAAGAAAGAGCCATAATGGGGGACATTATCAAATGGGGGATCAAACATGTATGTCTTTTTGGGATCTACATTACTACAACACTGCTGATTGGGGATTTTGCAAGATTTACAACAGTCAAGAGCTGAAAGGCTAGGGAAGGTAGGTGAACAAATAACTGCTGCATTGGGTTGGAGAGAGTTGTCTGGTATGTTAGGAGTTAAGCTCACTAGAGCAAGAATCACTACTCTACACTCTCAGATAGAGTCAGTCTGGGCAAGCACTAGTAGCCGAGCTCCATGGAAACCAGCTTTATACTACTAAAGAAAAAAACTCTTATTTCAGGAGAGTGATAACAGATAGAAAAAACAAGTCATTTACAAACTTGCTAATCACTGACTAGAGCACATTTCTGGCAAAATGTAAGCCATTAAGTGGTGTAAATTTTCTTGAATTAAATGGGTGGACTAAGGTATCCATGTCCCTCCCATTTTTGCAGATCTGGCCAACACTGGCATAAAAATGCCAAAAATCACAAAGTTTTGAGTTCCACAAAAATGCTGAGAAATGTAAAGCTTTTTTTATGGCAGTGAACTGACAAAACACCATTATGAACCAGACCAAAGAGTATATTTTTCTGGAGGGCTACCTCAGTCTCCTGTTTTTATTGGCTATAGGTTCTAAGAATCAGGTCCTTAGGATTCTGTACTTGTATTTTTTAAATCTTCCAGTTCTGCTACTTTCCTTTATAATGCCTAGCAGTAGATGTTCAAGTTTTTTGCAGCATCACTGCAGGGAAAATGAAGCACTGCACAATAACTATTAAAACAAATAGGTAGTCTGCATTATACAATGCAGAAACAACATATCCCATATCAGGTAATGTATAGGACAAAAAAGAGATCCCAACCATTGTAATAAAAAGTTAATTTTTATTAATTACGCCATAAAAGCAGTATAATAAAAAAAGTCGGCATTTTGCCTTTTTTTTTTATTATTGATTTTTTATTATACTGCTTTTATGGCATAATTAATAAAAACTGACTTTTTATTATAATGTTTGGGATCTCTTCTTTGTCCTATACATTACCTGATATGGGAAATGTTGTTTCACTATGATGAAGTGCCCGTAGCACAATTGGACATATGTTGATCTGATTATACAATGCAGGACAAGTCCCCCAATGAAAGAGATGCGCTTTACTTTTTCCAAAATACCAGTTCTATCCTAAAATGGAAGATCCCTTCTATTAATGCACCAATCACTATAAGGTTTTATGTATATGGGTTTTTTAAATTAGAAAACCCCTTAAGCAATTCAATTCCCTTCCTTGTCCTTTATGATACTGATGAAGAGGTGAACGAGTAAAACATATTGAAGGGAAACAAAGTTGATGATAAGTAAAGATCATCATTTATTGCTCACCTGCTGTATGATTTCCAGGCCACCAGTAATGTCTATGCCATGTTCGCGTACACTACACTACTCACTGTATACTTAGCGGGTGCATCACTTTCAAATATAAGAGAAACAAAGACTAAGCATCCCTTCCAATTGCTCATTCCTGCTATTAAGCAAACATTACAATTTTATGAGTGGAAAACTGTTTCTTCCATGCTGACTCTTTTATTATGCAACTTGGGAAATTAAAGGATCATCCTGATTTACTTTTATTATTGTGTTAGATACTGTATGTATATACCAATTTCATTTTTTTTCTTGATGATCTATTTGTAGAAGCCTTATAGTAGATTGGCGCCGCATCTAAAATACAGCTTTATCTAGTCTAAAAAAAAATCTTCAAATTGGTATTCAGAAACGCACATGCAAATGTTTGCCGATCCTGATGGGTGTTTAGATGTTTGACATTTTACGTACATTAACAATCAGCGGGGGACTCTTGATCAGTATCAGTTGCACTAAGACTGCGAGAATGGACAAATTATACACAGTATGACTTGATCTAAAAGTCACAGTCCTACACAGGAAGCAAGGAAGCTAACACTAGGAATCCCGAATACACAGCTGACAGTTGATTAGTGGCCACTGTTTGGCTACAGTGATCATGTAGCATTGTTTTTGTCGGGAGACTGACAAGGGACACACCTGACAGCAGAGGAGAGATGCAGGGCTATGAGTAAGTGTATATGTGTATATATAGAGTGGGGACAATAAGTATTTGATACACTGCCGATCAAGAAAATGCCAAGAGTGTGCAAAGCAGTCATCAAAGCAAAAGGTGGCTACTTTGAAGAACCTAGAATATAAGACATAATTTCAATTGTTTCACACTTTTTTGTTAAGTATACAATTCCACATGTGTTACTTCATAGTTTTGATGCCTTCAGTGTGAATGTACAATTTTCATAGTCATGAAAATACAGAAAAACCTTTAAATGAGAAGGTGTGTCCAAACTTTTGGTCTGTACTGTGTATATACATATATATATATATATATATATATATATATATATATATATATATATATATATATATATATATATATATATATATATATATATATAGTGTGCCTTGTGAAAGTATTCAGCCCCCTGGAACTTTTCAACCTTTTCCCACATATCATGCTTCAAACATAAAGATACCAAATGTAAATTTTTGGTGAAGAGTTAATAACAAGTGGAACACATTTGTGAAGCTGAACGAAATTTATTGGTTATTTTAAATTTTTGTGGAAATTCAAAAACTGAAAAGTGGGACGTGCAATATTATTCGGCCCCTTTAACTTAATACTTTGTTGCAGCACCTTTTGCTGCGATTACAGCAGCAAGTCGCTTGGGGTATGTCTCTATCAGTTTTGTACATCAAGAGACTGAAATTCTTTTCCATTCTTCCTTGGCAAACAGTTCAAGCTCAGTGAGGTTTCATGGAGATCGTTTGTGAACAGCAGTTTTCAGCTGTTTCCACAGATTCTCAATTGGATTGAGGTCTGGACTTTGACTTGGCCATTCTAACACCTGGATAGGTTTATTTGTGAACCATTCCATTGTAGATTTTGCTTTATGTTTGGGATCATTGTCTTGTTGGAAGACAAATCTCCATCCCAGTCTCAGATCTTTTGCAGACTCCAACAGGTTTTCTTCAAGAATGGTCCTGTATTTGGCTCCATCCATCTTCCCATCAATTTTAACCATCTTCCCTGTCCCTGCTGAAGAATAGCAGGCCCAAACCATGATGCTGCCACCACCATGTTTGACAGTGGGGATGGTGTGTTCAGGATGATGAGCTGTGTTGCCTTTACGCCAAACATATCGTTTGTCATTGTTGCCAAAAAGTTCGATTTTGGTTTCATCTGACCACAGCACCTTCTTCCACATGTTTGGTGTGTCTCCCAGGTGGCTTGTTGCAAACTTTAAACAACACTTTTTATGGATATCTTTGAGAAATGGCTTTCTTCTTGCCACTCTTCCATAAAGGCCAGATTTGTGCAGTGTATGACTGATTGTTGTCCTATGGAAAGACTGTCCCACCTCAGCTGTAGATCTCTGCAGTTCATCCAGAGTGATCATGGGCCTCTTGGCTGCATTTCGGATCAGTCTTCTCCTTGTTTGAGATGAAAGTTTAGAGGGACGGCCGGGTCTTGGTAGATTTGCAGTGGTATGATACTCCTTCCATTTCAATATGATCACTTGCACAGTGCTCCCTGGGATGTTTAAAGTTTTGGAAACCATTTTGTATCCAAATCCAGCTTTAAACTTCTTTACAACAGCATCACAGACCTGCCTGTTGTGTTCCTTGGCCTTCATGATGCTCTCTGTGCTTCAAACAGAACCCTGAGACTATAACAGAGCAGGTGCATTTATACGGAGACTTGATTACACACAGCTGGATTATATTTATCATCATTAGGCATTTAGGACAACATTGGATCATTCAGAGATCCACAATGAACTTCTGGAGTGAGTTTGCTGCACTGAAAGTAAAGGGGCCGAATAATATTGCACGCCCCACTTTTCAGTTTTTGAATTTCCAGAAAAATTTAAAATGACCAATACATTTCGTTTAACTTCACAATTGTGTTCCACTTGTTGTTGATTCTTCACCAAAAATTTACATTTGGTATCTTTTTGTTTGAATCATGATATGTGGGAAAAGGTTGAAAAGTTCCAGGGGGCGGAATACTTTCGCAAGGTACTGTGTATATATACACCTATTCTATGTGTATATATGTATTGTATCCACTCTATTCTGACCTGTCAGTGTGATTTTACTGTAGCCGCATATGAATTGCCAGCTTTTCAAAGGACATCGGTGAGTACATTTTTTTCTCGCACCCGTTGACTGGGCAGGAGATCCGAATATTGCAAAACGAGTAGTGAAATACTCGCTATGTTCCGAGTTCCACGAGTACTGCATTACTCGTCGAGTACCGAATACTTGTGAATATACTCTCTCATCCCTAATGCTGGGGCAAGAAATTCCAGAGGATGGGGGATGCTCAAGAGAACTCTTGTAGACGAGTGGGTGTGGAACATAAGAGGGTGGAGGAGAAAAGAAGGTCTTGTGAGGATTGTAGACTATGTAGGTTGGGAAGTTTAATGTGTAGTTTTTAGTAGCTGTGAAGTGCTAGGGAGGTGAAATACCAGAGGGTTTTAGCTATGGAAGTGCAGGATTGGGCAAGATCACCAACAATGAGAATAAGCAGATAGAGAGGGAGTGTAGATGGGGAAAGGAAAGTGTATAGCTTGCTTTGTGTTTTAAAAAGAAGGGTCTGAGATTTAGGAGAAGGTCTACAAATGAGGAGGGGAACTAGAAGGGAAGGAGAGATAAATATTTGTATGGAGGGTGATAGGGTTTGTGGACAGTGAGGGAGAGTTTGGATTAATGGAGCCAAAACTGTAAGACCTCATGTATGAATAGTGAAAAAGTGTTTGGGGAAAAATTTAAAAGAAGGTGCAGTTAGTAACTTGTTGTAGATTTAATCTTCTGTTCATTTCTGGCACATTTCTCATACATTTCTGTTGTGCACATCAGAAACTGGACTTGAGGGAGTTGCATTCATAGACTAAGAATTGTGAAACAAAACTCATCTTATCAATTCACACTTGTTTATATTATTCACTTTTACAGCAACATTAATTTCCACAGACATTATCATCATTGATCCCCATTGTGGCTAACAATCTTAATTCTCTACTATTATGTATTTCAATTATACGAGAAAACCTGTGAAACACTGGGAGAATATAAAAACTCCTTGCAGCTGTTGGACTAGGTCGGTTTTTAGACCAGGGTACCAGTGCTGTAAAGCTACAGGACCAACCTCTGAGCTAAAATGCTGCCCAAGTTCTGAGACTTACTCAGTCGTTCGCTGACAAAAGTGGTGAGAGTTGGTGCAAATCCATTTAGTCTGATGGCCACGTCAGAATTCTTGGATGTTGGATTGGAGACCTGAGAACTGCCTTATACCTCACAGTATTCCTGGCTCTTCTTTTGATTAGCAGGCATGGTCATCCAAATTGCAGCACAAAATGCTTGTGACATTGCTCCAACCCAGCTAATCAAAAGAAGAACCATGGATGCATCATGTATTAGGCAATTCTCAGAGCTTCCATCCAGAGGCTGCAAAATATTGACATGGACTCAGTCTTGTGAATTAATTGTCAGCAATACTAATAACACTAAAGGGCCACTAAAGAACGACACCAGCCTCTGGACTTCTCCCTTTATGGTTCTTCCTCCATGACTCTCATGGTGACATTTCTGCAGCTCACAGGTGTCTCTGTTTCTGTTTCTTAGAGGCATTGAGCTGTACTATTTTTGAGCAGTATATGGTTATAACTTATAGGCTGGGTCTACATAGCAATTGCAGCCGAAACACAGGTCATGCGGCAAAACATCACTACTTACCACTGTTACATCAAAATTAATAAAATCACAATATGACTCCTGGGGAGCCAATAAAAAAGTCAGACCAAGTTGGATTTTCTATGATTTGCTTGTAACCTAATGGTCACAATTAGTGTTGAGCATTCCGATACCGCAAGTATCAGCTATCGGCCGATATTTGCTGTATCGGAATTCCGATACCGAGATCCGATACTTTTGTGGTATCGGGTATCGGTATCGAAACAACATTAATGTGTAAAATACAACATTAATGTGTAAAATAAAGAATTAAAATAAAAAATATTGCTATACTCACCTCTCCGACGCAGCCTGGACCTCACTGAGGGAACCGGCAGCGTTCTTTGCTTAAAATGCGCGCTTTTCCTTCCTTCCGTGACGTCACGGCTTCTGATTGGTCGCGTGCCGCCCATGTGGCCGTGACGCGACCAATCACAGCAAGCCGTGACGTAATTTTCAGGTCCTTCTAGGCATTCAGTATTTCAAAATTACGTTCCGGCTTTGTGATTGGTCGCGTCGCGGTCACATGGGCGACGCGACCAATCACAAGCTGTGACGTCACGGGAGGCAGGAAACGCGCACATTTTTAAAATTACGTCGCGGCTTGTGATTGGTTGCGTGCCGCCCATGTGACCGCGACGCGACCAATCACAGCAAGCCGTGACGTAATTTCAGGTCCTGAATGCAGAAATAGGCATTCACGGAAGGAAGGAAAAGCGCGCATTTTAAGCAAAGAACGCTGCCGGTTCCCTCGGTAAGGTCCAGGCTGCGTCGGAGAGGTGAGTATAGCAATATTTTTTATTTTAATTCTTTATTTTACACATTAATATGGTTCCCAGGGCCTGAAGGAGAGTTTCCTCTCCTTCAGACCCTGGGAACCATCAGGAATACCGTCCGATACATGAGTCCCATTGACTTGTATTGGTATCGGGTATCGGTATCGGATTAGATCCGATACTTTGCCGGTATCGGCCGATACTTTCCGATACCGATACTTTCAAGTATCGGACGGTATCGCTCAACACTAGTCACGATGTGACTTTATTCCCCTGCAATACATTGTGATGAAGCAGCTACAGCCGCACATAGGGATATTTAGCTACCCATCCTGTGTGAAGGCTAATGTGTAGCAACAACCTAAATGTGATTTATGTATGTGTGTATGGTCCTCAATTCGAGTCTTGAGACACCTCCATAGCTGATCTAGTGTAATGATGTAGAGGATGTAGTGAATGTAGAGTGTTGTCTATCACAATATAGGAACTCTATTGATAAATATAATCCAATCTCCAAAAATAGGGAAGGCTTTACAACAGTTAAAGTTTATGCTAAGATAAGGTGTGGTTTCCCGCTGTTTATTAATGTGCGCTGTAATGTATGTGTCATGTACTGTAATGTGTTGCATTGTACTTTAGTTTAGGGATAGATTAGTATAAGGGAATTAGAATAGAGGGGGCACAGTAGAAATAGAGCATAGGATACATAAGAGTGTCAGGTAGTTACAGGCAGCACAGGGGTTAAGTAGATGGGAGGGGCACCTAGCAGGGGGATATAGGAGAAAGACTTCCTGGTTAGTGAAGAGTTCCCGGGAAGCTTGCTCAAAGGCAAGATGCATGTAGAATACAGGATTTATATAGCTGGAAGAATGGAGCGGCTATGGCTGGGGGAGTCCCAGGATAGGGACCAGTGTGGATGGCCACCAGTGATCAGAGGTCAACTCAAGGAGGATTCCGGGATTATGACCGGGGCAGGTTGAGCTGAGAGAGCTATCCTAGCACCTTTTCCTAAGGAAGCCGGACCTGTAACATGAGTAGAACTGGTGGGCCGGAGCACGTGTGGAACAAAGTAAGTGCAGGAGATGGAAGAATTTGTCAGGAAGAATTAGGTCTGTCCAAACGACAGGGAGAGTGAGGAGATGCCACTCTGTGTGAACTATGCTGTTGATTTGATCAATTCTTTGCTGTTTATTAAAGTTCAACTGTTGGAAAAAGACCTCTTCTCTGAAGTGATTTGCAGAGCCTACGTGATAGCAGCCGAAAGGAATTTGATAGAGCTCGAGAGTGTGCTGTGGTGCATATTACATATGCTGTACAAGGAATGTTATTTGACTTTTCATGAGTAAGGTGCAGGGGGGCTCACTGACTGCTGCTTAGTGGACTCGCCCATGGCTGCCACCCCGTGCCACCTTGGTACATTTTGGCGTAGTCGGCACGATCCAGATGCCTTGCATTTTGCAAACGGAAGAACCTTAAAAGTGACAGCCATGAGTAAAACCAAGATGGCGGCTGAGAGTGACTTTGTAATGGCACCAAATATCACCGAAATGGCGCAAAAACTGTGTGCAGTGCTGCCCATCATGGGCATTTCATTTGGAAAAGAGAGTGAAGATGGATAGCTGATGCCCGCCCAAAATGGGTGAGGCTGATGAAAAGACCCAGACCCCTGCAGCTGCTTAGTAAACTCGCCCACGGCTGCCACCCATTGCCACCTTGGTACACATTGAATACTATCAGGCACTATAAAGAATTTACTTTTCATATGATGCTCCCATAAAAATCCTATATTGATAATGTGGACATAACAGTCCATGTATAAATCATGCAGTCATTTAACCCCTTTCTGACCTCGGACGGGATAGTACGTCCGAGGTCAGAAGCCCCTCTTTGTGGGACTGCACTTTTTTTGCAATTTCACTGCACTTGGAATTTTTTTCCCGTTTTCTAGTATACGACATGCTAAAACCAATGATGTCATTCAAAAGTACAACTTGTCCCGCAAAAAATAAGCCCTCACATGGCCATATTGACGGAAAAATAAAAAAGTCATGGCTCTGGGAAGGAAGGGAGTGAAAAACGAACACGGAAAAACGAAAAATCCCAAGGTCATGAAGGGGTTAATCAAGCTCTCTATCATGCATGTCGGTGTCAAAAAGTATTCGTCTAAGTCGAACAGCATTCCTGTACAAACACAAGGTTCAATCCAAACATAAGCTAAGGCAAAGTTGCCCCTGAATACTACATATTTAGTTGCAAACCCTTCCCTTTTTTTGGAGATTGTTATGCTGTTTGCTTTATGGCCTTATATATAAAGGATAATCTTTTTTTTGATAAATATAATCCATAAAAACAAAGGACTTCTGACAAAGTATCAATAATGCAACCTAGAAGTTGGTGTCACACTATCACTAACCAAAATGGTGAAGAATATATAATAATGGATCAAATACATTTAGAATGAATATCACATAAAAATAAAGTCATTAGGATTTCAAGTGAGTTCCGGTACTCGATTTATCTGAAGGAGCAAAGAAAGTCCATTGAGTTCTCCAACAGTCCTCTAAAAGCAGAAGCAAAAGGAGCAACAGCTAGTTGGCATAAAAGTATAGTTTCAACTGAAGAGCCAAAACCCCATTTGCCATGCCAAAGTTCCACTTAGTATATTCTTTCTGGAACCACATTTTTAGATTTGGGTGACATTATCCTTTATCTTGGCATGCAGTACTGGCAGAAACAGGGTGGCAGCGGAGAATGGCTCAACACACACACACAGATTGATGCAGGCTACATCACTCTATCAAAAACACGAGGACCAATTGGATAAATAAGTGACTGCATTTTGGATCATGGGAGAAAATTGAACTGTCAAAAATTATTAATATTTTCACTTCTGCTAAAAGCGTGAGTGTTTCTCCTCGCTTCCCACTGTGGCATTCATCATGTGTGAAACGCATTTGGAAGAGTTGAGAGCCTGTGAGGAGTATGTTGGCATTTGCATGCACATTGGCATGGAGAAGATCCATTCTTTATGTAAATCATGTTTTCTTGTCGTCACATTCTTAGGAGGATTACTTAGGGATGGAGAAAAGCTGCTGATATGAGCTTTCAGTGTTTACTGGGCGCTGTGCCTCACATATTGATAAGGCAGGGAGTTAAATGGGGCAATTAGATTCAATTAGAAGAAAAAAGCAGAAAATAAAAGACAGATTTGCTAAAGGAGATGTAGATGTATATACGAGTGAGGGTGTATGTTAAAATGGAACTAGAGTATGTACATATATACAGTATGCACAGTATATAGTGACCACTTTATTGATGTCCCTGCTCCTAATGAAATGTAAATATCTACTGAGCCAGTTTTGCTTTAGGGATTAATAGTGAATAATGAATATGGACTTGAAAACTGCATTGTCGCATCAAATGACTGTCAAGGTGGTAACATTACGAAATGGATCAGAACATGACCGTGATACGGCAGTAATAAACAATTAACCCTGTTGGCTTTTGGTGGCAAATTGCACATGATTTTGCCTGCATAGATGTCAATTTAAAGGTCAATTCACACATATGAGCTTAGATCTACTGAACGGCGGATCTGCTGACCTGAGCTAGCTGGGCCTGGTACTGTGATAGAGTCCACAGATCATAAGTTAATAACATGGTGTTCTGCTGCTGGGACACACAGACCTCAGATATGGTGGTAGAGCTTCCTTGAAGCACCACCACAATTATATTAGCATTTTACAAAGTGTTCATTAAAATCTTATATAGTACATGGACTTGATGGGTCTTCTGTTGTATGAGCAGCTCTTTATGGCTGCCCTTCACTTCATCTCATAGATGAAGGTCCTTAATGGAGAATATGAAAACATGATGCCATGGCACTGTTGCAGGATATCCGAGGACTAGGGTCTCCTTCCGTAACTCTCAACTATGGGTGCCCTAGCTTTCCCTGCTCCCCGGATTACTTTTGATGAAGCCAGGGCCACGTGCCTTGCTGAGCTCCTAAATCAGCCCTTATCTGTGCATTCCCCAACCAAGGAAAGTGGGGAGTTAGAGTATTTAAGAATATACAAACCAGACTAACAACGGAAGACGTAAAGGGATAAATGAAAATGCCAATCATACAAATATGAACTCACAAACAACATAGTCTAACACCAGGAAGTATAGGAAAAAAAACTATCTCAGATACAGATACCATAGTATACAAAACTAGTCCTGGGTTGGTCAACCAGGATCAATATGAGTATGTACCCTATGGAACTCCTAAACAACAATTAACTACAAAAATATGGAGCAAATTAACCACCAAACAGATTCAAAATACTTAGAAAGATATACCTTTAATAACACAATGAATCCTGATAGACAATCAATATATCACAGGTCAAAAAACAGAGCTATTTGAGTTTGGCCAAAGGAGCACAAGTAAAAAATAGTGTTCCATCACAGGCATGAGACATGGAAAAAATGGTAATTCACATAGGCAATCATATATGCCAAATTACCCTGCCAAAGTATAAATGGATGTAAACTGGCAGTGCAAAAGATTTTTTTCCTCCCTAGGGGTGGCACATTCCCTATTACTACATAGGTGAATTATGACAAAATGTCATGGAAGTTCATCTGATCAGTGACCACACATAGAGAGAAGCCTACATAGCAAAGGAGCTAATATTATCATTAGTTGCTTTTGCCCATGAATGTAAACACGCTCCCCCTACGCGCGTTTCGCATCAGCTTCGTCAGGGGGGGGGGGGCAGGATAGTATATGAATTAGCCACTCTATGAGATTATGGGGGCTGTTAAATTCAGGTGTTCTTCCTTGTATGGTGGGCCTTGTGGAATTTTAGGCAATAATTTCCTTTGCAGCACTACAAAGGCATGAAGAGACTTATGACAGAAAAATTGACAGATCCACCTGCCTCAGTTTCCAATTCTTGCTAAAAAAGGCAGTTTTAGACAGCAGGATCCATTAGTGTAACTGCCAATGACTAGCAGGGAAAGCAGGCGATTACCATTTCTCGTTCTTTCAAGGGCAGTCAAGTAATCACGCAACATCACAAGGTTCGTATTCTCTTACATATATAGTCAAGTTCCAAGCCAATGTTAGAATTTGTAAGCCAAATGTAACCAAATAATAGTCTGCCAGCCAATACACAATAAGTACTCTGCATTAAATATATATTACATGATATATTTGTGGTGCACTGTTGACCTCCATGAGACGGCAACGCTAAGATATCAGTGATTCCTTTTGTTATATGACAGATTTATATAGAAATCTCACTCTGGGGATTTTTTTTCCAATCTATCCTGCATAATAATTGAATAGCTGAACAAAGATCCTCCACTCAGCAGGTGCAGGAGGGGGCTGGGCGGCATTGCTATACATAAATTACCTTTAGAATGTCATTCCCCTGACGTGCTAAATGTGATTATATTAATTGGATTATGATATGGGAAGGTTGGACGTTGCATACATTCAGATGGTAATCCCTGCAAATGAAACAGAAAACAGTTTAGGCAACTCACGAGGGAAAGTAAATCAAACGGCGTTATGGTAAATGACATTGCCTTGGTTTGCTGTGAGCACGATGGGCGCCTTCAGCATCGCGTGCGGTTGGGAAGCAGAGGAATGTACTTTGCTTGATCCCATTTACAATGAATCAGAACTGTGTCAAGGATTAGGATATAGCAGAAATGCAATTACATCAGAGCCTCTGTATTATTTCCCTTTAGTTATTGGGCTCTTGCACCTTTTAGTTGGTCGACTGTAGGGCTATTCTATCACATTGTTCAGAGGCAACAGCAAAGCTTGGGGTTACCCATGTGCCTGATGTGGGTGATAACCCCAACTAATCAAAGAGCACATAGCGTACTCCACAAAACACAGCTCAGTCATTACTCAGATGGGAAGAAATTGAAAAGTGTTCATTCTTCATCACCCACTGTGAGACCCGCTTAGACTTACCATAATGGTTTATGTCAAAGGCAAATAAATTGTCGTTGTACCATAGACACCTAAAGCCTTGTCTCTCGATATGGGGCCAGGAGCCACAGGCATAACACTTTCCTGATCCACTTTATCGAGGATTATATGAACTTGCAAAGAAAGACGAAAGTCAACAAAGACCACGTCAAAACTCTCGCTTGCAAAATATGGATAGAGGGCAAAAAGAATCTTGCCCTAAGATTAAAGGGAACCTATCTCGTGAACAAACGCTATTAACCTGCATATATGGGTATAAGACAACTAATCTGAATATTAATAGAGTTCTGAACCTGCCCTACACCCACAGCTTGAGCACCACAAACGAGAGGAAATGAACTTTATTTCCCCCTGAAGCGTTCAGTGTTCAGTCATGGGGTAGCGCCGGCGCGGGCTTAGTCACCGCTCTGTGTATAGAGTGCGGCAGCTTTAACCACACCACCGGCACTGACTGACAGCTGGCTCTAATAATGAGTGAGCTGTCAGTCAGAGCTAGGGGCATTATTATTATTATTATCTATACACAGCGACATCGTGACTAAGCGCTCCTGGAAGGTATCCTTACACTATGGCTGGTCCGAACAATGAAAGCAATTGTTACCATCCACCTGTCGTGTCTCCCTTTTTTCCTCATAGTTTATAAGCTCGCCTTCCTCTTGGTATCTGTTTTGATCTGTGTTTATTGTTATACTGTAATGTCTATTGTCTGTACAAATCCCCTCTGTAATGTAAAGTGCTGTGGAATATGTTGGCGCTATATAAATAAAAATTATTATTATTATTATTATTAATAATTTCCTTCTGGCAGCGGGTGTCTAAGTGTCGGGCAGGTTCAGAATGTCATTAAGCTATGTATTAACCCCATACCTGCAGGTTAATAGCGTCTTTCACGAGACAGGTTCCCTGTAAAGTTGTAATATTTTGGCATCGCAAAGCATCGGTAGGATCCCCATGTGGATTTTTGCTGGGAAACTCCATGTGCTCTACTTATGTGGTTCCAAATCTTATGGAGGCCCTTTTAACTTTAGCATAAGAAATAAGCAGTTCAAGTTTTGTGTTCCGTTTTCTGTTATGTGTCTGGTTAAACTTGGTGCACAATGCTATTTTCTCCTTTTGCAAACTATTGATCATTCTTTAAGGTTTTAACAGATTTTCCTGATTAGTGGTTGATATTTTTAGAAGAGAAAATAATGCTTCTTTCACACTCCATTTTGCAATGCACTTTTATCATCGGGTTGAGAAAGCTCCTTGGACAGACATTAAAGGGACCCTGTCACCTTTACAAAAAAATGGTATCCTGTTATAGAGCAGGAGGAGCTGAGCAGATTGATATATAGCTTTGTGAGAAGAGATTCAGCATAACCTGCGTATTGCTCATTTAAATCTCTGCTCATTCTGGGGCTTTCAGTCCAGTGGGCGGTCCTATCAATGACTTACAGGTGCTTCTGTATAAACAGCAATACAAAGAAAGCTGTCAGTCACTGATAGGACCACCCACTGGACCAAAAATTCCAGACAGGCATAAGTTTAACTAAAACTCAGATTATACTAAATCTTTTTGCACAAAACTATATATCAATCTGCTCAGCTCCCCCTTGAAACATAACATGGTGCCTGCAGATTAGACATGGTGACAGATTCCCTTTAAATGCATCCATAGACAGACAAGTCCAACGGCAACTCAGTGCGGACAAACTGAGGATGACAGATCTTTCCATAAGGCCGGGATCACACTTGTAAGAAACTTGTACGGGTCTCGCATCTCAATGCCCGGCACTGCCGCAGGCACTCGGACCGGAGCGCTCAGATGCGTAGAAATACATACAGCCGCGCACTCCGGTCCCTAATGCCCGCGGCAGTGCCGCGTATTGAGATGCGAGACCCGTAGAAGTTTCTTACAAGTGTGATCCAGGCCTACATGTGTGTATAAGGGGACACCTTTCACTCTAAGGGAGCGGGCTGGGAGAAGCCACCGGGGATCCGTCTGTCCGATTAGCCTTCCATGCTACAAGGTCTCCAGTGACTTATAAATGCCACATTGTTTCAGAGATACCTGGCTGAGATCACACAGCAAGGGCCTGATACTTTCCACCTGTGGATCGGGCAGCATGGATCAGCTGTCAGGTTCACTTTAACCCTTTGAGCATTTCCTTGGGACAGAAATTGATGACGCCCACGGCCCATGAGCTGTACTCTGTTGTAAATCTTTGCTGTATGTTTCTGGATTTCTGGCCTGAATGCAAGTGAATAATGGAGCCCAGGCCTGTCTCATACCCTGAATTCTCTAATTTCATGGGAGGATCATATTATCATAACATAATCACAAGGGGAGAAGAAACAGATAAAGAAGAATATCAATTACAGATGTCGTAGGCTGCAGTTACAGTAATGTTTGAAAACTGCAGCCAAAAACAGCATCTGATTCATTAGTGGGGGATTGGGAATTTTCATACTTTAATAGATTTTAAGCAAACCTCTCTGTAACAGATTTTAATCTGGGAAGGAGACCTTGTCCTTTCAGATAAATATATGAGAGTTTTGCGCTGAGCAGATGGCATTAATAAAATGTTATTTTTCTTGGAATGCATTTGTCCTTCATCTGAAATCAATACTATGTGAATCCTAAACTAGACCTAATGGAGCTGAACTGTCCTCCAGTGCAAGAAAGAGTTCAGAATTCCTGCACATTCAGCGTCATGCACCCGATTACCACTAGAGGGCACTCTACAACTTCCCTTTATACTTTTAAGTTATGGAGATCACAATGTCATCAGAGGCATGAGAAGTTGAAGCATCCATTTATCACACTATCATCATTTTCTGGAAAGAATGTATGTTTCCCTCTATGTGCGTAGGTCATAACAAGCACAGAACATCACCTATATTTTGCCTCCACAAAACACTCCTCCATTGTGCAAACATGATGTCATTGCAATCTCAGAAGAATAAATTAACATCTGCTTGGTAACATATATCTCACTTTTTAAAATCTAATGATTTTGCATGTTTGAGTACGAGAAATCAGAAATCATCTTGTGTGAGCCTGTTGGATTATTCCTTATAGTGTGTGTATATATATATATATATATTTATGTCCACAATTATTTCTAAATGGTAAGGATAACAGAATCAATTATGGTAGATGCAAATTGAATTTGTAGTATGAAATCCGCAAGTCCCATCAAATTTGTACATGCAGCACCATATGGGCTCATGTGTAGAAATTGCAGGAACGCGGGATGTCGCCACGGACAGAAGGCAGACCAAGCGTTAAGGTATTTATTTAACACAGAACAATACTCCTGGCAGGGAGTAGGGGGTTGAAGGGTGAAGGTAAGGAATGGGGCAGAACTGGGAGGATGGCAGGGTAGGATAGGGACGAACGGAAGTTCATTAATAAAGAGGTTAAACTTATCGGACTGTAGACTTCTGATGTGATGAGTTTAAGGTTCCAATAGTGGCACTGGACCCAGCGGCGCGGGTCGTCTCGACTGAGTTTCTGACAGGGGGGAATCCAACGGTGGCACCGACAACAGCGGTGCACGTCGTCTCATCGCAGTCTCTGGGAGATAGGAAGATTTCCCGTGCTCAAAACGTATCTAGCATGGTACTGAGTCTAGTATGGGGAACCGCCAGAACGGGACTTCGCTCTGCGGTGTACACAAGTCCTTGGTAGAGAGGCTCTGGCCTAGCCATCTGTCTCTCTCTCTCTGCGTCGCACACTTAGTGCGTGCAGTCTCTGCCTTCAACTAGGGTCACCTCCTAGTGTGGAAAGTAGCGGGGAGCTGACAGTCGGTCGTCCACAAACGGTGGACCTGTATTCAGGGGTCTGTCAAGTATGCGGTGACTCTTGGGCAGAGCGTGTGCGGTACTCACTATCATGCCGGTTACGGCATCTGGCTTAGCTCCGCACAACTCTGCTCTGCTGGCATGACTTTGCATGGCTCTGCTGGCACGGCTCTGCTCTGCTGGTTCGGCTCTTCACTGCTGGCATCGCTCTGCTAGCACGGATAATTCCCCTAGCACTACAGCTCCGATCCTGGACAGCAGCAGCATGGCCTGTCACAGGCCCAAGTGGGGGAAGCAGAGAGCGCTGCTCATCACTCTGCGTGCTGCACTTACTTGGCCCCAACCCCTCCTGCAGCGCGCTTTTCCTTCTTATACTCCTGTGGTTGCGCGCTTTCTAGGCTCTGCCAACACCCTCCTGTCAGCATGAAGCTCTGTCTCTCTCATGCCTTCCTCCAGTAGCAGGGGAAGGTCTGCGTCCCTCAGGATTCCCCCCGGAAACAGAGGATGCAGCCCTTTCAGTTCTGGACTCAGAATGCAGGTACCCGGGGTCCGGTCTATCTCCTTACACATGTACAAGACTGATTTTCTCATACGAATGCTTTCCATGGCTTTCACAAATAGCACTCATACCAGTGACATTCTATGAGGTTGTTATCGAATGGTCCATGGAAAAAATCAGAGATATGTTCAATTTTTATCCTAGTGTGGGATCAAAATCGGCAATGCAAGTCCATTGGTCCGTGGAAAACATTGGACTGCACTTAGAAAACATCCAAACGTTGTCCGATTTTCAGGGACTGACAGAATAGAGACGTGGAGAACTTTTTTTTTCTCTCCACTTCAATGAAAAACTGATGACATACTGATCAAACGCTGACCAGAGTCTGATCAGAATAATCAGACCGTTTTTTCTCAAATGGAGGGAAAATGGTTGTGTGCACCTACCCTTACAGTGTGCTGTTGCAGGTGCTGGCTTTTTAGTCATTTTTGGGAAGAGTTTGAATTTTGCTGAGCAAAAAAATGTAGATATTTAACTGTGCATACAAGTTTTTGCACTCCTGTTTTAGGCCTTCTTCACCCGTCTGTTTTGTATGTATGTATGCGGTCCATTTTTTAAGAATGCAAGTACGGACATACACACACCCCTTGTATTCAATTTTGGTACACACGTCAGGTTTTTTACACAGTCCATATGTCCGTTTGAAAAACCTGCAGACATGTCAAATTTTTTGCGCAGTACAGACAAAATGCATGCAGTACACATGCACAATGAAGACATATCCATGTGTTATCAGCGTGACACATACCGGCGCCTGGGAAGAAGCGGTACAGTTCATGCTGTTCCCAGGCACCCTCTGGCTGCTAAAGTCAGCTGTCATCATCGTCTCCTGTTCGCACTGTGATCTGCGCCGCCCGGAAACAATTATAAGAATTGTATTCAGTCGCCGGCACTTGGGGAGAAGCGGTACAGTTCTCACCGATCCTAGGTGCCAGTAGCTGCTGAAGGCAGCTCTCATCATTGTCTTCTGCTCGGGCTGAGATCAGTGCCAACAGGAAACAAAGATGGGGGTTGTACTCAGCAGCGGCTGTGTACCTCCTGTGTAAAATAAATAAATAAAAAAAAACGGTGTGGGCTCCCGTGCAATTTTCGCAACCAGCCGTGAGAAAGCCCATGGCTGGAGGCCAATGTTAACCCCTTCATGACCTTGGGATTTTCCATTTTTCCGTGTTCGTTTTTCGCTCTCCTCCTTCCCACAGCCATAACTTTTATATCTTTACGTCAATTTGGCCATGTGAGGGCTTATCTTTTGCGGGATGAGTTGTACTTTTGAATGACATCATTGGTTTTACCATGTCGTGTACTAGAAAACAGGAAAAAAATTCCAAGTGCGGTGAAATTGCAAAAAAAGTGCAGTCCCACACTTGTTTTTTGTTTGGCTTTTTTGCTAGGTTCACTAAATGCTGAAACTGATCTGCCATTATGATTCTCCAGGTCAGTACGAGTTCATAGACACCTAACATGACTAGGTTATTTTTTATCTAGGTGGTGAAAAAAAATCCAAACTTTGCTAAAAAAAAAAAAAAAAATGCGCCATTTTCCGATACCAGTAGCGTCTCCATTTTTCATGATCTGGGGTCGGTTGAAGGCTTATTTTTTACGTGCTGAGCTGGCGTTTTTAATGATACCATTTCGGTGCAGATATGTTCTTTTGATCGCCCGTTATTGCAATGTCGCGGAGACCAAAAAAACGTAATTCTGGCATTTCAAATTTCAAGGACCTCTATGGTTACTATTCAGAAGCATCGCTGACCTCCGATCATGTGATGGGGGTCGGCGATGTGCTTATTTCCGGCCGCCCGGCCGGAAGCGCCGGTTAAATGCCGCTGTCTGCGTTTGACAGCGGCATTTAACTACTTAATAGCGGCGGGTGAATCGCGATTTCACCCAACGCTATTGCGGGCACATGTCAGCTGTTCAAAACAGCTGACAAGTCCCGGCTTTGATACGGGCTCACCGCCGGAGCCCTGCATCAAAGAGGGGGATCTGACCTCGGACGTACTATCCCGTCCGAGGTCAGAAAGGGGTTAATAACCTGGGACCATAAGGTTCCCAGGCTATTGATAATAGCTCACAGCTGTTTGCTTAGCCTTTCCTGGTGAATTTATGAGGATCTCAGAATAAAAATGACACAGGGTCCCCCTATAAATTAAAACCAGTAAAGAATAAACAGACAACAGTGGGTTGATATTAATAGCCTGGGAAGGGGTCAAAAATATTGCTCCCCAGGCTACTAACATCAGCCCTCAGCTGCCCCAGGTATGGTGCATACCATAAGATGCACCAAATCCGGCGCTTAGCCTCTCTCTTCCCACTTGCCTGTGGTGGTGGCAATTAGAGGTAATATTTGTAGTTGATGTTACCTTTGTACAGTATTGTCAGGCCACATTAAGCCCTATAAAACACTGCACTGATTTTTGTAGTATTTTTAATATATCAGTGAAAGATTTAAAGAGACAGTGTTCCTGATTCAACCAGCCTAGTGAGCTGATTTACCACAGTTGCTATGGCACTCAGGGGCTTGAGGAAGGCCCCCATGATTGTCATGTTGATACTCTTTTGAAACCCAACCAAGGGCTGTACTGCAGCACATTTTGGGGCGAGTGTATGGAGCAGATTCAGGAGACCGCACCATACCCAGCAGATGCGGCATTTAAAACATGGAGTCATGTGGGAAAGATATTAAAGGTGTCCAAAGGCTCTTTGAGTAAAATGAATGCAGAGTGCCGATAGGTTGCCATTAGTGTGCCAACTTGACTTTTAATTTTTTTCTGGACAGCTTACTGAAAAAATAACGGACAGACAATAGTTTTTATGGACACATTCTAAAACCATAATAAAGCATTATGATTATAAGTGATCCATGTATACAGCGCATAATTCTGTTATGAAGACATCTACTGTGTTCACTAGAAGCTATAAAATGACTATAGTTATAGTTAAAAAAAAATCTGTAAATTTCTTCACCTTCAAAAAAAATCACAGACTATTTACATGTTTTGTACGGATAGGGCAAACAAGTGCCCTATTTTTACTGCCTGTCCTGAAGTTTCTGGATGGTTGGCAACCCTGGATTCTATGGCAGCTGAAGTCTGGTGAAGGCCCCTATGGCTGTCTTATTGGCACACCTGTGAAACCTAGCCACCAGCCTTTGGAGTGCCCTGCCAGGGCAGTAGGGTACTCAGCACCGGGTCCTGCCTCTCTTAAAGGGGATGTCATCGCGGCTGCGACCCGGTCGGTGGCCATGGGCGTCCAATAAAAGGGGAACGGTATTTAAAGGGGTGTTGTAAATAAGTCTGTCGTGATGCCATCTGTGGTGTTCGGTCATTAGGGGGACCGACGCTGCTTTAAAGGGGTCCTCTGGGGGATGTTATCGCAACAATGGTGGTAACGCTTCCCACAGGTGAAGCGGAGTCCCCAGAGGTTCTGAAGTGTATGGCGATGATGGTGTAGGCCAGTAAAATGAGTAAAGGACACAAGTTGCAAGTCTTTACCTGGTTAACTATAGTTAGCAGGCCACAGTCCAGGGTACCAGGCTCAGAGGCAATAGAAGATTCCCCTTTTCCAGTCGAGGTCCGTGAGCCTTTCCAACTAGTGCTTGCTGTATATGAAGTCCCTGCTGCCTGAAGCTTTCTGTAGAGTCCTCTATTCCCCCTGTCCTGAGACAGGTACCTGCATGATGGGCCGCTTGAGCCTTTTTATAGGGACTCTATCATGCCCCGGGCTCCTCAGGTGCTGCTGCGTCTCAGGTTTGGTGTGGGCCAATCCCATAAAGTTCTCAGCCCTCCAGTTCTGCCAAGTGTCCTACAGTTCCACTAAGGCCTAGGGCTCCCGGTACCCGGTACTGCGCTTCGACTCTGAGGGTGCCCGATCAGTTTCCCTCTGAGCCCTGTTCCTCTCCTTTGCTCCTTTCCTCTGAAGTTCCACCACATACAACCATTCAGGTCTTTATCCTGCCAGAGGCTGCAACTCCCTCATGGCTGCCAGGCCTCTCTGCCTGCTCTCTCAGACTTCCTTCTCCTTCATTGTCTCTATCAGACTAGCAAGTTCCTCCTCCAGACCAGGATATATATCCACATTTGAGGGAAGCTCCCCTGAATCAGGGTCTTGAGCTCCCCCTCCTGGTCTGGATTCGGAATGTGTTGCATGCGGGTGCCTTACCTGGTGAAGAGAACTCCATTGCCTCTGAGCATGATATTACTTTCCCCCCCCTAAGGGAAAGCAACATCACTGTAACAACCAGTTACCTGGGGTGTTACACCTTCATTTTAGCTTAATTCTGCAATGCACCTTTATAGCAGTATATAGAACAAGTGATTATGTTTAGATGTTCTCAGGTCCAAGTTCCCTACGGTGACTAAAGAAAAGTAGATTTAAAAAAAATAAGATTTAAAAAATACAGCCAGATAGCAAATGTGCCAGTACACATAGCCAATTTCCTAGGCAGACCAATGGTTTCCATAGGAAAAAAATCCCATGATGCCTGGCTCAATTTTCTACACGGCCATCTAAACCTGGCTTCAGGCCTGTGGGACATCTGAGCTCCGTACAACTCAGAACCTATATTGACCTATGATATGACCACTTGAATAAGCCCAGCCCTGACTGTAATATCATAGAAGGAGATCATATAATTGAATTTTGGCAGTTCTCTAGCAGTTGTCAGGAGTCAGCACGAGCATTATTCTATACCATTTGTAAAATCCAGATTACTTTTGATTTCTTACAAGATCAAGCAATTTATAAAGAAATAATTACGTAATCCAAAAGTAATTGTTTATTCCAGCAAAAATTACTGTTTTGTTTAAGCCATAAATCACTTAATCCCTTTAGTTACCAAATATTAAGATGCTGCTCTACATATTAAGATTATGGGAGGATTATTGTGCTTGTGTCATTCCATCAAGAGGAAGAATGTAGGGATAAGCCAACATACTCGGTGATTTTCGGATATCACTCGAGTATCTGGGTGCTTGGATATACTCGGCACTCGACAAGTATTAACAAGTGCTCAAATTTTAAGCTCAAATCCACGCCCCGCATGTTTGATGCTTGTTGCACAATAAGCATGCGGGGATTGCCTGAGAGTAACTGTAATGCCATAGCCATCTTGGTAGTATCATTACTGTATTTGACTGGCTGTATTGTAAGGGGCACAACAGCTCTGCGGTACCTGCTTGCCGGGGCCGGAATTATCGAGACTGCATCTCCTGTTCCTGGGGAGAAGCAATATTGAGACCTTCCTCCTGTCCTAGGAGGGCATGGAGCTAAAAGGAGAAAGCTCTTGCAGCAGAGGTTTTTTTGCGCCAACGGAAGGCAGCGTGCAGTCAGGTGAGCTGCGCGCTCTGCTTCCCTTCCCCACAGAGCACCGGCGCTGAAAAAGGGCCTCACCGTCTACAGAGGGACCGCTGCCAGGAGAGAAGCCGAGCATTCTGCAGCAGTCCAAAGGGAGGAACTGCTGCATTGAGGGGAGCTGTACGCTCCGCAGCAACACAGAGCGAGACTTGGTGGGAACAGAAAGTGTGCAGCAGGGACCAATTAGTGTTGTGGTCCCGGAGCATCCGTATAGCGCAGGCCCGTGCCCAAGCACCGCCACCACCACCACTGACAGAGACTGTGAGGAGAGATGTGCAGGGTGCCCGTTGGTCACTACAGAGCAAGATTTTGAAAGTTCAGAGCTAGTGAGTACTGTGTGCGTGCTGCCAGAGAGAGATCGGGTGCAGCACCCTGCCGGAGAAGCAGCATGTCAGTGGTTATCGGTGCTTCAGTCTTGGCAGGAGCAGGCAGCACGCAGCAAAGAGAGAAGAGTGCAGCACGTCTAGTAGCTGACAGAGATTGAGGTGTCGTGTGCTTCATGACCGTGAGAACAGTGCACGTGCCGCAAAGAGAGAACCGAGTGCTAGATAGACTTGCATAACCCGCCTTACCAGCTCATACTTTCCCACTCACGGGAGACCCTGACTTCAGCAGTGTATATTTGCAGAACCACATTGGGCTCGTACAGAACTGTGGCCCATACCCTTGTCAGCCACTACAGTATATAGACTAGGCTCAGTGGAAGGTAGTGGAGACCAACCACTCCCGCCAGAAGATCATTGTTGCCCACAGGACCCCATAGTAAAAGACACTGTGCCAGCCGTTGTTGGCACTATTCATTTCATGAACTTAGGAACCATTGACCTTTATCAGGACTGCCATTATCAGAACTGTTGTTCTTCAACTCACAATATCATTTGCCATTTAAACTGTTTAATCCCGTTATTAAACTTATTATCCCTTGCTCTGCCTCCTGTCCATCACTGCATCCCGCGCACCTGCTCACACTTGCCGTAGTCAGCAGGATGCAGTCTACGGTCACAGAAGTGGCAGACCAAGCGGTTAGGGGAGCTCCAAAGGCTAGTATACCACTGGGGATAATATTGAGTAACTTCCTGGACTGAGTAAGTCAGAGGTATGTTGAGGATGCACCCCATGACCCCCGTAATGGAGGCAAAGATTGCCCTGATGGCTCTGGATGGAGAGGCAAGCATCTTCATTAGGTTATGGCCTCCCCATGAGCGTAATACCTTTAACAAGATACTACAGATTCTAGAAGAGATGCACAGAGACCCCACAGATGTCAGAGAATTATGCATGCGTTTCTTCCGCAGTGTCCAAAGGGAGGGGGAGTCTGTGACTCAATACATGAACATTCTGCAGGAGATCCATACTGCAATTATTAAGAAAGATGGCATAGGTGTAGGACCTCCTGATATAATGCTGCAAGACCAGCTAGTGACAGGCTGTAGAGATGCACTGCTTAAGCAAGCCTTGCATGAGCGCCTGCGAACTAACCCGTGCATGACTTTTTCAGAGATGGGGCAGAAGAGCGTAAAAGAGAGCAGGAGCAGGGGATCGCAGTCTTGGCAGGGATGGTCCAGAGCCATGAGATATCTACCCCAAACGAGGAAGAGCCAGAGTTGTCCCTCGAATTACAACAGGGAATGTGGCAAATCAGGACAGAAATCAAGAGCCTGAAGGAAGTCATTGCTGCTGCCTTGGGGTCCGCTCTCATACCCAGGGGTAACTTCCATCATAGAAAAAGGACGATAGAGGAGAGCTCCAAAAGCAGCCCTAAAATTTACTGCCAGATACTGGGGTGAAGAGCGACTATGGAGGGAATATGCCTCTCAGGGAGGACGGCGATCCAGACTGAAGTGCCCACCAGACAGGCACAGAAGTGGGCTTTGGACATGTGGAAGAATGGGGCACCTGTCCCGAAGTTGCCCTGTGACAGACAACCGACGGCAAAGTTTCGCTCACCCTTCCGATGGTCATGCCAATTGGAGAGAATGCTGCCCCTGGAGGAAATGGTACGGTGAGCAGAGGGGAGCCACACTCAGAGCCAGACAGAGCCACAATGTCAGACACCGAGGAAAGAGATGTCGACTGTCCACAGTGAGAAGTCTGCGCTGCTGCATTGCGTGGAGGCAAATCAGGTGGAGCGCCAAATTGGATCCAATAGTCCCATCTGTGAGATTTAACCCAAAGGGGAAGAATGGACTCCTACCCGAGTAGTCCATCGAAGTATGTCGCAAACTTGCCTGTCACAAGATCCTGAAGGAGAAGAGAAAGTGTCAAGTGTCCGTGAAACGCTTACTCCCATGGTTCCTGATTGTGATGAGGAAGAACCACTTGCCTTGTTCCCTGAGATGGATAGTTCGCAGCCAGCTAGTCCAGGGGAAGTATACAGGCCTGAAACTCCATAGATAGCTGCTCCGTTGAACGTGGACGTACTCCTGTCCCCGGCGACCCAACTGACTCTACCACTCAACCTGAAGTTCCGAGAACTCCTAAAGAACAAAGTCAAGAGGAGCTTCGAGGTACTCCGTATGACCGTGCTGGTGATTCACCCCTACAGTATGCACAGGACAATTTCTTTTGGCAGAACGTGGTGCAAGAGAGGCAGGCATGGATGCAAGAATTGTGGGCATCGGTCCCACCTCCGAAGAACATAGAGGAGCAGGAAGAACACTCATCTGTGGAATGGCGAGTTAAAGGAGAGGGGGTTAAAGTGCCGCAAGCGGTGTGTGACCCTTAGTGACACTTAGTCCGGGGTGTCATCAGTCAGAATCAGCTGACATCCGGCAGCGATGGCCAACGCACAGCCCATGTGTGTGGTGATCATGATGTCATAACACTTTATCCCTGGTAAGATAAGCCCCGGGCACATGGATGGATTACACAGGCCAACAAAAAACAACTTTTTTTATGTTTCTTTGATGAAAATAGGCAAATATTACTAATTTTGGGTCGAGAAACTCAAATATACCCACAGAATTGTTTAATTAGCTCTCGTTTTTTAGATACACGCCATGGAAGTATGTGCTGTAGGTAGCGAGAAGAATTCATTACAAGAGTATAAATTGCACAGTACAGTACACATATTTAGTATCGCCGCGTCCGTAACGACCCAACCTATAAAACTGTCCCACTAGTTAACCCCTTCAGTAAACACCGTAAGAAAAAAAAAAAAAAACGAGGCAAAAAACAACGCTTTATTACCATACCGCCGAACAAAAAGTGGAATAACACGCGATCAAAAAGATGGATATAAATAACCATGGTACCGCTGAAAACGTCATCTTGTCCCGCAAAAAACAAGCCGCCATACAGCATCATCAGCAAAAAAATAAAAAAGTTATAGTCCTCAGAATAAAGCGATGCCAAAATAATTATTTTTTCTATAAAATAGTTTTTATCGTATAAAAGCGCCAAAACATTAAAAAATGATATAAATGAGGTATCGCTGTAATCGTACTGACCCGACGAATAAAACTGCTTTATCAATTTTACCAAACGCAGAACGGTATAAAGAAATTCATGAATAGCTGGTTTTTGGTTATTCTGCCTCACAAAAAACGGAATAAAAAGTGATAAAAAATGGTCACGTGTCCGAAAATGTTACCAATAAAAACGTCAACTCGTCCCGCAAAAAACAAGACCTCACATGACTCTGTGGACCAAAATGTGGAAAAATTATAGGTCTCAAAATGCCACGTATATAAGTGCCACGTATTTAAGTGCCACGTATAAGTGCCACGTATTTAAGTGCCACGTATAAGCAAAGTAATGATGGTAAGCAGTCTTCACAAGTGGAGTAATTGGTCTTCTTTGGTTGGCAAATGTCACATAACCACACACGTAACAAAAATTGTTAACAATATTTGCACATTTACGAGGCATTTTCAAAGTGTAAATTCTCTCCACAAAATTACTGCAACAAGAGAAAGAGACTTCAATTAGTACAAACTATGCAGACACAATTTATAAAATGGCTGACATTGGTTCAACAGGTCTGTAATCAGGTTTACCAATACACATTTGTTGAAAATTCAAAATTTCCCTATTTTCCTGCATAATAATCTTAAATGACCTGTATCTCAGCAACAAGAGCTAATAATGATTTTTAAGTAACATATTCGTTTTTAGGATGCTAAAATTATTACAAACCAGCTATTTTCATTTCAGAAACATTTTCACTGTTGGCCAGTGTTATTACAACAAATGTCAGAAAGGAGTTAAAGTTCACTCATAGCCTCTGCAACATGTTTCACCATGACTAACTTCATCATGGTACTGAGGCTAGACTGAATTGAAAATACAGAGTGCAAAGTCTTTTAAAGCTTCTGTTGTGACATCACCAAATTAACAAACCAATCAGGTCTTCCCCCATATTTCGTCCAATCAGAAATAGAGCTGTCATTAATGATATATCACACTCACAGCCCATAATAAATCTTCTAACAAAACCTCTAACAAAAAGGATATACATGATTGGATATGGCCATTTATGCTCACCTCCCATCTAATGACATAACTATGGGGATAACCAATGGTTTTGTATGGAGGTAGATCACCCATTGACAGGGTGATCACAAGCCAATCGCCAAGCTAGGATTGTGATGATATCACAGTTACATGCTAAGGACCTGTAAAACAGAGACCGCATTCAATCCTACGATAATTGCAGGCCAATCACAAGACCAGGATTGTTATGAGGTCACAGTCACATGATAAGGTCCACATTGACTCCCATTATATCATTACTGTGATTACCTGCCAATCATTAAATCGGGATTAAAATGATGTCACAGTCACATGCTAAGGTCCTGTTAAACAAGCCACATTCCGTCCTATTGTATCATTACTGCGCAGGTCCTGTTACATGTTTCATTGGATTCTAATCAATTTGCCCATATTGTTACTGTGCATATGAGGGATCCTAATAAACTTTCATATACCCAAGAATGTCATTTGGAATAAACTCATAAACCAACCATAATCATAACAAATCTGATCTTTTCTAAAGTAGTAGCTATGGAATAATGATCCACAAAGGCAGTATGTTGTTATATTAAATTATCTTTATAGCTTCTATATTTAGTGAATTTAAACCATGATCTATACTTTTACTGGCATATACCAATATGTGATTTCGGAGGTGTATTAAGAAGATCCTTAATAACAATTTTATAGACAATTGATGTAATTTCTCATCAATAAAACTAAATTAATTAATGTCTCTTGAACATACCCAATAAAATTAAATTAATATAACAACATACTGCCTTTCTGGATCATTATTCCACTGCTACTATTTTAGAAAAGCTCAGATTAGTTATGATTATGGTTGGCACATGAGTTTATTCCAAATAATATTGGTGGTTATAAGAAAGATTGTTAGGATCCCTGAAATGCATAGTAACAATATGTGCAAATTGATAAGAGTCCAATGAAACATGTAATGACACAATAGAGCTGAATGCCGTCTCTGGTTTACAGGACCTTAGCATATGACTCTGACATCATGGCAATCCTAGCTTGGTGATTGCAATGGCCAAAATTAGTAAAAAAAGGTTGCACTCACCCTCCGATTAAAAGTGTCCTTTATTTAATCATGGAACAGCGGGTTCAGCGGGAGGATAGTGGGGGACTTCAGGAAACGACTGCGCTTCATCCATTTTAAATTTTGCCTTATGTCTCAACTTTTTTTCCTGTAAACTCCAATTTCTTGCCAATTTAGAATGTTTATTGTAAGTCCTTAAAGTGGAGTAAACAAAAAAAGTGTGACACCAGTGAGAAACGATCTGGGAGTCAAAGATGCTTCCAGGGGTCTTCCCCATGCTGTTCTCCTTCCATTTAGCACTTTCTCAATCCGGGAAAAAAACGACACACACTTTGGCGCTCACCACAAGAGGGAGGGGGGCAAAGGGAGGTGACAGGAAGAGTGGGCAGTGGAATGAACACCCCTAGCTGCTGGAACCACACAGGATCTGTGCCTATCCTGGGAAAAATATATACACTAAAATGTCACAATGCGGACAAAGTGGACCGCGCTCGGGGGTGCGTGTTGCATGGTGCTGGGCGTCGAGAAGCGGATATTTGGATCCGAAGGGTTTTACCCCAGAAACCACTATACTTATAGAACCTGAATGAGTGCTGTACAATGATACTTCAAATTGACGTTATAAATGCGTATATGTGTATGCCTGTGCTGGCTATACGGAGAGGTGCTTACCTAGCTGCACTTGTTGTTCCACCACAGCGCCCAAAGCGTAGCCCGAACTGGCGTCCGCTGAGTAGTCAGATGCGGCGTCTCCTGCTTCTCAACGGGGGTTATATATATTATTATTTGCCCTTGTAGGAAACTGTATGTTGGTCGAACCAAGAGGGAACTCAGGATACGAATCAAGGAGCACCTCACTAATATTCAGAAGGGATATATGGGACACCCCTTATCACGGCATTTCGTGGAGTTCCATGGGAAGAAAGTGAAAGACATACACTTCTGTGGCATCCAGAAAATCCAGCCGAACGCCAGGAAAGGGGACTTCCTTAAGCAGATGTCAAGAATTGAGTCACAATGGATTTTTTTACTGGATAGCCTAGCTCCAAGGGGTCTTAACCAGGAGTTAGAATTGTATGCCCTCTAAAATGGACGTCCAAATGAAAGTTATTCCTTACCTATTCCAACACAGGGGGTCTATCCCTTCGTTGTAGTCCATCTGTCCCTCTCTCCCTGTGCGTGTGTCTCTCTCTCCCCCCTTGTACATTAGTCTGTGCATTTATCTACTAACCCCTTTCCATTCCCATAACAGGGATATGCATTAGGATTTAGGGGTCACCACTCCGTCCCACTGTTATAATAGCGACGGACTTGAATTAGGGGATATCAATCGTATTTTGAGTGCGCGCAGGGACATACATCAACTTAATAATCCTAATGGGCAGGCATATCCGTGGGCACAAGGATAGGGCTACACCCCCGTTTCATTCGTCCCCGCGTGTCCAAATTATTATCCTTCATTTAGCAGTTTTTATATATTTAATATTTTTTATCTCAAGTAAGTTTTATTTCTTTTAGCCTCCAGTTTTTATAATTGTCTGAGCGCAATGCTCTCGTACCACATATGATTTGTTTTTAGCTATGTATTCTTAATAAAGCATTTATTTTTAATTACTAACATATAACCACTGATCAATGTGGTAGCCAATGTTTAGGGACCCACACCAGCCATACCCCAGATATAATAAAATATACATATTTGGGGTGCAGAGCCTTGCCCACTGTAATATCAAAAGAACGCGTACAACATGCCCGTGTTAGTTTTGTGTGTAGGTGGGCTGAGGGTGGGGTGGTAATCCATCTGCAGCGTATAAAGGGAGAAGAGGTAATGACATACGGTAACCCTGACGAAGAAGGCCGAGCACCTTCGAAACGCGTTGGTTAGTCACCTCCTTTTTTGGCTCCAACGCCGCTCTGTACCTTAGTGACGTCACTGCTTAGGCACCAGCGAGCCGGCGCTAGCGGCCATCTTTTTTCCTCGCGGTTACCAGGGACGCCTTCGGCCGGGGCTCCCAGGTGCCGCGTCAGCTGCAGATTCTTCTTCTTCCCCCCGCTCCTCTACTCCCCACCAACGCCGCATCTGACTACTCAGCGGACGCCAGTTCGGGCTGTGCTTTGGGCGCTGTGGTGGAACAACAAGAGTAGCTAGGTAAGCACCTCTCCGTATAGCCGGCACAGGCATACACATATACGCATTTATAACGTCAATTTGAAGTATCATTGTACAGCACTCATTCAGGTTCTATAAGTATAGTGGTTTCTGGGGTAAAACCCTTCGGATCCAAATATCCGCTTCTCGCCGCCCAGCACCACGCAACACGCACCCCCGAGCGCGGTCCACTTTGTCCGCATTGTGACATTTTAGTGTATATACTTTCTCAATCCATTTCACCATTTTCACCGCCCCGCAGACGTCCTTGTAGGGTCTGCTGGAAAAATTCTTGGATTTCCTATTGACTCCCATTATACTCGTTACTCAAAATGAGAATCTGAGCATTAGAAATTGCTTTAGTGCTAATCTCTAGTAAAATGTCAACAATAAAAAGTAGGGTAGAAAGGAGAAAAGGTAGTTGTTGTTCAGTGCATTCAGTCTGTAGGTTATTTTCATTTTCGAAATGACAACTCCAAGGGTCATGATTAAGGGAGCATAGTCTCCAGAAATGCGTTGAGATTCTTACCCATATGGTTTGTGCTGAAGTTTGTATCCTCCATGTTTAAGTTTGTGAATAAAGAAAACTTTTTTTCACGGATTCGGTGAAGCTGGACATTTTCTTCTCTTACAATCCAAAAATGAGAGTTAGAATCCTATCATGCAAGCAAGAAGCCGTATACTTACAAAATCTAGAAACGCTGCCGTCTTCTTTGGGTCAAAGATCATTTAAAATGGACTGAGGCTAAATGTTAAACTCTTCTGTGGTTGAATGAATCAAAATGTGAAATTCTTTTTTGGAGACCAATGACATCATGTCCTATGGACTTAAGTGGAAAGGGAGCACCCAGCTTGTTATCAGTGCAAAGTTCCTGTGTCTCTTATGGTGTGGGGCTACATTAGTGCCTATAACATGATCAGCCTACACACCATGAAAGACACCATCAGTGATGATCATTCTGTAGATGTTTGAGAACATAGGATCCATCCCGACAACGTCTAATTCAGGGAAGATCTTGCATATTTCAGCAAGACAATACTAAACCACATACTGCATCCATCACAACAGCATGGCCTCGTAGATGAAGAGTTTAGTTGAAGAACCTGCTACCGCTGTCCGGAGCTTTCACCAATACAAACCATTTGGAGCATCACAAAAAAAATCTGGCAAATAAGACTCAGGACTATTGAGCATCTAGAAACCTACATCAGACAAGAATAGGACAACATTCTTTTCCCAAAACTTCAGTAATTGATCCCTTCAAATTCCAGACATTTGACTGTTGTAAAAAGAAGGGATGCTACACAATGTAGGCATGGTCCTGTGTAAATTCTTTTAGATATGCTGCTGCCATCAATTTCTGAATGAGTTACTTTTTTTAATACATTGGAAACATGTCTGACCTTCACCTTCTGATTTGTGTTCTATGTTCTGCAGTGAATAAAATATGGATATAAGAAATTTCCAAATCATTGTTTTCTTTACATTTTACGCAGTGGGAAAACTTTTCTGAAAATGTGGTTGACCAAAGTAAAGCCAATCGTGGAAAGTAAAACGACATCCTGACTAGTACATAGTAACTGATCACAAAGCCTTAATACAATGGATAGGTGTGAAAAGACAGAGAGGAAAGAAAAATACAGATTTTCACCTATTTCAGCCTGTCACAAGCATTGAGAATATTTCTGAAACAAAGCACAGTGCACTATAAAGAAAAATTAAAGATGGCATATATGACACAGCCCATTCACACATTGTAAAAATCGAAACAGTACTATAGTTCCATAGGGTTGGGCAAAAAAAATTTCAAGACCACTTGTCCATCAGGCAACACTTCTTCCCCCATACATTAACATTGATCAGCCGGTCGAGGGTGCATACTGCTGTGCGAGATGTGAGCACGTTGTGCATTTGGAAACCCAGATACTGGATCTAAATGTGCAGCTGGCAACACTGAGATCCATAGACAATATGGAAAGGAGTCTTCTGCTCACAGAGCAGACGCTCAATGGGATAGATGAGGAGGGGGATGGTAGGATGGAGCTGCAGGACAGTGAGGCAGTTAGCTGGGTGACAGTTAGGAAGCGGGGTAGAGGGAAGAGTGCCAGGGAGGCTAGTCCTGATCTTTCACACCCCAATAAGTTTGCTAAGTTGGCAGATGAGGGGGGTGCCAGTACAGGGGTAGCACTGCTGCAGCCAGGCATGTCCTCTGAAAGCCAGAGGAGTGACTGCTCCAGTAAGGAGGGAAATAGGAGAGCAGGGCAGGCCAGACTGGTGCTGGTAGTGGGGGACTCAATTATTAGGGGAACAGATAGGGCAATCTGTCACAAAGACAGGGATTGTCGGACGGTGTGCTGCCTACCTGGCGCTCGAGTCCGACACATCGCTGATCGGGTGGACAGATTACTGGGAGGGGCTGGTGAGGACCCAGCGGTCATGGTGCACATTGGCACAAATGACAAAGTTAGAGGTAGGTGGAAGGTCCTTAAAGATGATTTCAGGGAATTAGGCTGCAAGCTGAAAGCAAGGACCTCCAACGTGGTATTTTCTGAAATACTGCCTGTACCACGTGCCACGCCAGAGAGGCAACGGGAGATTAGGGAGGTTAATAAGTGGCTCAAGAATTGGTGTAGAAAGGAGGGGTTTGGGTTCCTGCAGAACTGGGCTGACTTCTCAGTTGGCTACAGGTTCTACACTAGGGATGGGCTGCACCTCAATGGGGAAGGTGCAGCTGTGCTGGGGGAGAAAATGGTTAGAAGGTTGGAGGAGTGTTTAAACTAGGGAATGGGGGGGAGGGTATTCATTTTATAGGTGGGGAAGATAGTGCAGATAGAGACCTGGGCACAAATAAGGAAGTTGGGGGTGGCGGAGGCATGGGGGGTGGGGTTAGAACAGTTAGTAATTTAAGAAAGAATAGAGGTACAGAGAGGAACATCAAGTGCATGTATACTAATGCCAGAAGCCTCGCCAACAAAATGGACGAATTAGAACTAATGTTGTTGGAACATAATTATGACATGGTGGGGATATCTGAAATATGGCTGGATGAGAGCCATGACTGGGCTGTTAACTTGCAGGGCTATAGCCTTTTCAGAAATGACTGTACAGATAAGCGAGGGGGTCGGGTGTGTCTGTTTGTAAAATCGACCTTAAAACCCATCCTGCGTGATAATATAGGTGAATCTAATGAAAATGTAGAGTCCCTGTGGGTGGAGATAAGGGGAGGGGGAAAAAATAATAAATTACTGATAGGGGTTTGTTATAAATCTCCAAAAATAATGGAAGCAATGGAGAATATCCTTGTAAAGCAAATAGATGAAGCTGCGACTCAAGGAGAAGTCATTATTATGGGGGACTTCAACTACCCTGAAATAGATTGGGGAACAGAAACCTGCAGTTCCAGCAAAGGTAATCGGTTTTTGACAACTATGAGAGACAATTACCTTTCACAACTGGTTCAGGACCCAACAAGGAGGGGGGCACTGCTAGACCTAATATTAACCAACAGGCCAGACCGCATATCAAATATAAGGGTTGGGGGTCACTTGGGGAATAGTGATCACAAAATAATAAGTTTTCATGTATCCTTTAATAAGATGTGTAGTAGGGGGGTGACAAGGACACTAAACTTCAGGAGGGCAAATTTCCAACGGATGAGAGAGGATCTTGGTGCAATTAACTGGGACGATATCCTGAGACATAAAAGTACACAAAGAAAATGGGAGACATTTATTAGCATCCTGGATAGGACCTGTGCACAGTATATACCGTATGGGAATAAACATACTAGAAATAGGAGGAAACCAATATGGCTAAATAGAGCTGTAAGGGGCGCAATAAGGGACAAAAATAAAGCATTTAGAGAATTAAAGGATGTAGGGAGTGAGGAGGCATTAAATAAATACAAAAAAATAAATAAATTATGTAAAAAGCAAATCAAGGCAGCAAAGATTGAGACAGAGAGACTCATTGCTAGAGAGAGCAAAATTAACCCCAAAATATTCTTTAACTACATAAATAGTAAGAAACTAAAAAATGATAGTGTTGGCCCCCTTAAAAATAGTGTGGGTGAAATGGTGGATGAGGATGAGGAAAAAGCCAATATGCTAAATGACTTTTTTTCATCAGTATTTACAAAAGAAAATTCCATGGCAGCCAATATGACTAGTGATAATAATTCCCAATTTAATGTTACCTGCTTAACCCAGCAGGAAGTACGGCGGCGTCTAAAAATCACAAAAATTGACAAATCTCCGGGCCCGGATGGGATACACCCCCGAGTACTGCAGGAATTAAGTGCAGTCATTGATAGACCATTATTTTTAATCTTTAAAGAGTCCATAATAACAGGGTCTGTACCACAGGACTGGCGTATAGCAAATGTGGTGCCAATATTCAAAAAGGGGACAAAAACTGAACTCGGAAATTATAGGCCAGTAAGTTTAACCTCTACTGTGGGTAAAATCCTGGAGGGCATTCTAAGGGATGCTATACTGGAGTATCTGAAGAGGAATAACCTCATGACCCAGTATCAGCACGGGTTTACTAGGGACCGATCATGTCAGACTAATTTGATCAGCTTCTATGAAGAGGTAAGTTCTGGTCTGGACCAAGGGAACCCAGTAGATGTAGTGTATATGGACTTTTCAAAAGCTTTTGATACGGTGCCACACAAAAGGTTGATACATAAAATGAGAATAATGGGGATAGGGGAAAATATGTGCAAGTGGGTTGAGAGTTGGCTCAGGGATAGGAAACAAAGGGTGGTTATTAATGGAGCACACTCGGACTGGGTCACGGTTAGTAGTGGGGTACCACAGGGGTCAGTATTGGGCCCTCTTCTTTTTAACATATTTATTAATGACCTTGTAGGGGGAATTCAGAGTAGAATTTCAAAATTTGCAGATGACACTAAACTCTGCAGGGTAATCAATACACGGGAGGACAATTTTATATTACAGGCTGATTTATGTAAACTAGAAGCTTGGGCTGATAAATGGCAAATGAGCTTTAATGGGGATAAATGTAAGGTCATGCACTTGGGTAGAAGTAATAAGATGTATAACTATGTGCTTAATTCTAAAACTCTGGGCAAAACCGTCAATGAAAAAGACCTGGGTGTATGGGTGGATGACAAACTCATATTCAGTGGCCAGTGTCAGGCAGCTGCTACAAAGGCAAATAAAATAATGGGATGCATTAAAAGAGGCATAGATGCTCATGAGGAGAACATAATTTTACCTCTATACAAGTCACTAGTGCGACCACACTTAGAATACTGTGCAGAGTTCTGGTCTCTGGTGTATAAGAAAGACATAGCTGAACTGGAGCGGGTGCAGAGAAGAGCAACCAAGATTATTAGAGGACTGGGGGGTCTGCAATACCAAGATAGGTTATTACACTTGGGGCTATTTAGTTTGGAAAAACGAAGACTAAGGGGTGATCTTATTTTAATGTATAAATATATGAGGGGACAGTACAAAGACCTTTCTGATGATCTTTTTAATCATAGACCTGAGACAGGGACACGGGGGCATCCTCTACGTCTGGAGGAAAAAAGGTTTAAGCATAATAACAGACGCGGATTCTTTACTGTAAGAGCAGTGAGACTATGGAACTCTCTGCCGTATGATGTTGTAATGAGTGACTCATTGCTTCAATTTAAGAGGGGACTGGATACCTTTCTGGAAAAGCATAATATTACAGGGTATATATATTAGATTCCTTGATAGGGCGTTGATCCAGGGAACTAGTCTGATTGCCGTATGTCGGGTCGGGAAGGAATTTTTTTTTCCCCATGATGGAGCTTACTCTTACCACATGGGTTTTTTTTGCCTTCCCCTGGATCAACATGTTAGGGCATGCTAGGCTATGGGTTGAACTAGATGGACTTAAAGTCTTCCTTCAACCTTAATTAAAAAAAATATATATATTCTGTATAATAGAGCTATAATTGACGATCTTCTACCACAATCAGGATAAACTGCTCTGCAACCTAAAAAGCGAAGCAGCAGCATTTACATGACTATAGAATACTAGAATGCTGGAATGAATGGAAACAAGATTCTATTTTTAATACCATGTGTTTTAATTAATAGCCAGTGAATTAGCTTCATCAGCTCAATGGGTGGTTAAAAAGATACTTAGGACTTTGGGATACTGTAGTTTATTGCACCCCTTGCAGGTCAACTGGATAACGTGATTCCAGTGATAGCACTTTGTTTGATGTCCAATGTTATTGTAGGCCACGCCTTACATGTACCTCAATAATGTTGATGTCATGACAAACACAACATATACCAATAACGGGATGGAATGAGGTGAGGAAGACCCTAACCATGGGGGAACAAAGGATGGGGCACCTGCTGAACTCCAACCTGTGCCTGTCCCTAAACTCCCCTAATGCCCTAAGTGGGTCCTTCCTCCTGCCACAGTCACGTGCCCAGTCCCTGATTGTCACCTCACTATTCCCTGACTAGAGCACTGGCCGGCAAGGACGCTAGCCTCACCACTGCAGATGGTGAACAACACAGGGAGAGGGACAACAACAAGAAAAACAGAAAAAGGGGAATAATACTTAACACTGTCCCTGCTGTAAAGCACTAGACAGCAGAGGATAAGGCACCAGGACCACAAACTCCATGAAAACAGCAGATTCTCCCCGAAACCAGAGAGCTATTTACTCTAGGCTGGTCATCATAGATTACTCTATCACCAACAGACAGCTTAAGGGTCATGTGACTTTTTAAAGGATGGTGGAAGTGGTCACCACCCACATCAGCTGACTAGCAAGAAAGCAGCTGTCAGCAAGGAAACTGACATTAACCATTGCTAACCCGAAAGGAAAAAAGCTACATTTAATTGATAGCGGAACCAGAGCTGCCATGGATCCAAACATGAATCGTGACAGTTGATCTTTACGAAGAATAAGAACGTTAACGGATATTCCCATGATTGCTTTTTTGTCATTATTTTTTATTATTTTCTAGTAAATTTACAAGAAGAAAATAAATCTTTTATTTTCCTTCTAGGATACATTGGCATAGAAATACACTAGTTATGTTCCAGGGATTTTAAGACCTACAAATGCACATTCAAGTATAGGAAATTCTCTCATACTTGTCAGTGCTAGGTGTGGTTCACAGCTTTAGCTGCTGCCTACAATGATACAGGTTGTCAGTTTCAATCCTGGTGAGACCAGATCACAAGAAAAAAAGAAAATTGTTTATATGATTCCATGTAAATATGTGCAGAGACAAGATGCCAGCCCCATCCCCAAGGAGGGGGAGACATGGAATAATGAAGATGGCTAAAGGGAAGACATCACATGGAGTGAGTAGAAAACAGGACACAGCGCTGACCTTCTGGAACTGCAGGACCGCTCCCCTCAACTTGGGACAGTCCAGCTAGATCTGAGACGTTTGGGAGCTATGATATATTATTATTATTATTATTATTATTATTATATAAACAATAAAATTTGATGTTAGCATAAACCCTTTCACAAAGCAGTAAGCTTTGTGACAGAGAGGTGTAATGTCTCAGTATAACAAGGTGGTGGTTGTCTTGCCCAGGAGGATACAGTATCAGATTTTATTTACAGAAGAATGAGACTTAGCTCTGAAGCTTTGAATTTCCCTGGTAAATTATATAGGCACACCTTTGATATAGACACAGATTCCTCTATTTTTCTTGCTAGTCTTGCAAATGATATGGGCACAGATAGTATGGCCTCCCTTTTGCTCTATAACTGATAAATACATATACGTCTCTATGGCCTCTCCTTGTGAGATCATTTGAGGTTCATCAGCTCTCACAATGTTTCTTTTATTTTTTGTAAGTTAATAGTAGAAATAAAAATAAGAACCTTTGTAAAATATGTTGTTATAGAAAAATGCATTTTCTTTACCCCCTTTACCCTTGATCCTCTTCTAAATTTATTTTTTACTCCCAATTTAATGCTAAAGTTATTTTTCATTGATGACGTTATCATTTCATGATGAGGTTAGGTCACAGCTGCTCAAAGAAGTACTAGAGGGAGACAGAAGCAGAGTACACGCTTTCTAGTAAATGTTTATTTCACTCCGCTGTTGGATTCACATCTACATTGCTCAGTACTGCAAGAAGCAAGTCATAGAATTTCTAGAAACTGTGTTACTCTTCATGTGCATACACAGGACAACATCGTTGGTCAATGGTATTTTTCAGAATTCTTTGTAATGGTATTGAACCAAATCTGTCATAACAATCATAACTACGAAGAAAAGCAAGGACAATAAAGATCACAAAGCCTTGGCAAAACCTGTACAATGGAAGATGGCAACAATGAAATGCAGCAAATTATTTGCAGTATGTGGACCGAAAAGGAGACTTTAAGGGAAGAGATAATGCATATCTCAGCCCAAATGTGACATTTAATTAATAGAGTGAATCCCATTATGTCTTTAAATTTGAAAAGAACAATTTTTCCCATAGTTTGTATCTAGAATCAAATTATAGATTAGATTGGAAAGCTTCCTAAGTGGTGTATCCCTTATAACATTTGCTAAAAATGCTCTGTCTGACATTAATAGAATCTATCCAGTAATATTCTTTTTTTTTGAACACTGCACAGGCAGCATCCTCTCCAGTCTGGCTCCAGACACTAAGCATCAGCTATTACTTTTATCGTTTTTTATACACGAAGATACATTTGTAAAAATCTGCAGATATACAATGTAGATAGTTTAATATTGGAAGAGCATGCATTTATATCTAACAATGTAGGGGCAGCATGATGGGTCAGTGGTTTCCGTAGGTTTCTTCCCACACTCCTCAGACATACTAATAGGGAATTTAGATTGTGAGCCTCAATGAGGACAGTGATGAAAATGTCTGCAAAGTGCTGTGAAAGTACGCTTTATAAGAGTAAGAGTAAAAAAAAACCCCAACATATTTCTAGGGGGGTGTAACAATTTCTATCACTTTTGAGGCTTTGGACTTTTTGTCTTTTCACCACTAACGATTAGCTGATGTCTGTTTACATGAGGGGATAAAGCCAACAAAGGTTTCCCAAATAACACACAAAAAATACACCATAATAGGTATGGACCATTAATTTAGCATACATTTGTATGGTCTTTACCAAGAAGATGGTCATCACGGTGTAATAATGTGGAATCCAAAGGGATCCCCAAGGGAATACTGTGAGCTAAACCTCCTTGGTAAAGACCATTAAAATTAGTAATTAATAAAATACCCATATATCTGAAAATGTATGGCAGATTAAAGAAAAATGGCTTCCTCAGGAGAGCAATAAAATAAGAGCAAGAACTGGACGCTTTTGACCTGTTGACAGGTTTTCTTTGATTTGTGCTGCTACAAATGTCTTTTCCTGCTCTTATAAAACAACATTAGGCCTCTTTCACACGTCCGGATAATTCCGGTACCGGAGAAATCGGTACCGGAGTTATCCGTGTCCGTGTGTCCGTGTGCTCAAGTGGCACATCACTGTGGCACACGTGCGGCATCCGTGTGCCGCCCGTGTGCCGCCTGAGGACCACACGGACCGTGCAGGAGAGACAGCGCTACACTAAGCGCTGTCCCCCCCCCCCGCATGTGGTGCTGAAGGCAGAATTCATCTCTTCTCCCCCAGCGTTTGTTGGAGAGAAGGGATGAAAGATCTTTTTTTTTTTTTTTTTGGGGTGAAAAATAAAGTTTGCATGTGCCCCCCGCCCCCCCCCCCAGTGCGCCGCCTGGCCCCTTGCCGAAGAAATACTCATCTAACTCCCGCGATGTCTCCTCCGTCCTCTCCGCGCTGGCAGCTTCTCCTGTGCGAGCGGTCACGTGGTACCGCTCATTACAGTCAGGGAATATTCACTGACTGTAATAAGCGCTACCACGTGACCGCTCACACAGGAGAAGCTGCCAGCGCGGAGAGGACAGAGGAGACATTGCGGGAGTTAGGTGAGTATTTCTTCAGCAAGGGGCCAGGCGGCGCACTGGGGGGGGAGGCGGGGGGCACATGCAAACTTTATTTTTCACCTAAAAAAAATAAATAAAATGATCTTTCATCCCTTCTCTTCAACGAACGCTTGGGGAGAAGAGATGAATTCTGCCTTCAGCACCACATGCGGGGGGGACAGCGCTTAGTGTAGCGCTGTCTCTCCTGCGGGCGGTACGTGCACACGGAGGAGAGTGCACACTGTTCTCCGTGTGCACGTGTACAGGACGTATTGCAGTACGTGCTGCGGGAGAAAAACGAACATGTCTCCGTGTTTTGCACACGGACACACGGTCCGTGAAAACACGGAGACATGTGCATAGACCCATTAATTTGAATGGGTCTACGGGTGTCAGTGTCTCCGGTACGAGAGAAAATTGTCACTACACGTATCGGAGACACTGACGTGTGAAAGAGGCCTTGAAGAGATCCTCATGCATGCAGGGCCACTTTCCACTTTATCTACTCCTTTCTGGAGCACTACACATGAGTCAGGAGATCTACATCCTGCTAATATTTGGATATTATAGAGAGGGATTCATAGAAAACAATAGTGTGGCACAGTGGCTCAGTGGTTAGCACCGCAGCCTTGCATCACTGGGAACCTGTGTTCAAATCCCACCACGGACAAATCTGCATGGATTTTGTATGTTTTCCCCATGTTTCCCACAGATTCTCCAGTTTCCTCCCACACTCTAAAGGCAAAGGTAGGGTATTGAGATTGTGAGCCCCAATGAGCACAGTACTGATAATGCATTTAAAGCGCTGCGAAATAAGATAGCGTTGTATAAGCAAAGCATAATATATAATAATAATAATAATAGGTCTTTACATATCCTTTCTCTCAACTACACGACACAAACAGGCATGTATTTCACCAGCTGGTTGAGGAGCCCACAGGTTGTGCACCCCTATTCTAAATAGTAGAGTTTACTTACCTTGTGAGTAAATAAAGTGAATAAGTGATTGAGATGACACAAAACTTTGTAGAATAATAAAAACTTGGCCTGATTGGATAATCTTACAGAACAATCTAGATAAGATGCCTTTATAGGCAAAACATGGCAGATGAAGTTTAATGCTGACAAATGTAAAGTAATAAACCTAGGCCACGGTAATCTTTTAAAAGATATACCGTATTTTTGGACTATAAGATGGACTTTTTAGCAAGAAAAAATCATCCTGAAAAGTGTGTGCATGTGTATAGACCAGAGGATGCTTCATGTGATCTGGCAGAAAACTGACACAGCATCCTTCCTAATCACTGGGAGACTTACATTTTCTCACCTTTCAAACTGTTCAAAATCTTACTGACATTCTTATTCATTCTCGTCTGGACTACTGCAACTTTCTACTGATTGCTCTCCCTCTAACCAAATGTTCTCCTTTTCAGTCCGTCCTGAATGCAGCAGTCAAGGTTGTATTTCTGTCCACCTGCTTCACCGATTTCTCCACCTTGTGCCAATCATTGCACTGATTGCTCATTTCTTCCTTCATTTCTGGTCATCAATCTGGCCGTGCTCTCCATTCTGCAACTGATCAAAGACTAATATCCTTCATAATCCAAACTTCACACCTCCATCTCCAAGACTTCTTTCGTGCTGTGTCAGTTTTCTGGAATGCTCTGTCCTGGACAATCCGACTAATACTTAGCTCCCACATTCGTAAACATTCTTTAAAAACACATCCCTTTAGACAGGTCTAAAACCTACCCAGAAGCTTTGGCAAATCTGGGTAGGTTTTCAGAAACTGCTGGACTACCAAGTTTAGCACGGGGACCAAGCATGTTGCCTGTAATCTTGCCAAGCTTCACAGCTGACAATAGGTTGTACCCATTATCACACAAGACAATGCCTGGCTGTAGGGTCAGCAGGGAAAGCTCAGATCTGTCTGGTCTGTTATTCCTTTCAATATTTCTGTCGCAGTGTGCGGTTTGTCTCCTAGACAAATTAGCTTCAGCAGAGCCTGTTGACATTTTTGTGAGGCAGCGCTGCAAAGCTTCCATTGGATATGGAGGATGAGGAGGCGTAGGAGGGAGTGCAGGAAGTGGTGTAGGAGGTGGAGGAAACCCTGATAGAAGTAGGGCCAGGAATTCTTGGCATCGGTAGCACATGTGCAATGCCAGGGTGGGACTCAACCCCGGCTTCCTCAATGTTCACCCAGTGTGCCACCAAGAGAATGTACTATCTCTGGACACAAGTGCTTGTTCATTTGGCGGTCGTTAAATGGGCCATTCCTGTAACTGCATTGGTAAGGGCATGGGTTCTGTTCCTGATCACATGCTGGTGCACCGCAGGGTCACCACAACGGGGGGAAATAGTGGTGGCTGGAGACCAAGTACTGTGGGACCAAATTTGTAAATCTGTAGCAGGATCATTTTTGCTTTTTATTTCAAACCAATGATATTGAACAAAAACCAAGTTGAACAGTATATATACAAGAACCCCAGCGTTGGAGGCTGAAGCCTGGGTTCGGGCTTTGGTGGTTCTGGGAAAGTGGCTGGTTTTGGACCACAGGCTTCAGCCACCTCTGCTCTTGCGCCAGCTTGTTGTGGCTTTGATATTCCTCTGGTTGCTCTCTTGGAAGTCTTGCGGGATTCTGCAAACTTTTTTGCTTTGTCCTCCACTAAGCACATTATACTGTATGGATTAATAATTCATTTAAGAAACATTCTGGAACGCTTTTTTGGAGTGTTATATAACACAGAAATTTACCCTAGAACACTGAATGAATGAATAATTGAATAAGGAAAAATATTTTTTTTTCGAAGTGTTATGTGCCACTAAAATGTACCCCAGAGGAAGCAATACTGTATGGATGAGTAATCTTATACCAACATTTTTTTATGATTTTTTGGAGTGTTATATACCACAGAAATACATCCCAGAGCAAGTAATAATGTATAGATGAGTAATTGAATACCAAAAAAATTCAACGCTTTCTATGACTGTTATATAACACTGAAATGTACCACAGACCACGCAAGAGTATGTGGATGAGTAATTGACTACTGAAACATTTTTCTACTCTTTTTGGATTGTTATATAACACTGAAATGTACCGCAGAAAACGTAATAGTATACAGATGAGTAACTGAATACAGAAAAATATTTTGATGCTTTTTGGGAGTGTTATATGCCACCAAAATGTACCATAGAGCACAAATAGTATATGGCTGAGTATCTGAATACAGATGCATTTTTCATCACTTTTTATGACTGTTATATAACACTGAAATGTACCACAGACTACGTAATAGTATATGAATGAGTAATCGAATACAAAAAAATGTTTCAATGCTTTTTGCGAGTGTTACATAAGACCTAAATGTACCACAGATTATTTTATGGTATATGGTGGTATATGGAGGAGTAATTGAATTCAGGAAAAATTTTCAAAGCTTTTTTTGACTATTAAATAAAACTGAAATGTATAACAGACCAAGTAATAGTATATGGATGAGTTATTGAATACAAAAAAGTTTCAATGCTGTTTGGGAATGCTATATAACACTGAAATGTACCACAGACCACGTTATAGTATATGGATGAGTAACTGAATCCAGAAAAATGTTTCAACTCTTTTTTAGGAGTGATATATAACACAGAAATATACCAGTAAGCAAGTAATGCTTAATGGATGACAATATAGTCAATGTTTTCATTTAAAAATTAAAATGTGGTTAACTGCCTCAGCTATATATTTAGCAATGGGCTGCAAAATCTTAATCCCTGCCTAGAGACTGTATTCAGCCACTCTCCTTGCTCCTGCATATCTCTGTCCCTCCCTAGCCTAAATACAGATTGTATCTGATGCAAACAGCAAAAGTACAAAATTAGCCCTTACAAGGACTCTTAGGTAGTAGAGCTTCAGCACCAGTTTCAACACTACAGGACTCCAATTCATTAAACTGTGCACACACATGCCTGGACAAGCACTCTTTCCCTTGTCCCTTGCTTTGTCACAGAACTGTGCAATGGCATCAGTGTGCCGAGCCTGGTGGCTACTGTACATTTATAATCCCTGATGATGTCACATGACCAGCCAATCACAATAATGACACTGCTAAGATGGTTGCGGCATTACAGTTAATCGCAGGCAATTCCCAGATACTTATTGGTTGTATAACAGGCACCAAACATACAGTGTGAGGATTCAAGTTTGAAATCGAGCATCGGCTAATGTTCGCTGAGTTCTGAGCACATCCGAGCACCCAGATACTCAAGTGATATCCGAGTATCATCACTCATCTCTACTCATTGCCCGTTAAAGGGAGTCTATCAGTAGGATCACTATTCCTAAGCCTTCTGTATGGACATGCAGGTCCTAGGAAGCTGAATAAAATGATAACGTGATCTATGATATGATATTATATTCCAGATAATTTTTCTTATATGCAAATTATCGGTTAAGATCTATGTGCCGGGGATAGATCTCCTGGGGAATCTGTTTTTAAAGCTTAATGTTAATTACAGTATAGGGGGCCTTACCAGTGTTAACACTGTAATGACTGACACTTTGCTCTCATAATCATACACAGCTCTGTAGGGAGATCAGAGCTAACAGTGCAGCAGAGCTAACATAGTACATCAGAAATTAACTTTGTCTCATTACAAACACAGTTGTATCTACAGTTGTCAATTCATAGTGTTGTCAGTTCTGCTGGAGAGCTGTGCCTGATTAAAACCTGTACAGTGCAGTAGAGTTCAACCTTGTCACATTACAAATACCGTACATTTGCAGTTGTTGTCTCACAAAGCTGTGAGCTCTGCTGTACTGCTCCTCCTCCAAAAGGGTTGCCTGTGAAATGGAAGCTAATGCACTATGTGAGAACAACTACAAATGATTTTGCTATGTTTGCATTGAGATAAAGTTCAATTCTGCGGTCATGTGTTGGTGAAAATCATGCATGGCTCTATAGTAGAGCTGACAGCACTGTGACTGGACAACTATAGGTACAAATGTATTTGTAATGAGACAATTCACTTCTGTTGTACTGTGATCTCACTGCAGAGCTGTGTGTGATTATGAAACCGAAGTTTCATTTTATTAGCAATCTATGCAGACAAAAACTGAATTATCCAATTGCTGTGATTGAAAGTAGAGGCTGTCAGCTGGCAGCCATTATATCCTCCATGATCAGAAGAACAGCTGTCATATCATAGTTGTTCTGTATGATATCATCAGCATAAGCAGTCTTCGATACTGCTATCCATTTCCCAAGTCGGGCTGCAAAATTTGTGAAGAACAATGGTCCTAATTTAATGGTCTTTATTTCACTTATTATTAAAATTGAAGATTTATATAATGTTCACTTTTTATAAAGTAAGAGAAAATCAGCATTGAATTATTTTTTTTTATGGAATTGTCTTTAATTCTTAAAATGAACAAACCTGACATGATAAACACCACCAAGGCTTTGTAAGTTCTATCTTGCATAGCATGTGTAAATCTGATTCATTATATGATAGGACCCCTTTTTTCATTCTCCAACCCTCCCGCTTTCTCCCCCTTTGATAATTCGCCATACCTTTTTGGCTTACAAGCTGTCTCTTTCATGTAACCTCTCTATGCCTTCCTGTGCTGTCACTTCTCCATTTCTCACTCCTACATTTTATTTTCCTGCTTTTCTTATTGTCCCAACGTTTATATATTTTTTTGTCATGTTACTTTCTCCTCTCTCTTTCTTTTTTGTCATTGAGTGTGTCCTTGTTTAATGACACCCCATTATAAAGCAGCATTCAGTCCTTCCCCAAAGCACTCCATAAATCCAGGCTGGAAAACTTCCAGGCAGAAAAATAAATAAAATACAATGCGGGTCCTGCTGCCCACAGTCTAAATATTATTATCACCAGCCTCTCGAGCTTATTCCTGTAACTAACCAGTTTACTGCCTTTCACTTGAATTAATTTAAATATATTTTATTTCTTTTTTTCCTTCTTTTGAGCTTATTGGGGGCTGTGATCTCACCTTGCATAGGCTGTAAAATTCTGCAGACTGAATTGCGCTATCTAAGGGAATTGGAGTTATGCATTACCAATACTGCATTGCTAAAGAAACAAATAAAAGATCATCAAGGCATATACTAGCTCGTGATACTGTTATAACTGACTGACCAGCTAGATTTTTCCATCCCCTATGAGCTTAAAAGTACAGAGATTACCATAATTGCTTATTACATTTCTACATTTTCATAATTCTTTGAATACAAAGAAGAGTAAAATAAACTGGAGAAATTAAAACTCTAGATATTGTAACTATGTAACAAAAGAAAATATCAAAAGATAAAAGAACAGTTATAAAGAGATTTTATATCAAGTTTGCAAGTTATATGAATATGTCCATAGGATAGGTGATAGATGTATGATCCCTGGTGGAGGTGTGCGAACCCAAACACAAGTCAGTGTTACTGTTTGCTTTGTCCCCACAAACACCGGGTGCACATGACAGGGCGGCAAACACTGCTTCTGATCACCAGTAAAATTATCACTGCTGGTCAGACAGCCGCAGTTTCCATGCTGTCGAATGACAGCGTAAGCCCACAGCTATGATCAGAGGTATAAACTTTACCTCCTGTCATTGGTGTTGGCTGATGGGATTACTACTCCCATCAGCCGACACCTGCTGCCGCTAATAACAGTGACAGCAGAAGCTGCTGATGGGAGTATTCATCAGCCTGTGCCTGCGCTGTAAATAAATAATAAAAAAATGGCATGGGTTCCCCTGTATTTTTGATAATCAGCCAGACAAAACTTCCAGCTGGGGGCTGCAATTTTCTCTGTCAGCTTCAGCAAGGATGTTTAATAGAGGGGTCCCCACTCCTTATTTTTAAATTATTTATATAAATAATTTAAAAAAATGGCATGTGGTCCCCCCATTTTTGACAACAAGCCAAGCTAAAGCAGACAGCTGGGGGCTGGTATTCTCAAGTTGATAAGGGGCCATGGATATTCCCCCCAGCCTTAAAATAGCAGCCCTCAGCCACCCAGAAAAGGTGCATCTATTACATGCCCCAATTCTGACGCTTTACCTGGCTCTTCCCACTTGCCCTGTAGCGGTGGCAAGTGGGGTTCATATTTGTTGGGTTACTTTCACATTTGTATTGTCAGGTGACATCAAACCCATGGATTACTAATGAAGAAACGTCTATAAGAAACCGATGCATTACCATTCCTATAGGTATATGGTAAATAGAGACACAGCTTTAACGAGATGCTTGTTACTTGGCGAGTATTTCTTGAATGCTTGAGCGGGAACTTGAGGCCCCGCCCCACATGTGTGGTGCTTTTTAGACATCCAATGAACATGTGGGGATTGCCTGCTAGTCACTGTAATACTGTAGCCATCTTGATTGTGGCATTACTGTGATTGACTGGCCGCATAGCGTCATCAGTAGGGTTGAGCGAAACGGATAGTTCATTTTCATAAGTCGCCGACTTTTGGCAAAGTCGGCGTCTCATGAAACCGACCCGATCCCTGTGTGGGGTCGGCCATGCGGTACGCGACTTTCGCGCCAAAGTCGCGTTTCAATGACGCTAAAAGCGCCATTTCTCAGCCAACGAAGGTGGACGCAGAGTGTGGGCAGCATGATGACATAGATCTCAGTCTCCACCATCTTAGAGAAGGGCATTGCAGTGATTGGCTTGCTTTCTGCCACGTCACAGGGGCTATAAAGGGGCGTTCCCGCCGACCGCCATCTTACTGCTGCTAATCTGAGCGTAGGGAGAGGTTGCTGCCGCTTCTTCAGAAGCAGGGATAGTGATAGGCAGGGTACATAAAGCCACAAACCGCTTGTGCTGTAGCGATTTCCACTATCCAACACCACCTTTTGTTTGCAGGGACAGTGGAAGCTACATTTTTTTTTCCTCAGCGCTGTAGCTCATTGGGCTGCACTAGAAGGCTCCCTGATAGCTGCGTTGCTGTGTGTGTACGCCGTGCGCTGTGCAAACCAACTGCTTTTTTCAAAGCACAAATCCTGTTGTTCCTTCCTTTCTGCACAGCTATCTTGTGTGTTTGTCTCCAATTTTGTGTGCAGCAGTCCTTTTAATAGCTGCCTGCCATACTTTTCTGAGATTACTGCAGGGAGATAAAGATTGGCAAGTCTGCCTCTGTGCCAGTCCTGTGTGTGGCATCTGTCTCTCATTGTGTGCCACCGAAAACCACTGTGTAATACTTGGCCATTTATTTTTTTGGGGGTAAATTCTCCGTGTAAAAAAAAAAAAATTAGTGGGAGATAAAGATTGGCAAGTCTGCCTCTGTGCCAGTCCTGTGTGTGGCATCTGTCTCTCATTGTGTGCCACCGAAAACCACTGTGTAATACTTGGCCATTTATTTTTTTTTTGGGTAAATTCTCCCTGTAAAAAAAAAAAAATTAGTGGGAGATAAAGATTGGCAAGTCTGCCTCTGTGCCAGTCCTGTGTGTGGCATCTGTCTCTCATTGTGTGCCACCGAAAACCACTGTGTAATACTGGGCCTTTTTTTTTTTTTTTTCTAAATTCTCCCTTTAAAAAAAAAAAAAAAATTAGTGGGAGATAAAGATTGGCAAGTCTGCCTCTGTGCCAGTCCTGTGTGTGGCATCTGTCTCTCATTGTGTGCCACCGAAAACCACTGTGTAATACTTGGCCATTTATTTTTTTGGAGTAAATTCTCCCTGTAAAAAAAAAAATAATTAGTGGAAGATAAAGATTGGCAAGTCTGCCTCTGTGCCAGTCCTGTGTGTGGCATCTGTCTCTCATTGTGTGCCACCGAAAACCACTGTGTAATACTTGGCCATTTATTTTTTTGGGGTAAATTCTCCCTGTAAAAAAAAATTATTAGTGGGAGATAAAGATTGGCAAGTCTGCCTCTGTGCCAGTCCTGTGTGTGGCATCTGTCTCTCATTGTGTGCCACAGAAAACATAGTGTGTAATATTGTTTTTTTTTGTTTGTTTGGTTTTTTTTAAATTCTCCCAGAAAAAAAAAATAAAATAGTGGGAGATTAAGATTGGCATTTCTGCTTGAGTGCTGGTCCTGTGTGTGCCATCTGTCTCAAATTATTGGGGCACAGAAAACCTAGTGTGTAACATTGGGCCTGATTTTCCTTTCAGTGTCAGGCACCTATAAAGGTATATATAAATCCTACAGAAGTTTGAGTTCACCTTATAAGTTGTTTTACAGTAACAAATACCGTTACTTTGGTTACATTTTGCAAACAATGAGGAAGTCTAGTGGAAGAGGTCGTGGCCGTGGGCGGTCATTGTCAGCTGGTAATGATGGTAGTGGTGGTGGAGCATCAGGTGGTCATGGTAAAAGCAGTACAGCACCTAAGTCTCGAGTTGTTGAGCCAGGTTCGTTGTCTGGCTACACAAGTCCTCGAACGCTCTCTTTTCTGGGAGTAGGAAAACCACTTTTGAAGCTGGAGCAGGAGGAACAAGAATTGGCTTTCATTGCTGACTCTGCCTCTAGCTCTTTCGCCTCCTCCTCGGAAAGTGCCAAATGTCAGAGCAGTGCATCGTCAGTGGATGCTCCCGGTAAGGAACAAGTCGCTTCCTTGTGTCCTTCACCCAGAACAACAGTGAAGGATGCGTCAGTCGACAGAACAGGTTACTCCATGGAGCTCTTTACACATACCGTTCCTGGGTTAGACAGTGAAACAGTTAACAGGCCATGCCCATTCGAAGTTGAATCGGACATGGAGTGCACAGATGCACAGCCACAGCCAGATTACTATGCTGTTCCTTTGACTCAGACCAGAACATTGCCCTCGCAGTGTACTGAGGCAGAATCAAACCCAGCAGAGACTATGGTGCCCCGTCACGAATGCAATACCACTGGCTTACACGGTGACACAGACGAAGTTGCACACGACATAGAAGAGGAGGTCATAGATGACCCAGTTGTTGACCCCGATTGGCAGCCATTGGGGGAACAGGGTGCAGGTGGCAGTAGTTCTGAAGCGGAGGAGGAGGAGCCGCAGCAGGCATCAACATCACAACAGGTTCCATCTGCCGGGCCCGTATCTGGCCAAAAACGCGTGGCAAAACCAAAACCAGTTGGAGGACAGCGTGGCCATCCGGTTAAAGAAGCTCAGTCTGCAATGCCTGAAAAGGTATCCGATAGTAGAAAGAGTGCAGTCTGGCATTTTTTTAAACAACATCCAAATGATCAGCGCAAAGTCATCTGTCAAAAATATTCAACTACCTTAAGCAGAGGTCAGAATCTTAAAAGTCTAAATACAAGTTGCATGCATAGACATTTATCCACCATGCATTTGCAAGCCTGGACTAACTACCAAACGTCCCTAAAGGTTGCAGCACCCTCGGCCAATGAAGCTAGTCTGCAACGCTACATCCCTTCCCTCCCTGTAAGCCCACCATTTCCCACGCCACCTGCAGTATCTGTGCAGCTTTTGTCGCCAGGCCAAAGCAGTCAGGGAATCACCAGGTTAGTAGTAGGAAACACTGCATGTAGGGCACCGGCAAGAATACCATCTCCAACCCTCTCTCAGTCACCCATGTCCACCGGCACCACCGCTAGTTCCACGATCTCCAGCTCTCCAGTCCAGCTCACCCTACATGAGACTCTTGTTAGGAAAAGGAAGTACTCATCCTCGCATCCGCGTACACAGGGTTTGAACGCCCACATTGCTAGACTAATCTCTATGATCTAGATGATGCCCTACCGGTTAGTTGAAAGCGAAGCTTTCAAAGCGCTGATGGACTACGCTGTACCACGCTACGAGCTACCCAGTCGGCACTTCTTTTCTAGAAAAGCCATCCCAGCCCTCCAACAGCATGTTAAAGACCGCATCGTCCATGCACTCAGGCAGTCTGTGACTACAAAGGTGCACCTGACAACAGATGCATGGACCAGTAGGCATGGCCAGGGACGTTACGTGTCCATCACGGCACACTGGGTGAATGTGGTGGATGCAGGGTCCACAGGGGACAGCAATATAGGGACAGTTCTGCCTAGCCCACGGTCAAGGAAAGAGTTGGCTGTAGGCGTTCGCCCCCCTCCTCCTCTTCCTCCTCCTCCTGCAGAAGCGAGAGCTCGTCCACAGACCACAGTCGCACATCCACTCCATCCGCAGCTGCCACTGTTGCACCCCAGGTGTGCCATTATGGGACAGCTAGTGGCAAGCGTCAGCAGGCTGTATTGGCAATGAAGTGTTTGGGCGACAACAGACACACCGCGGAAGTTCTGTCCGAGTTCTTGCAGAAAGAAACTCAGTCATGGCTGGGCACTGTACATCTTGAGGCAGGCAAGTTAGTGAGTGATAACGGAAGGAATTTCATGGCTGCCATAGCCATTTCCCAACTGAAACACATTCCTTGCCTGGCTCACACCTTAAACCTGGTGGTGCAGTGCTTCCTGAAAAGTTACCCGGGGTTACCCGACCTGCTCCTCAAAGTGCGCAGACTTTGCTCGCATATCCGCCGTTCGCCCGTACACTCCAGCCGTATGCAGAACTATCAGCGGTCTTTGAACCTTCCCCAGCATCGCCTAATCATCGACATTTCAACAAGGTGGAACTCCACACTGCACATGCTTCAGAGAGTGTGCGAACAGAGGCGTGCTGTTATGTATTTGTGGGAGGATACACGGGCAGGCAGTTGGATGGCAGACATGGAGTTGTCAGGTGTGCAGTGGTCGAAGCTACAAGACCTGTGTCAAGTCCTTCAGTGTTTTGAGGAATGCACACGGCTGGTTAGTGCAGACAACGCCATAATAAGCATGAGCATCCCCCTAATGCGTCTGCTGATGCAAAGTTTGATGAACATAAAGGAGCAGGCGTCTGCAGCCGAGGAAGAGGAAAGCCTTGATGACAGTCAATGAGGTCTCTCATTGTGTGCCACCGAAAACCACTGTGTAATACTTGGCCATTTATTTTTTTTTTGGGTAAATTCTCCCTGTAAAAAAAAAAAAATTAGTGGGAGATAAAGATTGGCAAGTCTGCCTCTGTGCCAGTCCTGTGTGTGGCATCTGTCTCTCATTGTGTGCCACCGAAAACCACTGTGTAATACTGGGCCTTTTTTTTTTTTTTTTCTAAATTCTCCCTTTAAAAAAAAAAAAAAAATTAGTGGGAGATAAAGATTGGCAAGTCTGCCTCTGTGCCAGTCCTGTGTGTGGCATCTGTCTCTCATTGTGTGCCACCGAAAACCACTGTGTAATACTTGGCCATTTATTTTTTGGAGTAAATTCTCCCTGTAAAAAAAAAAATAATTAGTGGAAGATAAAGATTGGCAAGTCTGCCTCTGTGCCAGTCCTGTGTGTGGCATCTGTCTCTCATTGTGTGCCACCGAAAACCACTGTGTAATACTTGGCCATTTATTTTTTTGGGGTAAATTCTCCCTGTAAAAAAAAAATTATTAGTGGGAGATAAAGATTGGCAAGTCTGCCTCTGTGCCAGTCCTGTGTGTGGCATCTGTCTCTCATTGTGTGCCACCGAAAACCACTGTGTAATACTGGGCCTTTTTTTTTTTTTTTTCTAAATTCTCCCTTTAAAAAAAAAAAAAAAATTAGTGGGAGATAAAGATTGGCAAGTCTGCCTCTGTGCCAGTCCTGTGTGTGGCATCTGTCTCTCATTGTGTGCCACCGAAAACCACTGTGTAATACTTGGCCATTTATTTTTTTGGAGTAAATTCTCCCTGTAAAAAAAAAAATAATTAGTGGAAGATAAAGATTGGCAAGTCTGCCTCTGTGCCAGTCCTGTGTGTGGCATCTGTCTCTCATTGTGTGCCACCGAAAACCACTGTGTAATACTTGGCCATTTATTTTTTTGGGGTAAATTCTCCCTGTAAAAAAAAATTATTAGTGGGAGATAAAGATTGGCAAGTCTGCCTCTGTGCCAGTCCTGTGTGTGGCATCTGTCTCTCATTGTGTGCCACAGAAAACATAGTGTGTAATATTGTTTTTTTTTGTTTGTTTGGTTTTTTTTAAATTCTCCCAGAAAAAAAAAATAAAATAGTGGGAGATTAAGATTGGCATTTCTGCTTGAGTGCTGGTCCTGTGTGTGCCATCTGTCTCAAATTATTGGGGCACAGAAAACCTAGTGTGTAACATTGGGCCTGATTTTCCTTTCAGTGTCAGGCACCTATAAAGGTATATATAAATCCTACAGAAGTTTGAGTTCACCTTATAAGTTGTTTTACAGTAACAAATACCGTTACTTTGGTTACATTTTGCAAACAATGAGGAAGTCTAGTGGAAGAGGTCGTGGCCGTGGGCGGTCATTGTCAGCTGGTAATGATGGTAGTGGTGGTGGAGCATCAGGTGGTCATGGTAAAAGCAGTACAGCACCTAAGTCTCGAGTTGTTGAGCCAGGTTCGTTGTCTGGCTACACAAGTCCTCGAACGCTCTCTTTTCTGGGAGTAGGAAAACCACTTTTGAAGCTGGAGCAGGAGGAACAAGAATTGGCTTTCATTGCTGACTCTGCCTCTAGCTCTTTCGCCTCCTCCTCGGAAAGTGCCAAATGTCAGAGCAGTGCATCGTCAGTGGATGCTCCCGGTAAGGAACAAGTCGCTTCCTTGTGTCCTTCACCCAGAACAACAGTGAAGGATGCGTCAGTCGACAGAACAGGTTACTCCATGGAGCTCTTTACACATACCGTTCCTGGGTTAGACAGTGAAACAGTTAACAGGCCATGCCCATTCGAAGTTGAATCGGACATGGAGTGCACAGATGCACAGCCACAGCCAGATTACTATGCTGTTCCTTTGACTCAGACCAGAACATTGCCCTCGCAGTGTACTGAGGCAGAATCAAACCCAGCAGAGACTATGGTGCCCCGTCACGAATGCAATACCACTGGCTTACACGGTGACACAGACGAAGTTGCACACGACATAGAAGAGGAGGTCATAGATGACCCAGTTGTTGACCCCGATTGGCAGCCATTGGGGGAACAGGGTGCAGGTGGCAGTAGTTCTGAAGCGGAGGAGGAGGAGCCGCAGCAGGCATCAACATCACAACAGGTTCCATCTGCCGGGCCCGTATCTGGCCAAAAACGCGTGGCAAAACCAAAACCAGTTGGAGGACAGCGTGGCCATCCGGTTAAAGAAGCTCAGTCTGCAATGCCTGAAAAGGTATCCGATAGTAGAAAGAGTGCAGTCTGGCATTTTTTTAAACAACATCCAAATGATCAGCGCAAAGTCATCTGTCAAAAATATTCAACTACCTTAAGCAGAGGTCAGAATCTTAAAAGTCTAAATACAAGTTGCATGCATAGACATTTATCCACCATGCATTTGCAAGCCTGGACTAACTACCAAACGTCCCTAAAGGTTGCAGCACCCTCGGCCAATGAAGCTAGTCTGCAACGCTACATCCCTTCCCTCCCTGTAAGCCCACCATTTCCCACGCCACCTGCAGTATCTGTGCAGCTTTTGTCGCCAGGCCAAAGCAGTCAGGGAATCACCAGGTTAGTAGTAGGAAACACTGCATGTAGGGCACCGGCAAGAATACCATCTCCAACCCTCTCTCAGTCACCCATGTCCACCGGCACCACCGCTAGTTCCACGATCTCCAGCTCTCCAGTCCAGCTCACCCTACATGAGACTCTTGTTAGGAAAAGGAAGTACTCATCCTCGCATCCGCGTACACAGGGTTTGAACGCCCACATTGCTAGACTAATCTCTATGATCTAGATGATGCCCTACCGGTTAGTTGAAAGCGAAGCTTTCAAAGCGCTGATGGACTACGCTGTACCACGCTACGAGCTACCCAGTCGGCACTTCTTTTCTAGAAAAGCCATCCCAGCCCTCCAACAGCATGTTAAAGACCGCATCGTCCATGCACTCAGGCAGTCTGTGACTACAAAGGTGCACCTGACAACAGATGCATGGACCAGTAGGCATGGCCAGGGACGTTACGTGTCCATCACGGCACACTGGGTGAATGTGGTGGATGCAGGGTCCACAGGGGACAGCAATATAGGGACAGTTCTGCCTAGCCCACGGTCAAGGAAAGAGTTGGCTGTAGGCGTTCGCCCCCCTCCTCCTCTTCCTCCTCCTCCTGCAGAAGCGAGAGCTCGTCCACAGACCACAGTCGCACATCCACTCCATCCGCAGCTGCCACTGTTGCACCCCAGGTGTGCCATTATGGGACAGCTAGTGGCAAGCGTCAGCAGGCTGTATTGGCAATGAAGTGTTTGGGCGACAACAGACACACCGCGGAAGTTCTGTCCGAGTTCTTGCAGAAAGAAACTCAGTCATGGCTGGGCACTGTACATCTTGAGGCAGGCAAGTTAGTGAGTGATAACGGAAGGAATTTCATGGCTGCCATAGCCATTTCCCAACTGAAACACATTCCTTGCCTGGCTCACACCTTAAACCTGGTGGTGCAGTGCTTCCTGAAAAGTTACCCAGGGTTACCCGACCTGCTCCTCAAAGTGCGCAGACTTTGCTCGCATATCCGCCGTTCGCCCGTACACTCCAGCCGTATGCAGAACTATCAGCGGTCTTTGAACCTTCCCCAGCATCGCCTAATCATCGACATTTCAACAAGGTGGAACTCCACACTGCACATGCTTCAGAGAGTGTGCGAACAGAGGCGTGCTGTTATGTATTTGTGGGAGGATACACGGGCAGGCAGTTGGATGGCAGACATGGAGTTGTCAGGTGTGCAGTGGTCGAAGCTACAAGACCTGTGTCAAGTCCTTCAGTGTTTTGAGGAATGCACACGGCTGGTTAGTGCAGACAACGCCATAATAAGCATGAGCATCCCCCTAATGCGTCTGCTGATGCAAAGTTTGATGCACATAAAGGAGCAGGCGTCTGCAGCCGAGGAAGAGGAAAGCCTTGATGACAGTCAGCCATTGTCTGGTCAGGGCCGTGTAGAGGACGCGGTAGCGGGTGAAGAGGAGGAGGAGGACGAGGAAGATGATGGGGATGAGTACTTTTTTAATGAGGAAGCTTCTCCTGGGCCAACAGAAATTAGTGGCGTTCCAAGGCCGGGTTCTCTTTTTTTAAGGGAGACAAGTGACGTAGATTTGCCTGTAACTGCCCCTCAAACCAGCACAACCGCAGATTTGACAACTGGAACTTTGGCCCACATGGCGGATTATTCCTTACGTATCCTCAAAAGGGACCCACGCATTATTAAAATGATGAGCGATGACGATTACTGGTTGGCCTGCATCCTTGACCCTCGCTATAAAGGCAAATTGAAAAATATTATGCCACATGAGAACCTCGAACAAATATTAGCAACCAAACAAGCCTACTCTTGTAGACCTTTTGATTCAGGCATTCCCAGCACACAGCGCCGGTGATGGTTCTCACACAAGCTGCAGGGGGCTACAGGGCAGAGGTGTTAGAGGTGCACAGATCAGAAGTGGCGTTGGACAGAGGGGTTTTCTGACCAGGTTGTGGAGTTATTTCGCAATGACCGCAGACAGGACAGGTACTGCAGCATCTATTCAAAGTGACAGGAGACAACATTTGTCCAGTATGGTTACTAACTATTTTTCATCCCTTATCGATGTTCTCCCTCAACCGTCATTCCCATTTGATTACTGGGCATCCAAATTAGACACCTGGCCTGAATTGGCAGAATATGCATTGCAGGAGCTTGCTTGCCCAGCAGCTAGTGTGCTATCAGAAAGAGTATTCAGTGCTGCTGGTTCAATATTAACCAAAAAAGGACTCGTCTGGCTACCTAAAATGTGGATGATCTCACCTTCATTAAAATGAACCACTCCTGGATTTCAAATTATTTTGCCCCACCTTTCCCGGCTGACACCTAGCTTTCCTATAAAAAGGTCTTGCTTGTGGACTGGTCTTACTGAGTGTTCCAATCTCTTAATTTGCAGCAGCTGTTTCTCCAGCATACGACATGTTTACACCTCCCTCAATGGGAAAATTCCCCACACGGGGCCGTGGTCTCGCCGCTTGGCGCAAGCACCCGTTACAGTGCTGTTTGTCTGAAGAGGTGGGTGTGCCCGCTTTTGGTCAACGGCACTGCCACTGGGTCCCTCATAGTACAATGAAGTGTCTCTGGCGGTGGTGGTGCGCACCCAACGTCAGACACACCGTTGTAACATGAGGGGCCCTGGGATGTTACCGCCGGCCATAAGAGAGTTCCTGCCCCCCAGCAGCTCAAACTGTGCTCTACTACGTGCAAAATTATCTCGCACAGCTCCACCAATGTTTAGTCTATGCGCTGACATCATTCGATGCCTGGCACTGACAATACCAATTTGTTGACATCTATGATGCTAGTTAAAGTAGTCTGGGTCAGTGTCCTATATTGACACCAGTAAATACTTACTGCCAAATTACTTTGTCAGAAACTCAGCAGATGAGCCCACCCCTGTACCTAAGTATGCCACACTTTTTTTTTTGTTGTTTTGCGAGACATTAACATCTATTTATTTTTTGTGAGTACTAACTGTGTTAGACACTCCTTGCAATCCTCCTCCGCTGACCACAATGCTGCCTGTGTATCCATGTAACCAATTTAAAACTGCCTTGAGCCTATTTTTTGTTATTTTAGGCCTTCGTTAGCCTGTCTGCGGTCCCTCCTTGCAATCCTCATCCACTGACCACAATGCTGCCTGTGTATCCATGTAACCGATTTAAAACTGCCTTGAGCCTATTTTTTGTTATTTTAGGCCTTCGTTAGCCTGTCTGCGGTCCCTCCTTGCAATCCTCATCCACTGACCACAATGCTGCCTGTGTATACATGTAACCGATTTAAAACTGCCTTGAGCCTATTTTTTGTTATTTTAGGCCTTCGTTAGCCTGTCTGCAGTCCCTCCTTGCAATACTCCTCCACTGACCACAATGCTGCCTGTGTATCTATGTAACCGATTTAAAACTGCCTTGAGCCTATTTTTGGTTATTTTAGGCCTTCGTTAGCCTGTCTGCGGTCCCTCCTTGCAATACTCCTCCACTGACCACAATGCTGCCTGTGTATCCATGTAACCGATTTAAAACTGCCTTGAGCCTATTTTTTGTTATTTTAGGCCTTCATTAGCCTGTCTGCGGGCCTTCATTAGCCTGTATGCGGTCCCTACTTGCAATACTCCTCCACTGACCACAATGCTGCCTGTGTATCCATGTAACCGATTTTAAACTGCCTTGAGCCTATTTTTATTTATTTTAGGCCTTCATTAGCCTGTCTGCGGTCCCTACTTGCAATACTCCTCCACTGACCACAATGCTGCCTGTGTATCCATGTAACCGATTTAAAACTGCATTGAGCCTATTTTTTGTTATTTTAGGCCTTCATTAGCCTGTCTGCGGGCCTTCATTAGCCTGTCTGCGGTCCCTACTTGCAATACTCCTCCACTGACCACAATGCTGCCTATGTATCCATGTAACCGATTTAAAGCTGCCTTGAGCCTATTTTTTGTTATTTTAGGCCTTCGTTAGCCTGTCTGCGGTCCCTCCTTGCAATACTCATCCACTGACCACAATGCTGCCTGTGTATCCATGTAACCGATTTAAAACTGCCTTGAGCCTATTTTTTGTTATTTTAGGCCTTCGTTAGCCTGTCTGCGGTCCCTCCTTGCAATACTCCTCCACTGACCACAATGCTGCCTGTGTATCCATGTAACCGATTTAAAACTGCCTTGAGCCTATTTTTTGTTATTTTAGGCCTTCATTAGCCTGTCTGCGGGCCTTCATTAGCCTGTCTGCGGTCCCTCCTTGCAATACTCCTCCACTGACCACAATGCTGCCTGTGTATCCATGTAACCGATTTTAAACTGCCTTGAGCCTATTTTTATTTATTTTAGGCCTTCATTAGCCTGTCTGCGGTCACTCCTTGCAATACTCCTCCACTGACCACAATGCTACCTGTGTATCCATGTAACCGATTTAAAACTGCCTTGAGCCTATTGTTTGTTATTTTAGGCCTTCATTAGCCTGTCTGCGGGCCTTCATTAGCCTGTCTGCGGTCCCTACTTGCAATACTCCTCCACTGACCACAATGCTGCCTGTGTATCCATGTAACCGATTTTAAACTGCCTTGAGCCTAATTTTATTTATTTTAGGCCTTCATTAGCCTGTCTGCGGTCCCTACTTGCAATACTCCTCCACTGACCACAATGCTGCCTGTGTATCCATGTAACCGATTTAAAACTGCCTTGAGCCTATTTTTTGTTATTTTAGGCCTTCATTAGCCTGTCTGCGGGCCCTCCTTGCAATCCTCCTCCGCTGACCACACCAATGCTGCCCGTGTACCCCTGGAACCTATTTAAAAGTTCATAGAGCCAATTTATATATTTTATTTAATATTAATAAAGCCATGATGGACTACGCTGTACCACGCTACAAGCTAACCAGTCGACACTTCTTTTGCGAGAAAAGCCATCCCAACCCTCCACCAGCATGTAAAAGACCGCATTGTCCATGCACTCTGGCAATCTGTGAGTACAAAGGTGCACCTGACAACAGACGCATGGACCTGTAGGCATGGCCACGGAAGGTTACGTGTCCATTACGGCGCAATGGGTTAATGTGGTGGATGCATGGTCCACAGGGGACAGCCTACTAAGTCTGTCTGCAGTCCCTAATTCAAATTGTCCTCCACTGTCTAAATCTGAGCTTCAACCTTCTGGCTCTCCTTAAGTGCTTTTTAAAAAAAAATTGGTGGTTGGGGCCTAATAACTCTGTCTGCCGCTCCCTGGTGTTGACCTCAACTGAATAAATCTGAGCTTCAACCTTCTGGCTCTCATTTTTTTTTTTTTGAAAAATTGGTGGTTGGGGCCTAATACCTCTGTTTGCCGCTCCCTGGTGTTCTCCTCAACTGAATAAATCTGAGCTTTAACCTTCTGGCTCTCATTAAGTGCTGTTTTTTAAAAAATTGGTGGTTAGGGCCTACTAACTGTGTCTGCCGCTCCCTGGTGTTTGTCCTCAACTGTATAAAGCTGAGCTTCAACCTTCTGGCTCTCCTTAAGTGCTTTTTTTAAAAAAATTGGTGGTTGGGGCCTAATAACTCTGTCTGCCGCTCCCTGGTGTTTGTCCTCAACTGTATAAAGCTGAGCTTCAACCTTCTGGCTTTCGGCCTATAGTATCAGATATTAAACTGCATTTGGCCTTCAACTTTGGTTACGGCCTACTAACGGTGTCTGCCGCTCCCTGGTGTTTGTCCTCAACTGTATAAAGCTGAGCTTCAACCTTCTGGCTCTCATTAAGTGCTGTTTTTAAAAAAAATTGTGGTTAGGGCCTACTAACGGTGTCTGCCGCTCCATGGTGTTGTCTTCCACTGTATAAAGCTGAGCTTCAGTCTTTAGGCTGTTGGCCTATAGTAGCAGATATTAAACTGCATTTGGCCTACTAGTGTGGTTGGGCCCTTAAAATAGTGTCTGCTGCTCCTGGGTTTGCTACTCCACTGAACAAAGCAATGCCGCCTGTTTAGTCCTGTTACCAATTTTGAACTGCATTTAGCCTACTTTATTCTTTGGCCCTATATCTGTGTTTCCTCCTCATCCTGCCCATTGCCCAGCCACTGCTAGATGAGTCTGCTGGTACATTGACCTAGACCACTACATTCCCCTTGCACTCTACACAGCCAGAATCTGACCCTGCTGAAAGTAAGGTTCCTCTTCCCGCATGTTATACCACCTTACACAGGGACAAAGAGGAAGGTGCAGATGAAAGTGCAGGTTCCTTCATCAGGTGGGGGGCATACTCGTTGGCGACGTCACTGGCACAGGGCCCCTCAGAGTACGCAAAAGTGTCGCTGCTGGTGGGAGGCGACCGCGCCGTGCAAACACACCGCTGTACTTTGAGGGGCCCTGTGCCAGTGCCAATGCCAACAAGTGGGCCCCCCCTGCTTGCTTAGGATCACAGCACTTGCAAACTTGACATACTTACCTCTCACTGCTCCACCACCATGACGTAGTCCACGTTTCCTGGGCCCACTAAAACCTTGAACCAGCCCTACCCCCCACAACTTTTGCCAAATGACCCCCAATTTCCAATGCCCAACTATTATTATAAAGTTAATTAAGATTGACAAGCTTCAGAAACAAGAATGGATGTTTTTGGCATTAAAATGGGCACTGTAGGTGTTTTCCTGGCCTCCACTCACTGCCGACTATGCTTCCCCATTGACTTGCATTGGGTTTCGTGTTTCGGTCGATCCCCGACTTTTAGCGATAATCGGCCGACTGCACTCGACTCGACTCTGGACAAAGTCGGGTTTCGCAAAACCCGACTCGATCTTAAACAAATGAAAGTCGCTCAACCCTAGTCATCAGTCCTGTATAAGACCAGTGATGCTATGCTATTCACACTGTACCCTGGAAACAGGTAAGGCAGGCAGAGCTGCTGCTGATAGAGGGACTGAATTGTAGCTGCGTATTTGGCAGAGATTCAACCACAATTACATTTCTTTCAAGTGCAACAACAACCCATCTTAGGGCTATTAATAATAAATAGTAATACTGCTGTTAGCAGCATTTAGGGAGAGATTTAGTGAAGAGATAGCGAAAGACAGGATAGGGTGAATTGTACGTCCTTTATGCAGCAGCCTGCAACTCACACCAAAACTCCTTCTCTGGACTAATAATATTCTTTTTGCTCTGAATCCTGCAAATTATTCTGAGCAGGAAAACATTATACCCCATTTTTACTTTGGTAGTTGTGCATCAAAAGCATACAGCAAGACTTGGTTGGATCTCAATAGCATCGCTATATTGCACTTGCAGTTTAACTAGTCCATCTGAGGTGTGCACATTTTCCTGCAGTAGTAATACTGCAATTGTGCCTCAAAACAAACAAAAAAAAGCATCACTATATTGATACTACATTGCAATAAGTCCATGTGAAGTGGGCAAATTTTCCTGCTATTGTAATACTGCTTATTTTTTCCAGAGGTGAAATTTTATATGGCATTTATCATGTTCCAGTTGTAAATTAAAGCATTGCTATATTGATACTGCAGTGTAAGAAGTAGGCCAATTTTCCTGCGACAGTAATATTGCAATGTTTTCTCTATAGGGATATATCATACGTAATATAAAATGGCCAAGGCGCAAGGTAAGGGAGGGGGAAGTGGACATGATGCTGATGGTGAGCACACAGGCCAAGGCCGTGGGCAAGATGAAATTGTCATAAGAAAGATAAAATAAGATCCAAAATGTGATTCAGGCAATGTACCTTTTTTGGGAGGGTTCTTTGGTGTAGTTTTTTTGCTTGTTTTTTTATTGATTTTGACGGGTTTTATAAAGATACTAGCTGTTTCCAGCCAGCTAACGCTCGGCACGCTCATTGCTATCTAATTAACGCTGCTGGTGATTAACCTAAAGTAAATAATTACAACATTCAATAGCGCTTACGCAGGTGGTAAATAAACTTAAAATGAAGTTAATAACAATAATAATCATAAAAAATCTGAATAAGGCTAATAATACATTTTAGTCACAGTGTAAAATCAAAAACAAACTGGATTCAGTAAGATGTGCATTTTTTATTCATTCCAGCATCTAAAAAAATGTCATACCGAAACATAAATTGGTGGGGGGCGGGATTATGTGTGGTAATGGGGTGGGGGGATTATGTGTGGTGATGTGTTGGGGGGGCTGGATTATGTGTGGTAATGAGGTGGGGGGGCAGAATTATGTGTGGTAATGTGGTGGGGGGCAGGATTATGTGTGGTAATGTGGTGGGAGGCGGGATTATGTGTGGTAATGTGGTGGGGGGAGGGATTATGTGTGGTAATGTGGTGTGGGGGCGGGATTATCTGTGGCAATGTGGTGGGGGGCGGGATTATGTGTGGCAATGTGGTGGGGGGCGGGATTATGTGTGGTAATGTGGTGGGGGGGTGAGATCATATGTGGTAATGTGGTGGGGGCGTGATTATGTGTGGTAATGTGGTGGGAGGCGGGATTATGTGTGGTAATGTGGTGGGGGGAGGGATTATGTGTGGTAATGTGGTGGGGGAGGGATTATGTGTAGTAATGTGGGGGGCTGGATTATGTCTGGTAATGTGGTGGGGGCGGGATTATGTGTGGTAATGTGGTGGGAGGCGGGATTATGTGTGGTAATGTGGTGGGGGGCAGGATTATGTGTGGTGATGTGATGGGGGGTGGGATTATGAATGGTAATGGGGTGGGGGCGAGATTATGTGTGGTAATGTGGTGGGGTGGGATTATCTGTGGTAATGTGGTGGGGGCGGGATTATGTGTAGTAATGTGGGGGGCCGGATTTTGTGTGGTGATGTGGTGGGGGGCGGGATTATGTGTAGTAATGTGGTGGGGGTGGGATTATGTGTGGTAATGTGGTGGGAGGCGGGATTATGTGTGGTAATGTGGTGGGGGGAGGGATTATGTGTGGTAATGTGGTGGGGGCGGGATTATGTGTAGTAATGTGGGGGGCTGGATTATGTGTGGTAATGTGGTGGGAGGCGGGATTATGTGTGGTAATGTGGTGGGGGCGGGATTATGTGTGGCAATGTAGTGTGGGGGGGCGGGATTATGTGTGGTAATGTGGTGGTAGGCGGGATTATGTGTGGCAATGTAGTGGGGGGGCGGGATTATGTGTGGTAATGTGGTGGGGGGGCGAGATCATGTGTGGTAATGTGGTGGGGGGGCGGGATTATGCGTGGTAATGTGGTGGGGGGCAGGTTTATGTGTGGTGATGTGATGGGGGAGGGATTATGTATGGTAATGTGGTGGGGCGGGATTATGTGTGGTAATGTGGTGGGGGCGGGATTATCTGTGGTAATGTGGTGGGGGCGGGATTATGTGTAGTAATGTGGGGGGCCGGATTTTGTGTGGTGATGTGGTGGGGGGGCGGGATTATGTGTGGTGATGTGGTGGGGGTGGGGTTATGTGGGGTAATAAGGTAAGGGGGCGGGATTATGTGGGGTAATGGGGTGGGGGCGGGATTATGTGGGGTAATGGGGTGGGGGGCGGGGTTATGTGTGGTAATGAGTTGAGGGGGCGTGATCATCTGTGGTGATGTGTTAGGGGTGGGATTATGTGTGATGATGTGTTGGGGGAGCGGGATTATGTGTGATGATGTTGTGGTGGGCAGGATTATGTGGTAATGTGGTGGAGCGGAATTATCTGTGGTAATGTGGTGGGGGGCGGGATTATGTGTGGTGATGTGGGGGGGTGGGATTATGTGGGATAATGGGGTAGGGGGGCAGAATTATGTGTGGTAATGAGTTGGGGGGTGGGATTATGTGTGGTAATGATTTGGAGCGGGATCATGTGTGGTGATGTGGTGGGGGGCGGGATTATATGTGGTGATGTGGTGGGGGGCGGGATTATGTGTGGTAATGTGGTGTAGCGGGATTATGTGTGGTAATGTGGTGGGGGGTGTGATTATCTGTGGCAATGTGGGGGGCGGGAATATGTGTGGTAATGTGGTGGGGGGGCAGGATAATGTGTGGTAATGTAATGGGGGGGCAGGATCATGTGTGCTAACGTGGTGGGGCAGGATTATTTGTGGTGATGTGATGGGGGAAGGACTATGTATGGTAATGTGGTGGGGGCGGGATTATGTGTGATAATGTGGTGGGGGGCTGGATTATGTATGGTGATGTGGGGGGGCGGGATTATGTGTGGTGATGTGGGGGGGCGGGATTATGTGGGGTAATGGAGTGGGGGTCGGGATTATCTGTGGTAATGTGGTGGGGGGCGGGATTATGTGGGGTAATGGGGTGGGGGGGTGGGATTATGTGTGGTGATGTGGTGGGGGTGGGATTATGTGTGGTAATGTGGTGGAGCGGGATTATGTGTGGTAATGTTTTGGGGTGGCGGGATTATGTGTGGTGATGTGGTGGTGGTGGGATTATGTGTAGCAATGTGGTGGGGTGGCAGGATTATGTTTGGTGATGTGGTGGGGGGTGGGATTATGTGTGGTAATGTGGTGGGGGTGCGGGATTATGTGTGGTGATGTGGTGGGGGCAAGATTATGTGTAGCAATGTGGTGGGGTGGCAGGATTATGTGTGGTGATGTGGTGGGGGGTGGGATTATGTGTGGTGATGTGGTGGGGGGTGGGATTATGTGTGGTAATGAGTTGGGGTGGCGGGATCATGTTTGGTGATGTGTTGGGGGGTGGGATAATGGTGATGTGTTGGGGGCAGGATTATGTGTGGTGATGTGGTGGGGGGCAGGATTATGTGTGGTGATGTGGTGGGGGGCGGGATTATGTGGTGATGGGGTGGGGGGCGGGAATATGTGTGGTGATGTGGTGGGGGGCGGGATTATGTGTGGTGATGTGATGAGGGGTGGGATTATGTGTGGTAATGTGGTGGGGGGCAGGAATATGTGTGGTGATGTGGTGGGGGGTGGGATTATGTGTGGTAATGTGGTGGGGGGTGGGAATATGTGTGGTGATGTGGTGGGGGGTGGGATAATGTGTGGTAATGTGAGGGGGCGGGATTATGTTTGATAATGTGGTGGGGCAGGATTATCTGTGGTAATGTGGTGGGGACGGGATTATGTGGTAATGTGGGTGGTGGGCGGGATTATGTGTGGTAATGTGGTGGGGGCAGGCTTATGTGTGGTAATGTGATGGGGGCGGGATTATGTGTGGTACTGTGGTGGGGGGCAGGATTATCTGTGGTAATGTGGTGGGGGCACGGGATTATGTGTGGTAATGTGGGGGGGTGGGATTATGTGTGGTAATGTGGTAGGGGCGGGATTATGTGTGGTAATGTGGTGGGGGGCGGGATTATTTGTGGTACTGTGGTGGGTGGCAGGATTATCTGTGGTAATGTGGTGGGGGCACGGGATTATGTGTGGTATTGTGGGGGGCGGGATTATGTGTGGTAATGTGATGGGGGGCGGGATTATGTGTGGTAATGTGATGGGTGGTGTGAGATTATGTGGTAATGGGGTGGAGGGGCGGGATTATGTGTGGTAATGGGATGGGGGGCGGGATTGTGTGGTGGGGGCAGGATTATGTATGGTAATGTGTTGGGGGTGGGACTATGTATGGTGATTTGGTGGAGGGGCGGGATTATGTGTGGTGTTGGGGTGGGGGGGCGGGATTATGTGTGGTGATGTGTTGGGGACGGGATTATGTGTGGTGATGTGGTGGGGGGCGGGATTATGTGTGGTGATGTGGTGGGGGTGGGATTATGTGTGGTAATGTGGTGGGGGGCGAAATTATGTGTGGTGATGTGGTGGGGTGCGGGATTGTGTGTGGTAATGTGGTGGGGGTGGGATTGTGTGTGGTAATGGGGTGGGGGGCGTGATTATGTGTGGTGATGTGTTGGGGACGGGATTATGTGTGGTGATGTGGTGGGGGGCCGGATTATGTGTGGTGATGTGGTGGGGGGTGGGATTATGTGTGGTAATGTGGTGGGGGGTGGGAATATGTGTGGTGATGTGGTGGGGGGTGGGATAATGTGTGGTAATGTGAGGGGGCGGGATTATGTTTGATAATGTGGTGGGGCAGGATTATCTGTGGTAATGTGGTGGGGACGGGATTATGTGGTAATGTGGGTGGTGGGCGGGATTATGTGTGGTAATGTGGTGGGGGCAGGCTTATGTGTGGTAATGTGATGGGGGCGGGATTATGTGTGGTACTGTGGTGGGGGGCAGGATTATCTGTGGTAATGTGGTGGGGGCACGGGATTATGTGTGGTAATGTGGGGGGGTGGGATTATGTGTGGTAATGTGGTAGGGGTGGGATTATGTGTGGTAATGTGGTGGGGGGCGGGATTATTTGTGGTACTGTGGTGGGTGGCAGGATTATCTGTGGTAATGTGGTGGGGGCACGGGATTATGTGTGGTATTGTGGGGGGCGGGATTATGTGTGGTAATGTGATGGGGGGCGGGATTATGTGTGGTAATGTGATGGGTGGTGTGAGATTATGTGGTAATGGGGTGGAGGGGCGGGATTATGTGTGGTAATGGGATGGGGGGCGGGATTGTGTGGTGGGGGCAGGATTATGTGTGGTAATGTGTTGGGGGTGGCATTATGTATGGTGATTTGGTGGAGGGGCGGGATTATGTGTGGTGTTGGGGTGGGGGGGCGGGATTATGTGTGGTGATGTGTTGGGGACGGGATTATGTGTGGTGATGTGGTGGGGGGCGGGATTATGTGTGGTGATGTGGTGGGGGTGGGATTATGTGTGGTAATGTGGTGGGGGGCGAAATTATGTGTGGTGATGTGGTGGGGTGCGGGATTGTGTGTGGTAATGTGGTGGGGGTGGGATTGTGTGTGGTAATGGGGTGGGGGGCGTGATTATGTGTGATAATGTGGTGGGGGGCGGGATTATGTGTGGTAATGTGGTGGAGTGGGATAATGTGTGGTAATGTGGTGGGGGGCGGGATTATGTGTGGTAATGTGGTGGGGGGTGGGATTATGTGTGGTAATGTGATGGGGGTGGGATTATGTGTGGTACTGTGGTGGGGGGCAGGATTATCTGTGGTGATGTGTTGGGGGCTCGGGATTATGTGTGGTAATGTGGGGGGGCGGGATTATGTGTGGTAATGTGATGGGGGGCGGGATTATGTGTGGTAATGTGGTGGTGGTGGGATTGTGTGTGGTAATGGGGTGGGGGCGTGATTATGTGTGGTAATGTGGTGGGTGGTGTGAGATTATGTGGTAATGGGGTGGAGGGGCGGGATTATGTGTGGTAATGGGATGGGGGGCGGGATTGTGTGGTGGGGGCAGGATTATGTGTGGTAATGTGTTGGGGGTGGCATTATGTATGGTGATTTGGTGGAGGGGCGGGATTATGTGTGGTGTTGGGGTGGGGGGGCGGGATTATGTGTGGTGATGTGTTGGGGACGGGATTATGTGTGGTGATGTGGTGGGGGGCCGGATTATGTGTGGTGATGTGGTGGGGGGGATGGGATTATGTGTGGTAATGTGGTGGGGGGTGGGAATATGTGTGGTGATGTGGTGGGGGGTGGGATAATGTGTGGTAATGTGAGGGGGCGGGATTATGTTTGATAATGTGGTGGGGCAGGATTATCTGTGGTAATGTGGTGGGGACGGGATTATGTGGTAATGTGGGTGGTGGGCGGGATTATGTGTGGTAATGTGGTGGGGGCAGGCTTATGTGTGGTAATGTGATGGGGTTGGGATTATGTGTGGTACTGTGGTGGGGGGCAGGATTATCTGTGGTAATGTGGTGGGGGCACGGGATTATGTGTGGTAATGTGGGGGGGTGGGATTATGTGTGGTAATGTGGTAGGGGCGGGATTATGTGTGGTAATGTGGTGGGGGGCGGGATTATTTGTGGTACTGTGGTGGGTGGCAGGATTATCTGTGGTAATGTGGTGGGGGCACGGGATTATGTGTGGTATTGTGGGGGGCGGGATTATGTGTGGTAATGTGATGGGGGGCGGGATTATGTGTGGTAATGTGATGGGTGGTGTGAGATTATGTGGTAATGGGGTGGAGGGGCGGGATTATGTGTGGTAATGGGATGGGGGGCGGGATTGTGTGGTGGGGGCAGGATTATGTGTGGTAATGTGTTGGGGGTGGCATTATGTATGGTGATTTGGTGGAGGGGCGGGATTATGTGTGGTGTTGGGGTGGGGGGGCGGGATTATGTGTGGTGATGTGTTGGGGACGGGATTATGTGTGGTGATGTGGTGGGGGGCGGGATTATGTGTGGTGATGTGGTGGGGGTGGGATTATGTGTGGTAATGTGGTGGGGGGCGAAATTATGTGTGGTGATGTGGTGGGGTGCGGGATTGTGTGTGGTAATGTGGTGGGGGTGGGATTGTGTGTGGTAATGGGGTGGGGGGCGTGATTATGTGTGATAATGTGGTGGGGGGCGGGATTATGTGTGGTAATGTGGTGGAGTGGGATAATGTGTGGTAATGTGGTGGGGGGCGGGATTATGTGTGGTAATGTGGTGGGGGGTGGGATTATGTGTGGTAATGTGATGGGGGCGGGATTATGTGTGGTACTGTGGTGGGGGGCAGGATTATCTGTGGTGATGTGTTGGGGGCTCGGGATTATGTGTGGTAATGTGGGGGGGCGGGATTATGTGTGGTAATGTGATGGGGGGCGGGATTATGTGTGGTAATGTGGTGGTGGTGGGATTGTGTGTGGTAATGGGGTGGGGGCGTGATTATGTGTGGTAATGTGGTGGGTGGTGTGAGATTATGTGGTAATGGGGTGGAGGGGCGGGATTATGTGTGGTAATGGGATGGGGGGCGGGATTGTGTGGTGGGGGCAGGATTATGTGTGGTAATGTGTTGGGGGTGGCATTATGTATGGTGATTTGGTGGAGGGGCGGGATTATGTGTGGTGTTGGGGTGGGGGGGCGGGATTATGTGTGGTGATGTGTTGGGGACGGGATTATGTGTGGTGATGTGGTGGGGGGCCGGATTATGTGTGGTGATGTGGTGGGGGTGGGATTATGTGTGGTAATGTGGTGGGGGGCGAAATTATGTGTGGTGATGTGGTGGGGTGCGGGATTGTGTGTGGTAATGTGGTGGGGGTGGGATTGTGTGTGGTAATGGGGTGGGGGGCGTGATTACGTGTGATAATGTGGTGGGGGACGGGATTATGTGTGGTAATGTGGTGGAGTGGGATAATGTGTGGTAATGTGGTGGGGGGTGGGATTATGTGTGGTAATGTGGTGGAGGGTGGGATTATGTGTGGTAATGTGATGGGGGCGGGATTATGTGTGGTACTGTGGTGGGGGGCAGGATTATCTGTGGTAATGTGTTGGGGGCTCGGGATTATGTGTGGTAATGTGGGGGGGCGGGATTATGTGTGGTAATGTGGTGGTGGTGGGATTGTGTGTGGTAATGGGGTGGGGGGCGTGATTACGTGTGATAATGTGGTGGGGGGCGGGATTGTGTGTGGTGATGTGGTGGGGGGCGGGATTGTGTGTGGTAATGTGGTGGGGGGCGGGATTATGTGTGGTAATGTGGTGGGGCGGGATTGTGTGTGGTTATGGGATGGGGGTGGGATTGTGTGTGGTAATGGGGTGGGGGGTGGGATTATGTGTGGTGATGAGGTGGGGGCGGAGCTACTGTGCAGGGGGCAGGATTAGTGAGTAATCACGATGCCTCTTATATATATAGATGTTTGCACTCAGTTTTTTTTTACAGAACCTCAAAAAAATCCCTGAAAATTTGGTTGTTTAGCTTTTTCTCTGAAGAGGCTTTCAAAAATGGCTGATGAATATAAGAGTACACATGTCAAGTGAACCCTGATGGAAACCTCTCCAAATAAGACAGTATTAAATCAAATGGTTGCAAAGAGCATTTCAGGAAAAAAAAATCCCAAACTCTTCAAAACCTCTTTAATACCGGTTTAGAAAAAAAAAAGAGCATTTCCTGAAATTATTTCTGTTTGAAAAACATAAAAAAATTAGAATTTTCGGAAATCACTTTTGTCACATTATTTGATTTAGCTTGAACCTATTCATTAATCTGTAGTGAATGTGTTTCATTTATCTAAAATCAGAAGTCCTGACTCAGGGATTCTTCTTTCCCCAAACAAGTGTAAATGTAGTAAGCACATCCGTGAGTGCCACAAAAAATAAATAGGAAAAAGGGCAGTTATTACTTGCAATAATAATAGTCCAACAGTGTAAATAAGAATTATATTTCATACAAAATATCAAGGAAAAAAAGCAGCCACAAGAAAAATTCAATAGACTTTATTGGAAACGTATAAAACAAAAATATCACATATGATTGAAAGGAGATGTAAAAACAAAGGAAGACTTCACTGAGAGTGACAATATTACAACACCAAAATTACCATAAATACATATTTAAAAATATGTTATGGTAAATATCTGTCTCATACATAGTAACCAATTTGAAACACTGGGAGAAACATGATACAGATGTATGTATTATACATGCATTAGTTATTACATAGTATTTTCACCATTAAACCCAGGGTTACACATGTTAATGAATTCACACAGCAAAAAGAGGGCAACAGGTCTCAGAACTAGTACACTATGAGGATGCCGCAAACCCATGTAATAAAGATGGCAGCAACACAGGTGCAAAATACTGATGAGACAACCACTCACAACCTACCGGTAATTGCTTAGTATTAAAATTCCATACAAAAAAGGCTTGAATAGCGTGCTGGTCAGACACAGGTTGGGATCAATTTTTGGCATACAGCCTAAGGCCAGGGTCAGACCTAACATATAAAAATATGGTCTGTTTTTCGTATTCAATGCGAGGATGTGATTTTTCTCCAAAAGGTATCCGTGTGTCATCCATATGGCATCCGTACGGCTTGCAAAATGGACATATAATGGATCCAAGGGCTCAAATGTACGTGAAAACATATATACAGTCTATATATATATATATATATATATATATATATATATATATATATATATATATATATCTAATATATAATTGCCTAGAATACTACTTCCTGCAATTTGTGCCAACTTCCGTGGCTTTGTCCGGAGCTAATGTCCGGAGCTATTGTCCGGAGCTAATGTCCGGAGCTAATGTCCGGAGATAAGTGACGTCACCAGTGTCCTACACCCAGGCAGAGCACAGTGGCCCCAGGCAGAGCACAGGGGCCCCAGGCAGAACATGGGGCCCCAGGCAGAGCACAGGGGCCCCAGGCAGAGCACAGGGGCCCCAGGCAGCATATGGGGCCCCAGGCAGAGCACAGGGGCTCCAGGCAGCATATGGGGCCCCAGGCAGAGCACAGTGGCCCCAGGCAGAGCACACACCAAATCGGAGGCCGAGGGGCCCCGCCAACCAAATCGGAGGCCGAGGAGCCCCGCCCACCAAATTGAAGGCCGAGCGGCCCCGCCCACCAAAGCGGAGGCCGAGCGGCCCCGCCCACCAAAGCGGAGGCCGAGGGGCCCCGCCCACCAAATCGGAGGCTGAGGGTCCCCGCCCACCAAATCGGAGGCCGAGGGTCCCCGCCCACCAAATTGGAGGCCGAGGGTCTCCGCCCACCAAATTGGAGGCCGAGGGTCCCCGCCCACCAAAGCGGAGGCCGAGGGTCCCCGCCCACCAAATCGGAGGCCGAGGGTCCCCGCCCACCAAATCGGAGGCCGAGGGTCCCCGCCCACCAAATCGGAGGCCGAGGGTCCCCGCCCACCAAATCGGAGGCCGAGGGGCCCCTCCAACCAAATCGGAGGCCGAGGGGCCCCGCCCACCAAATCGGAGGCCGAGGGGCCCCGCCCACCAAATCGGAGGCCGAGGGGCCCCGCCAACCAAATTGGAGGCCGAGGGGCCCCGCCCACCAAATCGGAGGCCGAGGGGCCCCACCAACCAAATCGGAGGCCGAGGGGCCCCGCCCACCAAATCGGAGGCCGAGGGTCCCCGCCCACCAAATCGGAGGCCGAGAGTCCCCGCCCACCAAATCGGAGGATAAGGGGCCCCGCCAACTAAATCGGAGGCTGAGTAGCCCCGCCAAACAAATCGAAGGCCGAGCGGCCCCGCCCACCAAATTGGAGGCCGAGGGTCCCCGCCCACCAAATCGGAGGCCGAGGGTCCCCGCCCACCAAATCGGAGGCCGAGGGGCCCCACCAACCAAATCGGAGGCCGAGGGGCCCCGCCCACCAAATCAAAGGCCGAGGGGCCCCTGCCCACCAAAGCGGAGGCCGAGGGTCCCCGCACACCAAATCGGAGGCAGAGGGACCCCACCCACCAAATCGGAGGCCGAGGGGCCCCACCAACCAAATTGGAGGCCGAGGGGCCCCGCCCACCAAATCGGAGGCCAGGGGTCCCCACCCACCAAATCGGAGGCCGAGGGGCCCCGCCCACCAAAGCGGAGGCTGAGGGGCCCGGCCCCGCCCACCAAAGCGGAGGCCGAGGGGCCCCGCCCACCACATCGGAGGCCGAGGGGCCCCGCCCACCAAATCGGAGGCCGATGGGTCCCCGCCCACCAAATCGGAGGCCGAGGGTCCCCGCCCACCAAATCGGAGGCCGAGGGTCCCTGCCCACCAAATCGGAGGCCGAGGGTCCCCGCCCACCAAATCGGAGGCCGAGGGTCCCCGCCCACCAAATCGGAGGCCAAGGGTCCCCGCCCACCAAATCGGAGGCCGGTCCCCGCCCACCAAATCGGAGGCCGAGGGTCCCCACCCACCAAATCGGAGGACGAGGGGCCCCACCAACCAAATCGGAGGCCGAGGAGCCCCGCCCACCAAAAGTAAGTGCGGCCCCAAAAGTAAGTTCGCCCCCGGGTGCAAAAGTAAGTGCGCCCCCGGGTGCAAAAGTAAGTGCGCCCCCGGGTGCAAAAGTAAGTGCGCCCCCGGGTGCAAAAGTAAGTGCGCCCCCGGGTGCAAAAGTAAGTGCGCCCCCGGGTGCAAAAGTGCGCCTCCGGGTGCAAAAGTAAGTGCGCCCCCGGGTGCAAAAGTAAGCGCGCCCCGGGTGCAAAAGTAAGCGCGCCCCCCAGTCCCGTGTGTGAAAAGTGCTGCTGTAAAGCTGGTAGCGCTGTTCAAGCACCATGTATTTCCTTCAGGAAATGCCCATCTAATATATAATTGCCTAGAATACTACTTCCTGCAATTTGTGCCAACTTCCGTGGCTTTGTCCGGAGCTAATGTCCGGAGATAATGTCCGGAGCTAATGTCCGGAGATAATGTCCGGAGCTAATGTCCGGAGCTAATGTCCGGAGATAAGTGACGTCACCAGTGTCCTACACCCAGGCAGAGCACAGGGGCCCCAGGCAGCATATGGGGCCCCAGGCAGAGCACAGTGGCCCCAGGCAGAGCACACGGGCCCCAGGCAGCATATGGGGCCCCAGGCAGAGCACAGTGGTCCCAGGCAGAGCACAGGGGCCCCAGGCAGCCTATGGGGCCCCAGGCAGAGCACAGTGGCCCCAGGCAGAGCACAGGGGCCCCAGGCAGCATATGGGGCCCCAGGCAGAGCACAGGGGCCCCAGGCAGCATATGGGGCCCCAGGCAGAGCACAGTGGCCCCAGGCAGAGCACAGGGGCCCCAGGCAGAACATGGGGCCCCAGGCAGAGCACAGGGGCCCCAGGCAGAGCACAGGGGCCCCAGGCAGCATATGGGGCCCCAGGCAGAGCACAGGGGCCCCAGGCAGAGCACAGGGGCCCCAGGCAGCATATGGGGCCCCAGGCAAAGCACAGCGATATTTTGGACCACTGTGCGGTGTTTCAGACCCCCTGTGTGATGTCTGGGGCCCTGTTCTTAAGTATATGAAAGATTAAAGTAACGTATATTAAAGTATATTATAGATCAAATTTGAAACGTTTATGAGCACCATTGAGTGATATACTCAAGAATGACATAATTTTTCAACATTTTATGGTTTCAAACTGTAAACACTCAGAGTTTTTTTTACTTCAACCAGAAAACCTTAACGGTTCATAAAAAACTTGACTGTTCAGGATATGATAAAAGTCATAGTATTCTGAATCTTTAACTTATAAAGATACCTTTACATGGGGTGATTATTGGTTCCAGAGAGGCTTTCGGCCGATAATCGTACACATGGCTGGTGACAGGACAATCTATATATATAATTGTCTAAGGGTTTTTCCGTCTGTCTGTCTGTCTGTCTTTCCGTCTGTCTGTCTGTCTGTCTGTCTTTCTGTCTGTCTGTCTGTCTGTCCTGGAAATCCCGTGTCTCTGATTGGTCGAGGCCGCCAGGCCTTGACCAATCAGCGACGGGCACAGTATCGACGTAGATGTCATAATGGTTGCCAAGGCGACGATGATGTCATAAAGGTATACTACGGGGACATGCATATTCTAGAATACCCGATGTGTTAGAATCGGGCCACAATCTAGTATATATATAATTACAAAGAAGGGTTAAGAGCAGCACAAAGAAACAAAAAAAAAAAATAGGGTGCAAGGCCCCCCCAGGCATGTACCAGACCTTATTGTAGCAGTCCAAAAAATCAGAGGCAGCACACCGTTGTAGATTAAAGATTAGAAGATGCTGAAAATGTAATAGCCCATAACGGCAATGTTTCGGCCCATGGAGAGCCTTTATATATATAATATATTTATATTTAATACAGCGCTAGATAGCATAAAAGCCGGTAATTCAATTGCCAGCTTTTGCTATCTCCTTACCAAACCAGACAGGATATGAGACATGGTTTACATACAGTAAACCATTTCTTATCTGTTATATTTTTTACATAGTCCTCACTAATGTTAGTAGTTTGTGTGTGCAAAATGTTGGAGCGCTAGGTGTTAAAATAAAGGGTTAAATCACGGAAAAAACTGGCGTGGGCTCCTGTGCAATTTTCTCCGCCAGAATGGGAAAGCCAGTGATTGAGGGCAGATATTAATAGCCTAGAAAGGGACCATGGTTATTGTTCCCCCCCTGGCTAAAAACATCTGCCCCCAGCCACCCCAGAAAAGGTGCATCTGTAAGATGCGCCTATTCTGGCATTTATCCTCTCTCTTCCCACTCCCCTGTAGCGGTGGGATATTAGGTAATAAGGGGTTAATGTCATCTTGCTCTTGTAAGGTGACATTAAGCCTGGTTAATAATGGAGATGTCAATAAGCCACTTATCCATTATTAATCTACTATTAGTAAAGGGTTAAAAATACACACACACACATTAAGAATAAAGTATTTTAATGAAATAAATAAACATATGAGGTTTTATTTTCTTTATTGTACGTTCAATCCAACTGAAGACCCTCGTTCTCCTGTAAAAAAAGGAAAATAAAAAAGCAACAGTATCCCATACCTGTCCGACGTACAGTCATGTCCCACGCTGTAAATCCATCTGAAGTGGTTAAATACAGTTACAACCAGGAGCGCTGCTAATGCAGCCGCTCCCGGCTGTAAAAGACTGGGGAATGAATGAAATGAAGGTAATGTAGCTTCGGTGCCTAGCGGTGCCATCACCAAAGCTGCGCCCCTGGTGGCATAAACTCATATGAACTGTAGCGTGGGAATTTTTCTGAATATTTTCTCACGCTACAGTTAATATGAGTTTATGCCACCCAGGGGGCACCAGTTTTTTCCATGGTTTAACCCTTTATTTTAACACCTAGAGCTTAAAAATGTTCACTACTAATATTATTAGTGAGGAATATGTAAAAATCTAACAGATATGAAATGGTTTACTGTAGGTACACCATGTCTCATATCCTGTCGTATTTGGTAAGGAGTTCACAAAAGCCGGCAATTGAATTACCGGCTTTTATGCCAGCTAGCTCTGTATTAAATTTAAATATATATATATATATATATATATATATATATATATATATATATATATATATATATATATATACCTAGCCTATGTGTAGACATTTATTTTATCTATTGTATTCTAACCTGTCAGTGTGATTTTACTGTACACCGCACTGAATTGCTGGCTTTTCTAAAGGACACCTGAGCGTACTTCTCGCAAGGCAGACGTGTGGTCCGTGTGTAATTCGTATTTTTCTCACCCCCGTAGACTTTCATTGGCATATTTTTGGAGGAATACGATGACAATCGCAGCATGCTGCGATTTTCTCAGCCCGTTATATACGGCAGAGAAATATATGGCTGATGGAACTGCCCCATAGAGAAACATTGGTCCGAGTGCAATGCGTTGTTTTTGCGCCTCTCCCTTGTCCGTATTTCTCTCTAGTGTGACCCCGGCCTAATAGTGATGCCCATGCACCCCATGAGGATAGACACCTCAGTTTTCAAAGCCAACATTTGTTAGGGTTGGCGGATCACACTAAATATAAGTAATGATGATGTGTGATCGCAACCCTGGGTCCACCGTGCAGAGAAATAAAACTGCAGCTAATGTGAATAATGGCAGAGTACACAGCGAGCGATAGCTAGCTCGCACTGAGTTAAATGTCACTCAGTGTATAGCACAGGAGGCTGTTTCAGTCGCACACAGTACCGGAAAAGATGCTTTGCTGTAGAGCTGTGTCAGTTACACACAGTAACAGAGCAGGTATGGTGCTAAACATGATGCCTGTTTATCTCACAGGAGAACGCAGCCCTCACAGGGGCAAGGGAACAGGTAGTGGACACAAACGCAGCATGTGCATGCACACAAACTCATCTCCGGGGGTGCCAGAATTCTAAAGGCTATAAGCCTGCCCTGAGAATACGCAGACAAGACCACACTACCGTTATGTTCACACACTCATAAGGTATAAATGATCTTAGCGTGCCTGCGTGCGCTCCAGGAAACCTTTTATACGTTCCTGTTCAAGTCCAATCAGACAGGACCTTGCTCATGGACCAATCTGGAACTGCCACATCGCCCGAGCAGCTGACGGCCGACCATCAGAGAGGTCGTCACCTCACGAGCATGAACAGTAGGGAGATTTTTGGACTTAGCCTCTGGAAGGCCTGTTCGCTGCTACCTATTGCTAGTTACTATAGCTTTGGCTGGAGAGCCAGCAGTAACAAAGCAAACAGCACGAGTGTGGGCAAGACGCTGAGACCGACATTTGCAGAGCAGCTCCCACTGTGGCTGAAGCAGAATGGGAGACCACAGAGGCAGACAGGGCTTGGGATCTACCCTGTGCACTGGGAGAATCCCGGTGCCTAACAACATTAATAGGTCTGGCTGCACCAAATAAATAATGTTCAAATATATATATATACATATATAATCTATACTGTATGAGGTATTTGTTGATATTTTAGCCAAGACATGCAAGCTTGCAATCCGCATCAAGGTTACTCAAACTTGCGTTTCAAAAATTCGCACAGCAAAAAAGGGCAGCAATATTTACCTGCCTAGATCTCAGACCTATCAAAATGCATTGAACTCATTTAATAAAGATGGCGGCGACACAGGTGCAAGCACAGGTGCAAAATACTGATGAGACAATGACTCACAAGCTTCCAGTTCATGTAGGGGGTAATTGCTGAGTATTAAAATTGCACAACAAAAAGACCTGTATAAGGCGCTGGTCACACAGGGACATGAACAATGAATTATATGAATTATTCATATGAGCCTGAATGTTGACTAGGTTGTTGTAGGTTGAATTGATGTTTGTTGATTTGTTGAATGGCTGATGATTATCTATTGTATCAGTCTCTGCAACTTATTGTTCTGCTAACCTTGAGATACATAGGTGCAGGCTAATTAAACAATCAATGTTTGTTAATTTGTTGAATGCATGATTTTTGTTCTGCAAACATTCAAGGACAAAACATGCAGGTTAATTGAACACTCGAACAATGAAATATGACCTCCTCCCATCTTCTTCCAAACCTGTAGATATTGGCCTAAAGCACATCTGTGGGTGTAAAAGGGACCACTCTCCTTCTACAGAGAGACTCTAGAGGAAAGCAGCCAAAGCACCATGGCTCCAACCAGAGGAATACAGATTTGCTCCACTGCTCATCACTGAAACCATGGAGACATTTAGAGAACACAGGTTTTGACAATCAGGTCACCTGGCCACATACTTTAATGTACTCTGTCTGCTTCCTAAGCTTGCCTCTACCTTCTTTTTGTAGGTGTCCGTCAGAAGGGTACTATTAGTTGGGATAGTTGGTCCTGGAAGCACCGAAGTTGCAGATTTTCTAATTCCCAGTGAGCCAGTGGAAAGCTGAGACTGATTTTCACTATCTTATGTACTTAGTGGGACTGTACTATATGTTATTGATTGCTGGTGATCAATGAAGTATCACCTCATCGTGATACCCTCATCCTGTGTTGTCTGAGTAGTATTCTGCCCATGGAAAAGGAGTACAAGCGGTTAGTGAGATGAGCCTTGGTCCATGCGGTCTTTCTAAAGACAAGCAGGGCAACGGACTAGAGCACCCACTTACCCTCGTGTCTACACAGATTGATGGTGCAATATGTCGCCAACTTGTTCACTCCACGGCTAGAAGACTTGGTGCTGTCCTTAAAAATCATGAAGGTCATACAAAATACTAGATATTGTAATTTTTTATGTTGGGTGTATTTTATTTTTGCATCTACCAATTTGAGTAAAACTAAAGATTTAGCATTGAAAGTTGCAATATTTACTTTTTTTTCATCTTATGAGTTAAAAAAACCCTCTATGAAGCTCAGGTTTGTCAAGGGTTTGTAAACACTGTAGGGGTTGTACACACTCAGGTGCGGCGGGTGACACTCAGGAGACACGTTCCATTAAAAGTTCACAGGGTTTATTGCTCCATAAACCACATAGCAACAGGAACAACAGGTAAACAGTCTTACATCAGACAGATGATTCCTCAATGTCCATAGTAGAGCTCCACTCTCTCAGGTCTGTGGGCACACAGACTGTGCTATGTCCAGCACGTAGGCTCTCCAGCCTAAATATGGTCTCTGTGTGTTTTTCAGGACGTCTGTCCCCACGTGGAACCCTCCAACACACAGGCCACTCTGCAGTGTCCAGCCAGGACACATGGAAGTGTGTCCACCCTGACAGACTCCCACACACTCACACCATGTGCTACACACACCTCCTTTACATAGGTGTAACCACACCCAAGTACCTGTCACATGACCAGTCAGGTGAGCATGACATCACCACAGGTCCTTACACACAAAACCATCTTACGTGTTCAGACACACCTCTTTGGGTGGGTTTGTAGGTGACTGAACCCACCCATCTCTTCAATCACCTGGAAGCCTTCCCTTGTAAACAAATCCCTCAGCAGTAGATCTGCTTGAGCAAAACATACCAAGGCTTCCATCACAGGGCCACCCACCTCTGCGATACATACCATCCATTAATCACATGACCAGTCGCTATGCCACAACACATACATACACAAATGGTCAAAATTGTTGGTACCCCTCGTTTAATGACAGCAAAACCAACAATGTTCACAGAAATGACTTGAATCTGACAACAGTAATAATAAATAAAAAATCAATTAAAATGAACAAATGAAAGTCAGACATTGCTTTTCAACCATGCTTCCACAGAATAAAAAAAATAAAATAAAACTAATGAAATAGTCCTGGACAGAAATAATGGTACCCCTGAAAATAATGTGACAAAAGGGACATGTTAAAGCAAGGTGTGTCCACTAACTAGCATCACAGACGTCTACTATTGTCTCAGTATTTTCAGGGGTACCATCATTTCTGTCCAGGACTATTTCATGAGGTTTTTTTTTTAATTCTGTGGAAGCATGGATCAAAAACAATGTCTGACTTTCATTTGTTCATTTTCATAGATCTTTTATTTATCATTAATTTTGTCAGATTCAAGTTATTTCTGTGACCATTGTGGGTTTTTCTGCCATTAAACAAGGGGTACCAACAATTTTGACCATGTGTGTACATACATATATATATATAGATATAGAGACATTGATGATACAATGATAGAATATTCCCTCAATGATGTGACTGGTGTGATGCGCCAGCTGACAATGAAACTTTGGCTACCAACAGCTCCATTAACACTAGAAGTCCCGGAGACGGGTCATTTGACATTTCTACCTTTGAAACCCAGAGAAGGGTCAAATGACCTAAAGGATCTATAGCTTATCTTATCTCTATTCACTGTCTTTTGTTCTGTAATTAAGGCCATTACTGTTGCACCACAGGAGGTTGTTTGCTGTTTTCCATCGAGTTTACCCATGTAGTTTCAAGTTAGTTCTGTTCAGTTTATTGTATTTGATAATATAAAGACTATACATATCGTATTTAGTTTAGTTTTATTTGAGCAAAAAAGCGCTGAAACAATTAATCATTTTTTATATATTTTAAATAGAGAATTAGAAATTTTAGAGCAAGGTACAGCTGTGAGTAATGACCAGAAGCATTTGTGTCTAAGGCTATGTGCACACTTTGCGGATTCCACTGTGGATTTTTCCGCAGCGGAATGCCAAAATCCGCAGTGAAAACCCGTTGCGGTTTTTACTGCGGATTTATCGCGTTTTTTTTATTGCGGTTTCTTCTGCAGATTTCCATCTGCAGTTTCCTATTGGAGCAGGTGAAAATCCACAGAGAAGAAGTGACATGCTGCGGAATGTAATCCGCAGCGTTTCCGCGCGGATTTTTCCGCAGCATGTGCACAGCGTTTTTTGTTTCCCATAAGTTTACATTGTACTGTAAACTCAGGGGAAACTGCTGCGGATCCGCAGCGGTCAAAGGTACCGTTACATGTTACGATCTCGTCGACGATATAGTTAGAAATGTCAGGTGATCACATCGTTTGTGCAATCAGTTTCACATCGTCCAAGAGGCGTCACATGCAACTATCTTGTTAACGATGTAAATTTTGGCTCCGCGTTAGCCTCATTGCAAACGTTTGCAGAACGATTTTTCACAATGGCAGGAATAGGAGAATTTAGACCGACATCGTTCATCTCAGCGTTACACTGAACGATGCTGCACATCTTCTGACACATAATTGGACGAGGATCGTCAGATTTGAGATCCTGACCTCAAATCTGCGATCAGCGATCCAACTATGTGTTAGTCCGATATCGCATGAATGACGTGATTACGTGACGTTTTCAAATGATATCGTCAACGATATCGTAACGTGTAACTGTACCTTTAGGCCTCAATCACACTAGCGAAAAAAAATCGCAGCATGTTCATTCTTGTGCAAATTTGGAGCGAAAAAAATTTGCACAAGAGGACTGAAATTTTAGTGTGAAAAATATACAAAAGAACAACTGTTATTTGTTTCGATGCTTTTTATTTTTTTTTTAAAACCAATAAGATTTTTTTTTCACTAAAGGGTTATTTCACACCAACATCAAACAAATAGTCACATTAACAAGATGAGCAGTGTATAAGCGGCATGGCCAAAAAAATGTGATAAAACAGTGAATAAGAAAACAATATAATCAAATTATACAACAGGGAGGGATGTTGGTGGAGGAGTGGGAAGAGGGGAGGGGGAAAGGGTAAAGACAAATACATGGGGGTAGGGGAGTAATGGAGCACGCATCAAAGGATTCTTTTTGTTTTTGTTATAAAAATGTTAAAAAAATACAAGGAATAAAACAATTCCACACATATTTTCAATAGGCTGCAGTGGGGGGCTGTGTGTGTGTGAGTGGCATGTCCTTGTGTGACTAGTATTTCAGCACTCACTCAGCAGTCTGTCTGAACATGTTGGAACATACCTGGCACTGCCTGGGTATGTCCCTGGTACATTTGCCACACGTGTATTTGTAGCAGTCAACACATCTCTCAGTTGCACAATTGTTCGTGCATCGATTGTTGACCTGACACTTCACCCTTTTGCCAGGGCTGGGTGTGGAAGGAAGTTGCCAAAGGAGTTTCTCCTTGCGTGCCTTCTTTTCAGTCACATGACGGCCACCTAACTCTTTTGCAAGCTCAAACAGGAAGTCCACCCGTCTCTCCTGCACCCCAGTGCATGCCTGATAAAGAACGTGAGCATTGAGTGCTGCCATGTCAATCATGTTGTAGAACACGGTACTGGCCATCTCCATGTTCCTGCACGCACGCTGTACTCCCACACCATTTGGTCCATTACATCCACACCGCACTTTGTGTGGTTGTATTGTGTGACCGTGTTTGGCTTCCTTTTGTTGGTATCCTCAGTCTCAACCACGCTGTGCATGCTGCTGAGAATGTAGACGGCCTTCTTTCGTTTGGGTGCATACACTGTCAGTGTGGCACCAGTGGTTGAAAACACCTGAGTGGTGAATTCAGTGCGGTCCATCTGTCTAGCGAATTGAGGAATTTCCTGGTGACTCTTGTTGACTGTGCCGAGGATAGTGGTTTCCTGGCTAAGCAGTCGTTGTGCAAGTGACAATGATGTAAAGAAATTGCCCGTGGTTACAGTTCTGCCCTTGTCCATGAATGGTTCCATCAGCCTCATCACTACAGTGTCGGACAGTCTCTCCCCGCTGGGATGACTGGGGTCCTTGCCAAGATATGGGAGGACATTACAGATGTACTTTGATTTCAAGTCGCAAGCCATCCAAAACTTGATGCCGAACTTGTCTGGTTTTGTTGCAATGTATTGCAGAAAACAGCAGCGAGTCTTTGACGGGAAATGCTGTTCATCAATAGTGATGTGTCGACCAGGGTTGTAGGTTGCGATGCAGTTGGTGACAAACGATCTCCACACATCGGAGATTGCAGCAAACTTATCGGTCTCCACTCGCTCACTGCGCGTGAACATGTCATCAAAGCGTAGGTGTTGCATGATGTCTTGAAAGCGGTTTCGGGTCATAGTGGCAATGATCCTTGGGTTTCCCAGGTTTGCTGACCAGCTGTCACGTAGTGATGGAACCTTGTTCACCCCCCGCAAGATAATGGCTGAAATAAATGCCATTAGTTCCGGGAGACCCATGAGCCAATCCACCTGCTCCGTGTAACGTGCATGTTGAGTAGTCCATTCTTCAATGCTACGAAGCATGTCAAGACTGATAAAACAGAGGAAGCTCTGAAGGCGACTCTGAACACTTCGTCTGGCCTTAGCACTTGGCTCTCCATCTGTAGGGTACGGTTCTATTGGGGTCAAATGGAGATGTTTCCCCACTTGTACTTCATGCCACACTGTGCCATCTTTTGCGGTCTCTGTCGGCTCACTCGCCAACCGAGCTCTCTTTTTTGGTAGAGGCGGAGTCTCCTCATCTGCAAGATAAATAATTTCAAATAAGCATTTTGTTTTGGTTCAAAATAAAAAAGATAGTCAGGCACCACACCCACCCTGCACCGCAGCGTACTGCCCACGCACCACACCTGCCCCGCACCGACCCTTATCTGCACCAACCCCTGCAAAACATAGGATCCAAATGAACAGGCAAAAAATGGAGTATGAAGCCAGCCTAACCTGAAGACAGCTCAGAATCTGAATCCGGTTGAAGGACTATGTCTTCTCCATCTGAGTCAGAAGGGTTTGTGTTGCTCAGAATCAGTTCCAATGCCTCTTCAATGGTGTGCCTTCTCTCCATTTTCTTTCCTGTGAACAAAATAGGTTTCTCCCCCACAGCACATAAAGCTGCATGCAAATTTGCTAATGCAATGCAGCTGGGGGGGTGGGCAGACACTCAGGAGCAGCTCACATTCTTTGGCTAGGGACACACTTCAGTTTCTGATCAGTTTTCTTTCAAGATTGACACCTGTTCTGGGTTTTGGAGTCACTCCTGGGCCCTAATGGGGCCGTTACACGGGGAGATGATTCCCGGCGATGTGCAGGCGATCACATGCGCGTGCACATCGCTGGGGCATCACTGGTGACATGACACATGCGGACATGTCGCCGGCGAACGTCTGTGAAGGATCGCCTCGGAACCAGCCTGCAGTTCAGAGGCGATCCCCGGGCCATTCTCTGGATGACTGTACCTTCTCTGCACCAACCCCTGCAAAACAGGATGCAAACGATCAGGCAAAAAAAGGCAATGTGAAGCCAGCATCTCTTTCTTGTGAGCAGCAACCCCCAAACTCAGGAATAGCTTGCACTCTTCTGTTTACACACTCTTATCTTAGATAATCCCCCCTGCAGATTCCTCAGGCAAGAGCACATTTACAAATGAAAGGATGCTAATTAAGGTGTCAATATGGACTGAGGTCATTTGACCCTCTCTCAGGACTTCAGGGGGGATCTTGAAATTCCCGGGACTTCTAGTGTTAAGCTTTTCCCAAAGCCTAATGATCAGCCTAATACAGTCAGAGGCTAACTGTGCAGGATACTGTAAAAAGCTGAAAAAAAAAATAAACTGACTCCAAGCATGGTCTATTGTAAAGTTTACTGCACCACTTGAGTATAATGACTTTCAATGTGAAATACTATCTAATATTTACCATGTGTCTTTAAAATCCCTTCTTTCTTTCCTTCAGGCCCATATAGTATATGGGTGTAAGGGAGTTTGATCTCTGACTAGCATTTAAACAACAGCACAAAAAGGAGAAAATGGTCTCTGGGAGAGAGATATTGATTTCTTGTCTTCATAAAGCTGTATAATGAATTATTAATAGGAGTTTGGTGTACATAAGACCTATACATCCATACATGATTATATATATATATATATATATATATATATATATATATATATATATATATATATATATATATATATATAACTATATATATATACACTGCTCAAAAAGGGAACATTAAAATCCCACATCCTAGATTTCGCCGAAGGAAATATTCTGGTTGCAAATCTTTATTTATTAAATAGTGGAATACGTTGAGAACAATAGAACCTAAAAAATGATGAATGTAAATCACAACTAATATCTCATGGAGGTCTGGAGTTGGAATGATGCTCAAAATCAAAGTGGACAATCAAATTGCAGGCTAATCTAACTTCAATGTACATGCCTCAAGACAAGGAAATGATGCTCAGTAGTGTGTGTGGCCTTCAAGTGCCTGTACGACCTCCCTACAACGCCTGGGCATTGCGCTGATGAGGCGATGGATGTTATCCTGAGGGATCTCCTCCCAGACCTGGATTAAGGCATCAGTCAACTCTTGGACAGTCTGTGGTGCAACATGACATTGGTGGATGGTGCGAGACATGATGTCCCAGATGTGTTCAATCGGATTCAGGTCTGGGGAATGGGCGGACCAGTTCATTGCTTCAATGCCTTCATCTTGCAGTAACTGCTGACACACTCCAGCCACATGAGGTCTGGCATTGTTCTGCATTAGGAGTAACCCAGGGGCAACCACACCAGCATATGGTCTCACAAGAGGTCTGAGGATCTCATCTCAGTACCTAATGACAGTCAGGCTACCTCTGGTGAGCACATGGAGGGCTGTGCAGCTCTCCAAATAAATGTCACCCAACACCATTATTGACCCACTGCCAAACCAGTCATGCTGAAGGATGTTGCAGGCAGCAGATCGCTCTCCATGGCGTCTCCAGACTCTGTCACATCTGTCACATGTGCAAAGTGTGCTCAGTGTGAATCTGTGAAGAGCAGTCCTGCTGCTGGGTTGTTGCCCTCCTACAGCCTCCTCCACATCTCTTGGTGTACTGGCTTGTCTCTTGGTAGCCCCTCCGGCCTCTGGACACTATGCTGACAGACACAGCAAACCTTCTTGCCACAGCTCATATTGATGTGCCATCCTGGATGAGCTGCACTACCTGAGCCACTTGTGTGGGTTGTAGAGTCCGTCTCATGCTACCACGAGTGTGAAAGCACAAGCAACATTCAAAAGTGACCAAAACATCAGCCAGAAAGCATTGGTACTGAGATGTGGTCTGTGGTCCCCACCTGCAGAACCACTTCTTTATTGAGTGTGTCTTGATAATTGCCAATAATTTCCATCTGATGTCTATTCCATTTGCACAACAGCATGTGAAATTGATTGTCAAATAGTGTTGCTTACTAAGTGGACAGTTTGATTTCATAGAAGCTTGAAATACTTAAAGTTAAATTCTGTTGTTTAAGTGCTCCCTTTATTTTTTGTGCAGTATATATATATATATATATATATATATATATATATATATATATATATATATATATATATATATGTTTGCCAAGGAAGAATGGGCAAGAATTTAAGTCTCTCGATGTACAGAACTGATAGAGACCTACCCCAAGCGACTTGCAGCTGTAATCGCAGCAAAAGGTGGCGCCACAAAGTATTAAGTTAAAGGGACCGAATAATATTGCATGCCCCACTTTTCAGTTTTTGAATTTCCACAAAAATTTAAAATAACCAATAAATTTCGTTCAACTTCACAATTGTGTTCCACTTGTTGTTGATTCTTCACCAAAAATTTACATTTGGTATCTTTATGTTTGAAGCATGATATGTGGGAAAAGGTTGAAAAGTTTCAAGGGGCTGAATGCTTTTGCAAGGCACCGTATATATACAAAGAGATAAATATTAATACATTATTATTACTGCATTTTTATTTCAGTTTTCTGTAATTTTTCATTAATGTTACCTGACCAAACCATGAAGCATGGTAAGTGGAGTCACTGGAAAAAATAAATGTGATGGCTAGTGTTGAGCATTCCGATACCGCAAGTATCGGGTATCGGCCGATACTTGCGGGTATCGGAATTCCGATACCGAGATCCGATACTTTTGTGGTATCGGGTATCGGTATTGAAACAACATTAATGTGTAAAAGAAAGAATTAAAATAAAAAATATTGCTATACTCACCTCTCCGACGCAGCCTGGACCTCACCGAGGGAACCGGCAGCGTTGTTTGCTTAAAATGCGCGCGTTTCCTTCCTTCCGTGACGTCACGGCTTCTGATTGGTCGCGTGCCGCCCATGTGGCCGCGACGCGACCAATCACAGCAAGCCGTGACGTAATTTTCAGGTCCTTCTAGGCATTCAGTATTTTAAAATTACGTTCCGGCTTTGTGATTGGTCGCGTCGCGGGTCACATGGGCGACACGACCAATCACAAGCCGTGACGTCACGGGAGGCAGGAGACGCGCGCATTTTAAAATCAGAATCAGAAGCCGTGACGTCACGGAAGGAAGGAAAAGCGCGCATTTTAAGCAAACAACGCTGCCGGTTCCCTCGGTGAGGTGAGTATAGCAATATTTTTTATTTTAATTCTTTATTTTACACATTAATATGGTTTCCAGGGCCTGAAGGAGAGTTTCATATTGGAAGCCAATATGGCGAAACGGCGCTGTCGGGGTCACTGATTGTCTCTAAAGTGTAAGTAGCAAGATTCACAGGTTATGGTACGATCACTTTTTGCTGCACTCTCGCATCTCAGTTCCTCCTGTTTTGCTGATCTGCTGATCTATTTATAATATGCACTCTTTTGCACAGCACGGAGCACTTTACATAGTGCTTTTTTACTAGTGCCGTTGCTTGTTATTTTGTAAGTGCATTTTTGTACAGCACTAGGCACCTTATATAGATATTTCAGGTAGAGATATACTGAGTATAAGTAGCAAAATTTACAGGCTGGGGTGCGGTCATTTTTGCTGCACTCCCGCATCTCAGTTCCTCCTGTTTTGCTGATTTGCTGATTTATTCATAATATGCACTCTTTGCACAGCACGGAGCACTTTACATAGTGCTTATTTACTATTGCTGTTGTTTGTTATATTATAAGTGCATTGTTGTACAACACTAGGCACTTTATCTAGATATTTCAGGTAGAGATACACTGAGTGTCTATATGTATATGAATTTATGAAATTTTGATTAAGCTAAAAAGCATTATTTGCACAGCATTAGGCACTTTAAAAATCTTTTTTCATATACATATAAACTGCATATTTGCGTCCATAAGAATTTCCTGTGGTGAGCAATTGTGCTTAGTCTTGCCCTTATTTATATAAAAATACTATACATCTGAAATACATTTTGTTAAAATGGGCAATATATGATGTACCAATATATATTTTTCTGAATCTACGTAGTCCAACAATTTTTGGACCCTTACATATATGTGACCATTAGTTATTTCGTATCTTGGAAATTCCCTTGTCTTATTTTATGTTAAATTTTATGTATTTTCTGTATTAATAAATATATCTATTTTACCTATATTTGTCTTAGCCTCGGTATTTCACCAGTTATTTTTTGGTGATTATGAGTTGATTATAGTGATTGGAGGTGACTGTTTCACTATTGGACCCCCCCTTTTCTGGTAATGTATATAATTTCTTAATCTGCAAGAGAATTAAATAGTTTTGCATGAGCCAAGATTAGATGCATCTTAAACATCTTAAACTTGATGGTGATCATAGAGAGCTGTCACAGTATTCCAGAAACAGAGACACAGATGTAGCAAACTTTAATTTGCTAAATAAAGTGTTTCATGCCATGATTGATCAAAATGCTATGAAGCAGCAAAGCTTACAGCATACCTGTCACTTCAGGATGATGTTTTGATTACGTTGTCATTTATATGAATGAGAGAGAACAATATTTTTGGCTATTATATGCCTTGTATCCTATATTTTTCACAATTTTTCCACTCTCCAAATAATAATCAGGACAGACTATCAACGATTGATGCTCCCCTGACCTGACGTGCGTTTAATTGGTGCTTCGTCTGGGGTCAACCTGGCATCCTGAACAATATTCCTGGTAGTTGTGGATGAAATTTTTGTTGGTCTACCTGACCGTGGTTTTGTTTTTACAGAGCCCCTGATTTTCCATTTGTTAATCACAGTTTGAACGCTGCTGACTGGCATTTTCAATCCCTTGGATATCTTTTTGTATCCCTTTCCTGTTTTATACAGTTCAACTACCTTTTCTCGTAGATCCGTTGACAATTCTTTTGTTTTCCCCATGACTCACAATCCAGAAACGTCAGTGGCTGGATGAAACATGTTAGAGTCTGTGTGAATCCCAGAAACTCACTCAGCTTTTATGCACACACACTGATTACAAGTAAACAGATCATATGTGAGGATGTTACCTTTAGTAGTCATTCAAATCCATTTGTGTCAACTTCTGTGCATGTTATCAGGCCAAAATCACCAGGGTATGTGAACTTTTGATCAGGGTCATTTGGATGTTTTGGATTGTCATTATGATTTAAAAAGAGAAAACACAGTAGTTTGACAATAAATGGCTTCACCCAACCACTAACCATGAGTGGAGAAAAAGTTTTGGTGTTATCATTCATATTCTCTGAAAAAAGGCCAAGAAAGCAAAACATTCTGCCTGGGTATGTAGACTTTTTAGCACAACTGTACCTACCATATTGACTTTCAGTGTTTATTACTATTTTTGACACATTCCTACTGTGGTCAGACACCAAGGTATCTTTTTACCCCTTTCTCACGTTTACACTATTTTTAAACCTCTAACTTTTCAGGTTAATTGCTTTTCTTTGGTGTCACCCTCAAGTTTCTATATCTGTGTTTGCTATGTTGGATTTTTTCTTTCCCCATTTCCCATTTCCCCATTTCATTAATAAAGATTTATATTACTTGTATTGAACTCCATTCCAGCACACTTTTTTGCTTTATCAATTCGGTGCATGTCGTGCATGTAGGACAGTTATCCTGCCTAAGGTCATAATCTCTTTGCTTATATATTTATCTAAGAAGTAGCTGAAAACAATTGATAAGTGCTTGAAAAAAGAGGACGACTCAAGGACTTTCTATACTCTGAGTCTACCTTAGGTGTTCTCATTTTAGAGGATTTTAATGCTGTTTAATTAAAGTTAACTAGCTATGATGCTCCTTTCCTGCTGTCATAACTGCTCAGTCTAACATCAGTATTTGTCTTTTAAAGCTCTTATAACAGTTTATCAAAATGGATTTTTACATCTAAATGGACACACAGAAACTTAAGTCTATTTCCCCGGAGTCTTAACATGGATTATTTCATTGTGTATCATCTAAGTCGAAATAGATTTGCAGACTGAATTGAGGTTTGCACGACTTTAATGCCCACGGTGTACAGCTGTTTATATGACGGATCAAAATGATTGTGCAAAATATTAATCAGCCACCAGCTGTACCCAGGAGTAGGATTTCGCATGCACACAGCTTCCTCTGTTTGCCATGGAATACAAATACATAGAAACAATACTTTCTGTAGGTCAACAGCGTTTACCCACTAGCCATAAATATAATAATGCTTGCTATTAATTTGATCATTAATAATGATATCTTACTTTTTTTTCATGGTGCTAACAAAGTTGTTATTATGGAAATTTCATAAGTTTTGATGAGATATTGGGTATGAAAATATGTGTGCAGTAATGCTCATAACCAATTCGACATTGGGATTCATTTTTTACAATGGGGCTCTTGCTACAAGCCAAAAACTTCTGAAATATCATTTGTGTGATTAACTAATCTTAATAAAGTGCTGTAACAAATATTGACATTATATTTAATTCCTTTAATAAGTCATTAATATACTATTACTAGTACTGGACTTTTACCATGCAAATTTTACACTTGTGTTATCCTGTGAAATCAATAGGATATAGTATGAACGTAAAGTATGTGCCAAATTTGTAACCATTTTGTGTTCCAAAGCATCTAAGATAAAAAAAATAGCGATATTGCAAATATTTTCATGAAAAGTATCCTACAGTTTTGCATTTGCAGCTCCTATGAGAATCAACTAATGTGTGTCAAGTAATGTAGCAGCAATTACATGAATCCAATATGTGCCATGATCCTATAGTCATATAATGTTTCATAGAGTCAGAGAATCATAGAGTGTAAGAGTTGGATGGGACCTCCAGGGTCATCGTGTCCAACCCCCATCTCAATGCAGGATTTACAAAGCTATCTTACACAGATATCTGTCCAGCCTCTGTTTGAAGACTTCCATGGAAGGAGAACTCACCACCTCTCATGGCAGCCTGTTCCACTCATTGATCACCCTCACTGTCAAATTTTTTTTCTAATGTCTAATCTGTATCTTCTCCCTTTCTTTTTTATTCCATTGCTTCTCGTGTTTCCATGTACAAATGAGAATAAGAATGATCCCTCTACACTATGACATCCCTTCAGATATTTGGAGACAGCTATTAAGGTACCTCTTTTGCAAGCTAAACATTCTCAGATCCTTTAACCGTTCCTTGTAAGACATACTTTGCAGTCTGCTCACCGTCCTGTAGTTCTTCTCTGAACTTGCTCATCTTTTTTTTGTCTTTTTTAACATGTGGTGCGTGTTTCTTGCTAACTTCCTTCTGAGATTTTTATGGATACTACAAAGGTATGATTATAAAGTATTTGCTATCTTAGTAAGTCAGAATTAGTCACATTAAATTCATTATTCCTGAAGTCGGTTAATTTTCCCCAGATAACACAACTTTTAAAGCAATCAATGCAGAGAAAAGTAGAATATGGCACCAGTATCAATCTAGGACTCTAAGTATCTTGGTTGACTTCGTCACACCGTAGTATTATATTTATATCTCCTTAAGATTTACATTTTGTTTTAAATATAGCCAGATGGATAAATTTATTAGGTCGTACATCAAGAAGAATTGGCATATCCTTGAAAAGAATAGGGACCTCACAGATGTGATCAATAGGGGTCCTCACTTTACATGCCGCCGCAGTACAAATTTAAGGAACCTATTGGTGCATAATAGGGTCAGAGAAAATGATGAACATTGGTTGCAGGAGAACATCCCCAAAGGAAATTACAAATGTAGGAATTGTCCCTTTTGTCCTTTTAAATTGACCGGGAATACTTTAAGCATATGTCCTATCCAGCATTGTGTTCGGGATTTCATCTCCTGCAAAACCAATTTTGTGGTGTATATTATTTTCTGCCCTTGTGGCTCTTTTTATATTGGTAAAACTGTCCGTCTATTATATGTTCGGTTTAGGGAGCACTTTAACTCAATCACGACTGGTAAAAGAGTTATCAGTAAGGCCACGTGCACACATTGAGTATTTGGCGAGCTTTTTACCTCAGTATTCGTAAGCCATAATCCAGGAGTGGAACAATCAGAAGAAAAGTATAATAGAAACATGAGAACCACTTTTTTTATTACGCTGGAAAGCAAATATCTAAAATATTTTGTTCTAGCTGAATACATGCCTCAAAAAGAGCCTATTATGAGAAATTGCCTATAGTTCAAATCAGTTTTTGTGCTTACTGTATTTATTTATTTTGGCAATTTTTTTTCCATCTCACAATCTGTATTAAAAATAGCAAATGAAAATCTTGACATTTTCACAGTGGCTGTTGGAGCTTTTAAGACTCTTAAAGGGAACCTGTCATTTCCCAAGAACCACCAACAGTTGTGCCTGTCTATTTAAATTCCCTGCCTAACAGCTCTTTTATTACATTAGTCACATACAGAGATCTTTAGAAAATGAATTTCCAAAGTCCTTTAATGCTATGTAAATGAAGTCTTTGACTAGTCAGTGGGTCGTTAGTGTCCCTAGACTAGTCAACCCACATAGCATGTTATCACTCTCTTGTGAGCACAATAACATGGCCTACAAGAGCTGGCGTCATCACCAGTGCTATAAAAATCCTGTGCATGCGCACGTCTTTGTGCACTCACTTCATTCAGCCCCTAAAGCTGGGTGTACATGTCCCAGCTTCAGAAAGGTGGAAGACCGGACAAGCTAGGACCAAGGAGAAGTGAATATTTTATTTCTAAATCAACTATAACATTGTGGGGCCCATTAAACCGTATGGAGGACTATGTGGGACTCATTGTACTGTATGGAAGGCTATTTGGCACCCATTATACTCTATGGAGAACTATGTTGGGCTGTTATTCTGTGTGGAGGACTATTTGGAGATCGTTATACTATGTGGAGGACTATGTGGGGGCTATTATTTAGACAAACACTATGTGCACAAACACTCTCCTGGAGACTTCCTCTCCAGGCCCTCAACAGCCCACTAACCCTGGACTTCTGCTATTTAAAGACCATGTGACTCTCCATCATGTGACTGATCACATGATCCTGACATCACACAGGTCCTGTAAGGACACTGCAGGGGGAGATATGTGGACCCACTCCCTTCTGCTCTATGGAGGCCCACTAAAACCAACCCATAATATAACATTCAATAAACTGACGCAACACATAGTGTGCTGGAGTAAACGATTCTGGTTTTACATCACTAACGCCATCATTCACAGTGACACGTATCTCCTCTCCATCACTTCACCAGCGACTCTGTCACAGGAGACACTTTTGTTGACATCATACCTTATGAATGCAATGAAAGGGGAATTTTGAAACTTCAATAGGAAGAAAATTACTTTGTAAAGGCTGCATAGTTGTGATTTATTCTCTTGTGTGGCTCCCCCAAAATATTGATTCATTTTATTTATTTATTTATTGTTTGAAAGGTAGGGGCAGGCGCAATTAGAAAATAAGAAAACCCTTATACCCTCTTCACCACTCCTCATTGATAACCAATATCACGCTGAAATCCCCACTGGCAAGGGTATGTTGCACACCATGGCATCATGACGCTGTGACCTTTCGCATGCTTGCACAGAAGAATCATCTTGCTCCTCAATAAAACTGCAAGTCATGACCCAAAGTGAGAGGCACTGGAAATTCAGTACAAGCGATGGCAATTGGAAGAAACAGCTAGAACGGATGGGTTATGCTTTGGGGCAGTGGACGTGAACAAAAAGGTGAGAATAAGTGTTTTTTTTGTTTTTTTTAACATTTCATAGGCGTTTTATGGTTCATCTACCACCATTTTTCTGAATCTATATGGAAGCACATGACAAAAACATTCAAAGTTTGGTACATATTTTTGTAAAATTCGAGAATTCAATATCACTCATATTTATTCTTTCATCTGTAAATTCAAGGATATGTTGTAGGTTTGTCTTCTCCTAAATATGTCTCTGTGGTAAGACTTGCAGATTTGTTCAGAAAGGGGTTTGACCACATTTTTCTGTTGGAATTTTCACTGTAGGTCATGTAATAGAAGATAAATGATAATATCTATTTGATAATACCACTTGTTGAGGATAATAACAGTATAATTTATGCTCCTTGCGCTAATTTTTGTCCTCACAATCAGCACTAAACATGGCCTCCTGTATAATTAGCTGTCTTTATAGTAAGAGCCTCTTTACACAAGCATATAGACTACTGTGAGTGACAAGTTCACTGCTGTAAGCTCGCCTAGTGAGGTGGATTCTCTAAGCCGTTGGTCGAAGTGGACAACATAAACCAAAAGCCATGACACAGCAGTAAGAGCAGTGATGAAGAGACAAACTGAACGTTTTCTTGTAGAGAACACACAGTTGCCGCAATGTTTGTAGTGTGAACAGCAGCAGAGAAGAGTTTTTTATGCTTACAGCAGACAAGGGGTTAATCAACAAACAAATGCTTAGCTTTAGGCAACAATGATGAATCGTTAAATTAAATACTTGCTTGTAGAGAAGGTCCTCACTTTTGCAGCATCATTTGTAGTTTGAACAGCACCAGAGAAGAGTCTTCTATGCTTACAGCAGATAGTTGAGAAACTGGAGTTTGCTAAAGAGAGCTGAGAGAAACAGATGGTGAAACAAACTCCAAAGCACACCATAAATTTATATGACGCTTACTAAAGCTGTAAGCTTACTTACATTTATAATGACCATGGACAAGATAAAGATCTCCAATTCACATCAGGACTACAAGATACCAGATACTTTCAGCTGCATCACTTCTAATGTGGTGTACTTAATTATTTGCACTAAATGTCCAACTGGGGGTCTGTATGTGGGTGAGACAGGGCAGAAACTGATAACAAGGATGAACTCTCATCGCCATACAATAAGAGAAAAAAGAATGGATCTACCTGTGGCAATACATTTTTGTCTCCCTGAGCATTATGGACATGAAATTACTTGTATTAAAAAGGGGAACTTCAAATCTCAGAGAGACAGAAGAGTTTGGGAATATAAGCTGATGATGACCTTTGACACTGTCAGTGCAGGAATGAATGTGTCACATGGATTTATGTTTTTTCACATCAATTAAGGAATTTGCTCCTCAGACCATGTGGGGTCATCACAAAATAGAACGAGACCCCAATGGAAGGACAATAAAACATTCCCACTCCTTATCTATGAACTGTTCCAATATTTCTGGACATAACTGTTTATCACTCACACAATGGTAATTCTGCTTCACATCACCTGTCTTATCTATGGCATTTTTCTGTGCTGTGTTGTGCATAAATATGTGATTCTTCAGAATTTCTATGCCTGTTGAAGAGACCGGAGTATTCTCGAAAGCTTGCAATTTGTCTCCATCTTTTCAGTTAGCCATTAAAAGGTATCAACCACTGAGGACTCTCAATTCTAAATACTTTTTTATGAAGCTTCCTAGAGACATACAGCCGTCTGAGTCAGTTTAAAATGAAGTCACTAGAGGTCTCAAGGCAAATTGTTAAATACATCATGGACCACAGTAAAGGAAGGAGCCTATAAGGGAATGGAGGAGGGTTTTGCTCTGAATACTGGGCTGGCTGAGATAAACATACATGCCAACTGCCCAAATTTGCCAGGACCATTCAGATTTCTCGAATACAGTTGGAGCAAATATGCAATGTCTCAGGCCAAAAGGGGTGTGGTTTACACAAACACCACCCACAAATGTGATTTTTTTTAGCGGGATTATAAATATCCCAGTTGGGACAAGAGAATGGGACTAAAGCATTTCTCATTGCTATGAACAATATTAGAAACCACTGTATGCAACTGCTGATGTAGAAAAATAATCGGTGCTCGCTTTTTATGAGGCAATCATCAGCAGTGTTCAAACTGTACATGGGCAAACAAATAATACTATAATTATAGCATAATTTTACATATAACATATGTAAAATTGCATATATGTTTACATTATTCAATTATTTTTATCGGCTGACACGTGAACATGTGCTTATTTGTAGGCTCAATGCCAACAATGATTGAGCACAAGTTTTCTTATGAATTCTCATTTTGCCTATCAAAGCTTGTGTAAAGGTCTTCGTTATTATATATGAACCGTAGATGCACAGTGAGATCAGAATTATGCATCTGTGCTTGCGCCAACCCCCTATGGGAAGAAGACCAGCACCAGGAGTAATGGCGCCAGAGTGAGATTTTCAGTGGGAAGACCATTCACTCAACAATAATTTGTTAATCAGGGAACAAAAGATAGTGACAGTGGAGGTGAGCTTTGGAAAGATGACAATGCAAGGCCAAGCCCCCTGCACTTGTGGCTAATTAGCATAAAATTGAATAGAGGATTACAATGAAACAAGAATGGTATAAAAATGAACGTATAGATTTATTTTGAACTACAGCAACCAAACTTAGATGTACTTGGTTTGTGGTAGGAAAACTTGCTGACAGGTTCCCTTTAATATATAACTTTTTCAATCTAAATAACTTTTCACATATATTCCTGCAAAGTAGCTGCTATGAAAGCTTATTATTATGTGGACCTTGCTGTGGACAAGGATTAGCATCAATTCAATTTTCTTTTCATATTTGTTATTTTGGTGCAGAGGCAGGAAAGTCATTCTAGAAAGGTTGCTGAATGCTATCATATGACTTAGATGTATGCACTGATTTATGCAGTATTTATGAGCAGGCTGAAATCAGTTTGCTTACCTTATTTTAAAAGTAACAGGTCTTGTTGCTTTCTAGCAAGGGTTTAACAGAGTTTTGTCAAAATTGCAAGTTATCCCCTATCCAAGGGATAGGGGATAACTTGCTGGTCACTAAGAGTCTGAATGTTGGAACCCTAAACAATCTTTAGAATGGGGCCCCTTACTAGCTCAAGAATACCAGCTGTCAGCTTTAGTTTGGCTGGATGTCAAAAATGGGGAGACCCCACATCATTTTTGAAAAATTTTATTTAAATAATTAAAAAAAAACTGCATGGGACCCCTCTATTCTTGATAACCAGCCTTGCTAAAGCTGACAGCTGAGGTTTGCAGCCCACAGCTGTCAGTTTTTCCATGGCTGGTTATCAAAAATACAGGTTACCCCACGTCAATTTTTTTTCTTCATTATTTATTTATAGCACAATTGATGACACTCTTCCTGGTGTTTTCCCCTAATTTGAGCTCCATTCAAGATTGGTACCACGGGGATACCGAGACAGAGAGGGGCCAGAAGACCGCGGTGTCTGGTTTCATGAACTCTTGCACTAGTTAGAAGTACTTCACCGTTGAATTAAAAAGTTCAGATTTTCTCCTTGCTAGTAATGCAAGAGTAAATTAGTTCAGTTGAAGCTCTTGGAATTTCCTGCTTGAATGGTCTCAGCTGTTCAGTGTTGGCCACTCTGGCACTTACGGATTATTATTATTATTTATTTATATACCACCATTAGTTCCATGGTGCTGTACATGAGATTGGGTTACATCAAAATACAAATATCACTTACAGTAAACAAAACTAACATTAACAGACTGATACATAGAGGAGATGCCCCTGCCCTTGCTGGTTTACATTCTACAGGATTGTGAGGAAAGAGACAGTAGGTCGGGGGTTGTGATAGCTCTGATGGTGTTGAGGTGGTCGTGTGGTCATTGCAGGTTGTAAGCTTCTTTAAAGAGATGGGTTTTCAGGTTCCGTTTGAAGGATCCAAATGTGGCAGATAACCGGACGTGTTGGGGCACAGAATTCCAGATGATGGGGATATTCGGGGGAAGTCTTGGAGGCGATTGGATGAGGAGCGAATAAGCATGCAGGGGAGAGATGGAGGTCTTGGGAGGATCAGAGATTACGTGAGGGAAGATATTGAGAGATTAGTTCGGAAATATACGGTTACGGATGGCTTTGTAGGTCAGCGTTGGCAGTTAAACTGGATATGCTGGGAAATTGGGAGCCAGTGAAGGGATTTGCAAAGAGGGGAAGCAGGAGTGTAGCAAAGAGAGAGAGTAACTAGTCGGTCAGCAGAGTTAAGGACGGACTGGAGGGGTACGAGAGTGTTAGAGGGCAGGCCACAAAGGAGGATGTTGCAGTAGTCAAGGCAGGAGATGATTAGGGCATGCATAAGCATTTTGGTATAGTGAGGGTTGAGAAAAGGACGAATTCTGGAAATATTTTTAAGTTGGAGGCGACAGGAGGTGACGAGGTGGCGAGAGCTTGGATGTGCGGTTTAAAGGACAGGGCAGAGTCAAGGGTTACTCCGAAGCAGCGGATTACCGGGATGGTGGAAAGTGTGAATTCATTTATTGTGATAGGTAGATCAGGTAGGGAAGGTGTGCAAGAGGAGGAAAGATAATTAGTTCAGTTTTGTCCACATTGAGTTTGAGGAAGCGAAAGGAGAAAAAGTAGGATATGGCTGATAGACACTCTGGGATTCTGGAGAGCATAGAGGTGACATCTGGGCCAGAGAGTTAGATCTGAGTGTCATCGGCATATAGCTGGTACTGGAAGCCATAGGACTTTATGAGTTCTCCCAGGCCAATGGTATAGATTGAGAAGAGAAGAGGTCCTAGGACAGAGCCTTGAGGGACACCAACAGAGAGGGGGTGACATGAAGAGGTAGTATGGGAGTAGGAAGCGCTAAATGTGCGGTTGGTAAGGTATGAGAAGATCCAGGATAAGGTGAGGTATTTGACAGCAAAGAAAGATAGGATCTGTAGTAGCAGGCAGTGGTCAACTGTGTCGAAGGCAGAGGACAGGTCTAGAAGGTCTAAAAGTCCAAACACCATTGTTACAATTGGTTTCTTCAAAGCCCTTTTTTCTGGATTCCAGTGCCTCATTCACAGAATTGCTGAGGGTCCCAGAAGTTGGACCCAATCAATCAGTAAATTATGTTTAGGAAATAATTTGCAGTTTGGGGAAAAATCCCTTAAGGAACCGCAAGGATCATAGGAACCCTAGTTTGAAAAGCCTGTACTAAGGAAATTAGGGTCAATCTTTTAGGAAGCCAATGACTCTATGATTTTGTTTTTGGATTTAACAGCATTCCCCAAATAGAGGGATGACAAATAAACCCAAAAATATAATGTCAGTTCCATCTGTAAACAGAATGGAGTCTGACTTTTCTACACCAATCTTGAAGAAAAGTTAGCTGGAGTATGAATCACCAAACTCTAAATGAGGTGCACACTTCTTAAAAGGAACTTTACAACTAATACATGCTTCTAGGTACAAAGGCATATCAGATCAAGGCTGCATGTTTTCAGCCATGTATGTTTAACTCTGAAACACTGAGGCATTTCAGAGAAAAATATAATGTCATAGCCGTCACAGAATACTAATTGGGAAGGTGGGTCCCAGGTGATTTTTTCCCTCTTGCTGCCAATGACTGACAGGTTTCTTTCTATACAGTACACGCATCTATCACTCCAGGGTAATAGGGAATCTACCCACTTGTCCGATTTGTCTCCTGTATGGCTTGGTCCCCGGATATTAAACTATGTTTTTCTCTGACACGCAGTAGTGCTTCAGAGTTAAACATATGGCTGCAATCATACAGCCAATGTCCGATATTTGCTGCGCGTGGATCGAGCAGCATTTTTCTGCTGTCAGGTTCCATAATTCGCTCATCATTTGGCCCCACAGTATACCACAGTCAAAAATCTACTCCAGAAATGAGCTGGAGAAGGCTTCAGCAATAGTTTTTACCAATTTCTAGCATAAATCTGTTTGACTTCACTTGACTCTACTTTTTAAAAACTTGTCCGAGCTGTCACAAAACACCCAAAATCAAAAGATTTCTGCACAACTGTATTTTCTACAAATATTTTGAACTTTTATATGCCAGAAAAGTTTTGGAACGTGCAAGATGAATTCCCCCTAATATGAGCAACATTGTAATAAGGGAATCCTGTTCTGAGCTGTGTTCTATTACTATAATTTCAAAATGCCACAATGTCAGTATAAATCCTTTTTTTTAACTGCTAATTATAATTATGTCTGGAACCCGTATATATGTGAATACACAGTGCACCCGCTGCTAACCAGTTGGAAGTGAAAGGACACATAGCAGGAGAAAATAAGCCTGGAATTATTACTAGTTAATAACAATTCCAGGCATGAAGATAATATTTCCACTAAGTCAGAAAGAAAGACAGCTGAAGACATCTTCTCCATCTAGGACTAAAATGAGATATGAGTTTTCCTACAATTTTCCTTCAATATTCCATTTTTACAATTTCATCATTTATGCCTTTTTAAACCAAGCACATTGGCATGATAAATTAATGAGATTCATTATCCACCCCCAAAATTTCTCAAGTCCCCACATGAAGGAGGAATGGACAGGATTCATGACATCATTCGTGGTATTCCTTTTTGAGTCACTTGGCACATATGGCTTACTGAGTAATTATCCTCATTATTCATCAGACGTTTGATGAGCAGTGATATTACGCTTTATTCCCACTCGTGCGGCCTATTTTGGGTAAATTGTTTATTTAGTACGCTACCGTAACGTAATATATACACTCCTCCATAGTCCAAGCAGGATTGGGATATATTGAAAATGTAAGGAGACTGTTCCAGAAACCTGGTCATGATGCTCAGAATTTTTGTGTTTAAAATCTATTTTAACATCATGATTCAAATGACAGTAAATTACACTGAGTTCATAAGCATATTTCCTTAAAGAATATATAAAACAATACTGTCAATAAATGTCTGACAATTTCATATCAAGTATTAATTAATATGGAAGATGGAAGACGTAATATAATGTAATATATTTGATCAAATTTGTTTGAGACAAAATTAATTTGAACCAATTTTTTTTTTTAAATTAGGATTTGCTTAAAAACAAATTTTATTTGTTATTGATTTGGTGCAAATCAAGAAATATGGCCATTTAGATGGATTGCAGAGAATAGAGAAAGGGGTTAAAGTATAAAAAATGGGTAAGAATAAAGGAAGTCCAGCACAACCATCCATCGGTAAAACATTATTTCATTTTAATAAACCATTAAAATTAGAAGAAGAAAAAAATCGGTGAAGGAAATTTGAAAAACTCTTACGCGTTTCAAGCGGATCAACCGTCCTTAATAATAGCATGCTATGGACTTCATTATTAATAACGTGGATGTCCTTTCTCCTTACCTGTTTGTGCCGACTCTGCCACCAGGATACGACACCCTCCAGTCGATACATAGAGCAGATTGGGCAAACTATTGGCAGGACTGGTGAGTTTTTTACTTTTTCTATTTAAAAAATGGCGTATTCACCTCGCCACCTCTGCTGGCTCCTTCCGGTCTCTTTTGGTTTTTATGTCGGGCAATGTCTTCTTCCATTTCTTACTTCATTTTATGGTGATGCTTCCTGCGCTGAGTAGGTCTTGGGCAATGCACGTCGTAATCATGGGGTGGGAAACTACAGCAGCAAAGCAGGTGAGTGGTGGTGAAATGAGTATATTTTTTATTTTAAACCACTATAATTATATTGCTCTGGGGTCTGGATATTTTCTGAACAAATTCGAGCAAACCTAAAAATTTGAATTTTGGTAGATCTTCTCATCACTATAAATTAATTAAAAAAAAAAAAAAAGAATAAAAAACATGACTATAAATTTTGTAATGATTAAATGGGTTATGCCCGATCAAGGGACTATGAAGAATTGCCTCAATCCATCCACTTGGACTTAACTAATGTGCTTCCGTTAGGAGCAACTGTGGGAATGAGCGATATAAGCCCATCCTCTCTATTAATTGTATCTGAGTGCATCGCTTGGCTGCTTCCGTCAGCACCATAAAAATAAATAAAATGACAATGTTCATTGAATTTGAGCCCCCAGAAATCATATCACAATGCAAAATTGTAACTATTGTAATTTGTACAATTACATTATATAGGATTTACAGAAGTACCAAAAATTAACGAGGATCTGTCACTAGATATTTGCTACCTCATCTAAGAGCAACATAATGTAGGAAAGAGACCCTGATTCCCGTGATATTTTACTTAGATAACTGGGTCCAGCAGTTGTGACACAACCAGTTTTTAGATGTAGCATGAAGCAGAGATCAGAAAGCTGCCCTGACCTCACCACAGCTTTTTGTGTGTATTGTATATTGACAGTAAGCTGCTTATTAATGCTGGGGGCGTGGATGTGTAGGGGACAGGGACCTGGTGAGCTGTGCAGACGGGTGGAACCATTGTTGCCGGGAGTCGGGGTTCCGGGGGACGGATTTGAGGGGTGCATGGGAAGCCAGGCTCATGTGACAGGAGGCAGAGTGACGCAGGGAGAGGAGAGGATAAAAAGCAAAACGCGCGAAAGCAGGGGCAGAGAAGCGCGGGAAATCTCTGAGGAGAGGAAACTGCAGCGCAGTTGCTGTGAGTGTGCAGGCCGCAGTGAGACTTGCAGGAAGCAGGGGGAAAACGTGCAACAGACACTGCGGGCAATTACTGGAGCCCCCAAAAAGAGACGCATTCGTCGTCAGCGACCCCCCAGGCAGAGGGGTAGTGCTGACCAGCTCAGGGACAGTATTACCGCGCTCCCTGAGAACACCTTGCCAGAGAGTGCTACAGACTCGCATGGTTTCGTCTCAGCTGTGACTGATACTGATTATTCTCCTAATCCTCCTCAAAAAGACTCTTCTCTGGACTGGGAGGCTGTTACCTCGGATCAACGTCCGCCTGCAGGAGGGAACGCAGCACCGCAAAAGACATTCTGGACTCGACTCTACGCCTGGGCCCGTCGCCAGAAGACACCTCCTTCCTCCGCCATCAGGACTACGGCGTTGTCGGAGCCTCCCCGTCAGGACTACATCGCTGAACCAGCACTGATAAGTGACCGTTGTTGACTTTATCTTAGTAGGGAGTCACTAGTGAGGCGCTGCCGCGTTCTACGGGTGTAGTTCAGGGCGGCCATATAATAATTGGGATTTACTGCGAGATTGTGTTCTTGTATATAAGTTCCCTGCGTGGTAAACGTTTGTTATCTTTTTGGTTGGAAGTTAAAAAGAAAGTTAAAAACGCTATTTGCTTTCTGGCTCCTATTTGTCCCTGCATCCTTCTTTACCTGCGGTCTCTACATTTGGCGTAGTCGGCAGGATGCGGGATCCAAAGAAGGAGCCAGAAGATACGGAGGATGGGGCTGGGCCTAGAGCTTCTCTCTCATTGGGGGCCATGTTAAACAATTTGCCCAAGTTTAATGGGAGCAACATGTTGTTGTGGAGCTGGACTGAGAGGATGAGGGGGCTGTTGAGAATGCATCCTATGACCCCGGCCCTGGAAGCTGAGGTAGCCATTATGGCATTAGACGGAGAGGCCCGAGATTCAGTGATGTTGAGACCCCCCACAGAGCGGAATACTTTTACCGGGGTGTTACATGTGTTAGAGGGGACGCACGGGGATCCCACCGACGTGGGAGAGCTGCGGGCCCGGTTGTTTGGACGGCGACAAAAAGAGGGCGAGACTGTCACTCAGTACATGAATGCTCTGCAAGAGCTAAACATTGCAATCGTGCGGAAAGATGGTATGGGGATGGGACATGTCGACGTGACCCTGCACGACCAACTGGTGACGGGACTGCGGGATGAGTTGACCAAACAGGCTCTACGTGAACGAGTGCGGGTCGACCCGCGCCTGACTTTCTCCGACATAGGCAATGAGGCCCGCACCCGGGAGCAAGAGAGGGGGGTGACGGTCCTGACAGGAGAGGCTCGGGTTATCCAGACCGCTGCACCAGGAGGGGGTGAGCCGTCGTGGGTTCAGGAGATGCGGCAGGAGCTCAAACAAATCCGAGACGAACTGGCCGAAGTAAAAAAAAATGCGCGAAGCCCAAGGGAGCTACCCCGGGGGCAAGGGTCTGGGAGTCCAGCTCGTGGCGCTCGTTCAGGATATTATCCGGTCTCCGGTGCTTGCTATGGTTGCGGGGAGGCAGGACATTTCGCACGAGAGTGCCCCCGGAGAGGGAGGGCCTCGTCACGGCGGGCGTTAAACTAGAGGACTCCGAGCTAAGGGGACGACGCTCGGAGTCAGAATCCCCGCGGATGGGTGGTGAAAGTCCCGAAAATTTGGTTGCCAGCTGCCCCCTGGTTTGGGCAGAGTTTGAAGGGCGGGCTGTACGTTGTCTGGTGGACACCGGATCTCAAGTCACGACTATGCCCGAGGCCTATTTTAGAAAACACTTCCCTGTGTCAGTCAGACCCCAATGGGGCCCCGTAATCCGGTTGCAGGCCGCCAATCAGCTGCCCATCCCAGTGGAAGGGGTCACCTGGATGCAAATATCTTTATGTGGGAAAGACCTGGGCCGCCGGGGGGTTGTGTTGACACGGGGGGATCCCAGCCCACAACATATCGTGACTTTGGGGATGAATGTATTGAAGGACTTTGGCAGTTTGCTGTTAGGGGAGACCACACAAGAGACACTCAATCAGTGGGGGACCAGTACACCTCAAGGCTCCGTGTTCAGACAGTTAGTGAGGGAAGTCCGTGTGCAAGAGACCTTTCAGGAGGGAGACATACTAGGGAAAGTAATCACCTCCCCGACAGCAGAAGTGACGTTTCCCCCAGGACAGACTGTTATATCCCTGCCCATCCGAGCTCGCATCCCTCTGGAAGGAGTGCAAGTGCAGGTTGAGCCCACCTTTACGTCCCCTTTGCCCACAGGACTGCTGGTGGCCCGATCTCTGGCTACTGTTAAAAATGGGGCCGTACCAGTGCGATGTGTGAATGTGGACGAACACGATGTCGTGCTACGGGTCCGAAGTGAGATGGCCAAAGTGTTACGACCGTTAGAAGTGATGCCTCCTCCAGATACTTTACAGTTAAAGGTGGATTCCCCTGATCCCTGGATGGTCAGTGTCCGGTCTACACAGGATCCTGAGCTGATAGCGTTACGAAAAGGTCAAACTATTCTGGAACATATGCGAGCAGAATTACCGGGTCTGGATCCATCACAAGTCTCGCGAGTGCAGCGGCTCCTTGGACACTATGCTGAAGTGTTTGCGCAACATGAAGATGATTTTGGCTGTACCACGGCCATTGAACATGGAATTCTGACCGGAGATACAGTGCCCATCAGGGAGCGGTACAGACAGATTCCCCCGCAGATGTACCAGGAAGTAAAGACGTTGTTAGGCCAGATGCTACAAAAGGGAGTGATCCGCGAGAGTCAGAGCCCGTGGGCTGCCCCGATCGTGCTGGTGCGGAAAAAGGATGGCACGCTCCGGTTCTGTGTGGACTATCGTAAGCTAAATGCATGCACCGTCCGAGACTCTTATCCACTTCCCCGTATCGAGGAGTCTCTCTCCGTGCTGGGTCGGGCCAAATATTTTTCCACCTTAGACCTAGCCAGCGGATACTGGCAGGTCCCGATGACAGAAGCAGATCGTCCTAAGACAGCGTTCATCCTTCCCATGGGACTATTTGAGTTCAATCGAATGCCGTTTGGGCTGGCCAACGCTCCAGGCACCTTCCAACGATTAATGGAGCGGTGTCTGGGGGATTTGAACTTCGAGGCCACTCTCATTTATCTGGATGACATCATCATCTACGCCCCAACATTCGAGGAACATCTGTGCCGACTGGAACAGGTACTAGACCGGTTGCTGAAATACGGGCTTAAGGTGAAGCCCCAGAAGTGTCACTTGTTCCGGGAACAGATCGAGTACCTGGGGCATGTGGTGTCCGCCGAAGGAGTCCGGCCATCGCAGGAGAAGATTGCTGCAGTCCAGGAGTGGCCCACACCGGAGACCGCTAAAGATGTACGGGCGTTCTTGGGCCTCGCTGGGTACTGCCGGCGCTTCGTGAAGAATTTTGCTCGCCGTTCTCACAATCTACAAGTCCTGCTGAAAGGAAGCTCCCCCAAGGAACGGGGAAAGAAGATACAATGGCAGGAGCCACAAGAAGCAGCGTTCCGGGACTTGAAGACAGCTCTCATGGAGCCGCCGGTGTTGGCTTATGCGGACTTTTCGCAACCGTTCATCCTACACACCGACGGCAGCTCTCAGGGATTGGGGGCTGTGTTGTCTCAGGTTCAGGATGGGCGGGAGAGAGTGATCGCCTATGCGAGTCGGTCTCTTCATGACTCTGAGTTGAACCCAGACAATTACAGTTCTTTCAAGGTGGAGCTGCTGGCCGTGGTGTGGGCTATGACGGAGCGGTTCGCTGAGTACCTGGCCGGTTCCGAGGTGCTGATACGCACGGATAACAACCCATTGGCACATCTGGAAAATGCGAAATTGGGTGCCCTAGAACAGCGCTGGGTAGCCCGGATGGCCAAGTACAGATACCGTATCCTTTACAAGCGAGGAGCGGAGAATGTTCATGCTGACGCATTATCTCGTCTGCGGAAAAATCCCCCAAGAACTAACCGAGATGAGGAGCTGGAGGGAGAAGAAATCCCCTACGCCATCGGGGGCGCTGCTCAGACGGCTGTGAGCCGGGAACAGACCGGGAACGGAACGGCTGCAGGACTGTTGGTTCAGAGTCGGGACGAATGGATACGGCTACAACAGGAAGACCAGGAACTAGCTCCATTGCGACAGTGGATAACGAATGGTCTATTGCCCGTGAGAACCCCTGGACAAATTCTCCCGTCAGATCTGAACCTTCTTCTGCGGCAGTGGGAGCGCCTAACTCTTCAGGACGGGCTCTTATGCCACTTAACCATGGCTCTGGCAGATTCTGAGCCGACCTGGCAGATGGTCTTACCAGGGCCTGTGGTGGCCGCAGTTGCTAAAGAAGCTCATGAGTCCGGGGCACACTTTGGAGTGAAGAGGACGTTTAAGTGGCTGCAAACTCGGTTCTATCATCCTCGGCTGCTTGCGGAAGTACAAACTGCCTGTAGACAATGTCGACAATGTGAGCTAACCAAGTCACCGGAGGAAAGGGCACCTGTGCAGAGCATCACGACGTCTGCCCCTTTTGAAGTATTAATGATAGACTACATTACCATTGGAGCAGCGCATCAAGGCTACGAACACTGCCTCGTTATGGTAGATCATTTTTCAAAATTCGCGGTAGTCATCCCTACCCGTGATCAGACAGCTGAGTCGGCGGCGAGCGCTATCTGTAAGAACTTTATTCAAGTTTACGGCTGTCCGAGGCGAATACATTCGGATCAAGGCGCCTGTTTCTTGGGCAAGGTCATGGAAGAGCTGCATCGCCTCTACGGCATTGATAAGTCACGCACCACACCGTATCATCCCCAGGGAAATGGGGCTTGTGAGCGGTTTAACCGGACTTTGCTTCAAATGCTGCGTGCGCTAGAACAAGATCAGAAGGCCCACTGGCCGGAGTACGTGTCTGACCTAGTGTGGGTCTACAACAATAGAGTTCATCAAGTCACCGGACGCACCCCGTATGAAGTGGTCTTTGGGCGCCCAGGAAAAGGCATGACAGATCTGGAACTGTCTTCGGAGGAAGAAGGCCCCCGAACAGGGATGGCTTCGTGGGTGCGTGATCATCGGCATCGGCTGCAGACCTTACACCGACTGGTACACACTCGAATTCGGGAAGTGGAGCATCGGAGCACCCCTACAGCAAAACCCCCAGAGTTCCGGCCAGGTGATCGAGTACTCGTTCGAGAGCAAAGACCGCAAAACAAGTTAGACCATCGTTGGGAAAAAACACCCTATCGGGTGCTTCGCCGTATAGACCCGCATGGACCTGTATATGAAGTGCAGTCTGAGGCCCTCGGAAGTACAGGTACTCGCATTCTTCATCGCAACATGCTCCGGTTGTGTCGCTCTGTTGACTCGGACACCCCGGAATCCGCAATCAGGGAAGAGCCACCTACGACTGAGTCCCCCAACAACCATTGGTGGGATGAAGAAGATGATGAAGAAGAAGAACGGCGTCAAAATACTCCCCCTATCTCGACTACTACACTACCCCTGACCAGTCACCCTTCCGCTGACGACATTCCCCCAACACCCCCTACACAAGGACCCGAGCCACGACGTTCTGAATGTTCTACTGCCGGTAGACCCCCAACTCGCTACAGTCCTGACTTACACACTAGACAGACCCAAGTGTGGAACAATCCATCAGGTGGGCGACCTGTCAGTGCGAAGGCCTCGCCCAGGGACTGGCGAGCATACAGGGTGGGGGAATGTAGGGGACAGGGACCTGGTGAGCTGTGCAGACGGGTGGAACCATTGTTGCCGGGAGTCGGGGTTCCGGGGGACGGATTTGAGGGGTGCATGGGAAGCCAGGCTCATGTGACAGGAGGCAGAGTGACGCAGGGAGAGGAGAGGATAAAAAGCAAAACGCGCGAAAGCAGGGGCAGAGAAGCGCGGGAAATCTCTGAGGAGAGGAAACTGCAGCGCAGTTGCTGTGAGTGTGCAGGCCGCAGTGAGACTTGCAGGAAGCAGGGGGAAAACGTGCAACAGACACTGCGGGCAATTACTGGAGCCCCCAAAAAGAGACGCATTCGTCGTCAGCGACCCCCCAGGCAGAGGGGTAGTGCTGACCAGCTCAGGGACAGTATTACCGCGCTCCCTGAGAACACCTTGCCAGAGAGTGCTACAGACTCGCATGGTTTCGTCTCAGCTGTGACTGATACTGATTATTCTCCTAATCCTCCTCAAAAAGACTCTTCTCTGGACTGGGAGGCTGTTACCTCGGATCAACGTCCGCCTGCAGGAGGGAACGCAGCACCGCAAAAGACATTCTGGACTCGACTCTACGCCTGGGCCCGTCGCCAGAAGACACCTCCTTCCTCCGCCATCAGGACTACGGCGTTGTCGGAGCCTCCCCGTCAGGACTACATCGCTGAACCAGCACTGATAAGTGACCGTTGAGGCGCTGCCGCGTTCTACGGGTGTAGTTCAGGGCGGCCATATAATAATTGGGATTTACTGCGAGATTGTGTTCTTGTATATAAGTTCCCTGCGTGGTAAACGTTTGTTATCTTTTTGGTTGGAAGTTAAAAAGAAAGTTAAAAACGCTATTTGCTTTCTGGCTCCTATTTGTCCCTGCATCCTTCTTTACCTGCGGTCTCTACAGATGGACCAATATGAACGAGGGATCAAGTCTGTGTGATGATAATTTCCTGCTGGTAAAACACTATTTGTATTGAACCGGCACACAGCATAACAAGTGACACATCACTGAAATAAGTACATCAGCTCCTACCTTATGCTGTACTAAGATTACATAGAAAAATCCTGCTGACAGATTCCCTTTAACTGTATTAGTGAAGGCTGCTATGATCAGGCCTAATCACACTCTGCTTCTACAGTGCATCAGGTGTTTCCATCTGAATTTTTGAAAAAAAAAAAAGGTTCCCAACAGATTTCCCAAAAGGGCCACAGACCGCTATGACACAAGCAAAGTTGAAATGACTCTTTTGTGCATTATTCTGAAATTAAGTGAATTTGAACTTTGAAGTCTTGTAGCAGCAGATAACTCTATTGGGGGATTTGCTTGGATCACATTTTTCAGGATTCAGATAGAATACCTGGACACACCTAAAACAAATTGCGAACAGGACCTTAGGAGGAATTTTCAAGGAATTGAGATTTAAAGCGGTGAGGATAAATCATCACTGTCAGATCAGTGTGGGCATGAATTGATATTGCACCTCCATTGATCAACTGTTTTCAGCTCTGGAAGTGGATGAATTAAACTGTGAGCATAAGGTTGGAGTCACACTAGCGAGAAATACGGACGAGTGCTATCGTTAAAAAATCGCATAGCACTTGGACCAATGTTAATCTATGGGGCATCTCCCATCTTCCGTTGTTTTCTCGGCCGCATTATATGTACAGAGGAAATTGCAGCATGGTGAGATTGTCACCGAATTGCACTCAAAATACGCCAATGAAAGTCTATGGGTGTGATAAAAACTCGCACTCCACACAGACCATCAGTGTGACTTGCAAGAAATACGCTGGTCCTATAGAAAAGCCGGCAATTCAGTGCGGTGTACAGTAAAATTACACTGACAGCTTAAAATAGAATAGATGTCTACACATAGTATAGGTAGATATATATATAGTGGGGCAAAAAAGTATTTAGTCAGTCAGCAATAGTGCAAGTTCCATCACTTAAAAAGATGAGAGGCGTCTGTAATTTACATCATAGGTAGACCTCAACTATGGGAGACAAACTGAGAAAAAAAAATCCAGAAAATCACATTTTCTGTTTTTTTATCATTTTATTATTTTATAAAAAACAATCAAGATTTCTGGCTCTCACAGACCTGTAACTTCTTCTTTAAGAGTCTCCTCTTTCCTCCACTCATTACCTGTAGTAATGGCACCTGTTTAAACTTGTTATCAGTATAAAAAGACACCTGTGCACACCCTCAAACAGTCTGACTCCAAACTCCACTATGGTGAAGACCAAAGAGCTGTCAAAGGACACCAGAAACAAAATTGTAGCCCTGCACCAGGCTGGGAAGACTGAATCTGCAATAGCCAACCAGCTTGGAGTGAAGAAATCAACAGTGGAGCAATAATTAGAAAATGGAAGACATTCAAGACCACTGATAATCTCCCTCGATCTGGGGCTCCACGCAAAATCCCACCCCGTGGGGTCAGAATGATCACAAGAACGGTGAGCAAAAATCCCAGAACCACGCGGGGGGGACCTTGTGAATGAACTGCAGAGAGCTGGGACCAATGTAACAAGGCCTACCATAAGTAACACACTACGCCACCATGGACTCAGATCCTGCAGTGCCAGACGTGTCCCACTGCTTAAGCCAGTACATGTCCGGGCCCGTCTGAAGTTTGCTAGAGAGCATTTGGATGATTCAGAGGAGTTTTGGGAGAATGTCCTATGGTCTGATGAAACCAAACTGGAACTGTTTGGTAGAAACACAACTTGTCGTGTTTGGAGGAAAAAGAATACTGAGTTGCATCCATCCAACACCATACCTACTGTAAAGCATGGTGGTGGAAACATCATGCTTTGGGGCTGTTTCTCTGCAAAGGGGCCAGGACGACTGATCCGGGTACATGAAAGAATGAATGGGGCCATGTATCGTGAGATTTTGAGTGCAAACCTCCTTCCATCAGCAAGGGCATTGAAGATGAAACGTGGCTGGGTCTTTCAACATGACAATGATCCAAAGCTCACCGCCAGGGCAACGAAGGAGTGGCTTCGTAAAAAGCATTTCAAGGTCCTGGAGTGGCCTAGCCAGTCTCCAGATCTCAACCCTATAGAAAACCTTTGGAGGGAGTTGAAAGTCCGTGTTGCCAAGCGAAAAGCCAAAAATATCACTGCTCTAGAGGAGATCTGCATGGAGGAATGGGCCAACATACCAACAACAGTGTGTGGCAACCTTGTGAAGACTTACAGAAAACGTTTGACCTCTGTCATTGCCAACAAAGGATATATTACAAAGTATTGAGATGAAATTTTGTTTCTGACCAAATACTTATTTTCAACCATAATATGCAAATAAAATGATAAAAAAACAGAAAATGTGATTTTCTGGATTTTTTTTTTCTCAGTTTGTCTCCCATAGTTGAGGTCTACCTATGATGTAAACTACAGACGCCTCTCATCTTTTTAAGTGGTGGAACTTGCACTATTGCTGACTGACTAAATACTTTTTTGCCCCACTGTATATATAATACACATTGCTCAAAAAAAAGGGAACATTTAAACAACAGAATATAACTCCAAGTAAATCAAACTTCTGTGAAATCAAACTGTCCACTTAGGAACCAACACTGTTTGACAATCAATTTCACATGCTGTTGTGCTAATGGAATAAACAACAGATGGAAATTATTGGCAATTATCAAGACACACTCAATAAAGGAGTGGTTCTGCAGGTGAGGACCACAGACCACATTTCACTACCAATGCTTTCTGGCTGATGTTTTGGTCACATTTGAATGTTGGTTGTGCTTTCACACACGTGGTAGCATGAGACAGACTCTACAACCCACACAAGTGGCTCAGGTAGTGCAGCTCATCCAGGATGGCACATCAATGTGAGCTGTGGCAAGAAAGTTTGCTGTGTCTGTCAGTGTAGTGTCCAGAGGCTGGAGGAGCTACCAGGAGACTGGCTAGTACACCAGGAGATGTGGAGGGGGCCGTAGGAGGGCAACAACCCAGCAGCAGGACTGCTACCTCAGCCTTTGTGCAAGGAGGATCAGGAGGAGCACTGCCAGAGACCATCAGCAAGCCACAAATGTGCATGTGTCTGCACAAATGGATAGAAACCGACTCCATGCGGATGGTCTGAATGCCTAACTTCCACAGATCGGGGTTGTGCTCACAGCCCAACACCGCGCAGGGCGCTTGACATTTGCCACAGAACACCAGGATTGGTAAATTCATCACTTGCACCCTGTGCTCTTCACAGATGAAAGCAGGTTCATACTGAGCACATGTGACAGACATGCCAGATTCTGGAGATGCAGTGGGGAGTGATCAGCTGCCTGCAACATCCTTTAGCATGACCGATTTGGCAGTGGGTCAGTAATAGTGGGGGTGGCATTTCTTTGGAGGGCCGCACAGCCCTCCAAGTGCTCACCAGAGGTAGCCTGACTGCTGTTAGGTACTGAGATGAGATTCGCAGACCCCTTGTGAGACCATATGCTGGTATGGTTGGCCCTGGGTTCCTCCTAATTAGTGATGAGCGAATATTCTCATTACTCGAGATTTCTCGAGCATGCTCGGGGGTCACCAAGTATTTTTTAGTGCTCAGAGATTTCGTTTTTCTTGCCGCAGCTGAATGATTTACATCTGTTAGCCAGCATAAGTACATGTGGGGGTTGCCTGGTTGCTAGGGAATCCCCACATGTACTTATCCTGGCAAACAGATGTAAATCATTCAGCTACAGCAAGAAAACCTAAATCTCCGAGCACTAATAAATACTCGGAGGACCCCCGAGCATGCTCGAGAAATCTCGACTAATGAGTATATTCGCTCATCACTACTCCTAATGCAGGACAATGCCAGACCTCATGTGGCTGGAGTGTGTCAGCAGTTCCTGCAAGATGAAGACATTGAAGCTATGGACTGGCCCACCTGTTCCCCAGACCTGAATCCGATTGAACACATCTGGGGCATCATGTGTCGCACCATCCACCAACGTCACATTGTACCATAGACTGTCCAGGAGTTGGCAGATGCTTTAGTCCTGTCCAGGAGGAAATCCCTCAGGAAACCATCCGCTGCCTCATCAGGAGCATGGCCAGGCATTGTAGGGAGGTCATACAGGCACGTGGAGGCCACACACACTACTGAGCATCATTTCCTTGCCTTGAGGCATTTCCACTGAAGTTGAATCAGCCTGTAACTTCATTTTCCACTTCGATTTTGAGCATCATTCCAACTCTAGACCTCCGTGGGATATTAGTTGTGATTAACGTTAATAATTTTTAGGTTTTATTGTTCTCAACACATTCCACTATGCAATGAATAAAGATTTACAACTGGAATATTTCATTCAGTGATATCTAGGATGTGGGATTTTGGTGTTCCCTTTATTTTTTGAGCAGTGTATATATATATAGACCATATATATGTTTGTATGAATATTTGAGGCCATGGATCCATTATATGGATCTTGCCATACGGATGACATACGGCTGTCACACAGATACTGTAATGAGAAAAAATTGCATCCTCACATTGCACACGAATGACATACTGATCACTGTTGGGGAACATTTCTGCGAATCTCAGCCATGAAAAACGGACTGTTTTTTTATACGTTGTGTGTGACTCTTGCCTTACAGCGCAGCTTTATTCACTGTGTAGTGGCATCAATAACCACCACTGGAATAGGGTCAGGCATTAAATAGGTCATAAGGCTCACCGACTGGCCATAGCACTGGCCCGCTGAATTATCCACTTAAGAGGATTACCGACAATGGCACTAAACCCAGCAAATATACCTTAGAGAAGAGATGGCACTCTGCAGACTGGTAAAAAATCTTATTTATTTCATGAAAATTAAATACATGGATGTGGGGGAGCTGGTTCAGTAGTGGACGATAACCGTTTCGCGGGACCCGTTGAAGTGTAAGAAATAAGCGAAATGGCCGTCGTGGCCACTGAACCAGCTCCCCCACATCCATGTTTTAAATCTTCATGAAATAAATAAGATTTTTTTTTTGCCAGATCGAAGAGTGCCATCTCTTCACTACTTCTTTTGGATTCCACATTCCTCACTTATTCAGACAATTCATGAGCTGGAACTCGGCATCCTGAATGTGTTATTGACTGAAGAGCACAAAAGAGAAATAATTTTTCTGCAAATTTCAGATGTTATTGTGAAATACCAGATTAAAAGTGATTGGAGCTATGTTATAGATAGCAGGGCGGGAACATTACGTGATAACTTAGTGATTTCTGCTAGAATGAGTATTGCTTTTAGTCCAGGCTTTTAACAATGACACAATGTGATGACAATTATAAAGAAATATTGCACTTTGTCAAAGAAACCTAAACACTTTTGTGTTACTAGATGCTAGCCTAGATCAGTGTTATTTGCATTGCTTATAGCTGATGACCTACAATTTTATTGGAACAATCTTGAATTTAATTAATTTGCTATCTACAGAAAGAGTGTTTCCAATGCAAAAAATACGTCAGACAGACTGTGCTGAAGCGACCAAATCAGCATTCCAATAACCTGATGTGTAACACTGCTCATTAACCTCTCCTCACTGCACCCGTTTACTAAATGCTAATAAAAGACATTTTGTGCAAGCAAAGAGCTTTTGAAATGACTTTGCCCAGCACTCTGGACAGCGGCCCCAAATAAATGAGTTGCTCAATCTTCCGCTATTATACATACATAGGATACTAACACATAAAAAGTCTACTGTGTGACCTGACATGCCATTATCTCATGTTTCTATGCATATGCCTCTGTCTGGATGGTTATTGATATTGACTTTAGCTCATAAAACCATAAAGATTTATTTGCTTTGGAGCTTAAATTGAAAATCCATATTGGTACCAATGCAAACTTTGAATTAATAAATTACAGAATTATTAGAACTCTTATAAACCATGTATCTTATGCTAATACCATCTTGAAATAGTGGGGATTCCTGTAAACACAATCAGTTATTAAGAGATTTTACATACTCAGAATTTACTACCATTGCTGTCAGCACAATATTGTCCCAGAGAGGCCGATAACTTGCTAGTAGACATGAGCGAATTTTTTAAAATTTGAATTTGCCAGATTTACTGATTTTTCTAAAAAAAAAATTGATTTGAACCTCAATACTGCAAAGCCTTTAATTGCAAAAAAAAGATGTGTGTAACTTACTGAGGTCTCCTATGAGTGTATTCAACCCATTTAGAGCCTTAAAAAATGTAGACGTGGCCTCAACCTATCTGGCTAGAGAAAAAGGAAACAGAACCATTAGTAATCAACAATCAATTCATCAACATACTGCGGTAAAACACTTTTTGGCTACTTAAATTGAAAAACAAAACAGTCCAAAATTTACAGTTGGTATTTATACACAAGTGATTCCAATGGAAAAAGCCTCAGTAAAAATAATTCCTTTATAGGGAGTATCCAGAGCTTTGTTCTTTACTAAATGAAGAAATGATAGCTTGTTCACAAGTCATTCAAAAAATATTTAAGGAACACAAACCTTGATTCCTTTTATGTTAGGAACGGAAACCATTTCTCGATGAAGAAGCAATGACTTCTCAACTAGGAGTGAAAAAAATCTCTTTTTTGGGATGCATAACAGGTTTGCTACCCTCCTAATGACAAAACAATTACAATGTTTTTTTTATCAAGCTGTCCCAAAGTTATAACTGTTATCAAAGTGAAGAAGCAATAGTTTGTCAACAAGCACTATTACAGTATAGATGACATGATAGACAATGAGTAGGTTCCCAGCCATCAGCACTGGTGGCAGCAGAATAGTGTAAAGATAGACAATAGACAAGCAGGTGGTTTGGCATATGTAAGCATTGGCATCAAGCATAGATTAATAAAAGGCAATAATTAATTCTTGGTTCATTTTACCAAATGATGCTGCCGAAATATGTAGAAGATAGTCAACGGGCAGATAGAAAGATGGCCTGGCCGATGTAATCACTGGATTTAGCGATAGGTAACTGGAAGTAATCACTAACTATTAGTGTTGAGCATTCCGATACCGCAAGTATCGGGTATCGGCCGATACTTGCGGTATCGGAATTCCGATACCGGGATTCCGATACTTGGCGCGTATCGGATACCGGAATCGGAAGTTCCATGATTCAAAATTCAGAAATTCAGCCAATGAGAAAGATTCCAAGTGTGGGCACATCCTGTTTAGCATGGAGGGCATGAAACTACTGGCAAGGCTGTGATTGGCTGCTTAAATGATGTCATGATGCAGTTTAAAAGTCGCTGGCGCCATTTTGCAATCACTCTGCTGTGAATTCAGTTAGTGACAGGACGCTGTTTGCTGACTGAGGGACAGTTTAGAGATAGCGATTTGCTTCTTTGTGCTTTCCAAAGGCTAATTTAGCAACCGCTGTGTTCACCTACTAATCACCTTCCTTTTGCCTTGTAGCGCTGTTTTCACAGCGATCTGCAAGGTCTCTCTGTGTGTGTGTGTGAGTGCAGCCCACTCTCTAGTCTGAGTGCAGCCACATAGGCCATCCATAGCTGGTTGTATTCAGTTCAGGGAGGGTGGTTCATTGCCTCATACTGTCCTTTTTTTTTTTTTTTTTTGAAGTAGTGCAGGCTGCTGCACATTTTTTCCAAAAATTCCTATTAGTGTCTTTCCACCCGTCTCCAGCTAATTTGTGGAAAAACACTACATAGGATAAAGTAGAGGAGGGTTTTTGGGCCTTGCAGCGCCGTTTACGGCTGTCTGCACGGTCTCCGTGTGACTGCAGCTCGCCCTGTAGTCTGTGAGCAGCCGTAGCTTGGTTGTCTCCAGCTCAGGGTTGTTCACTGCGTCATACCGCCAAATCAATTTTCATTTTGTTTTCAAGTAGTGTAGTCTGCTGCTAATTAATTTAAAAAAATCCTATTAGTGTCTTTCCACCCGTCTCCAGCTAATTTGTGGAAAAACACTACATAGGATAAAGTAGAGGAGGGTTTTTGGGCCTTGCAGCGCCGTTTACGGCTGTCTGCACGGTCTCCGTGTGACTGCAGCTCGCCCTGTAGTCTGTGAGCAGCCGTAGCTTGGTTGTCTCCAGCTCAGGGTTGTTCACTGCGTCATACCGCCAAATCAATTTTCATTTTGTTTTCAAGTAGTGTAGTCTGCTGCTAATTAATTTAAAAAAATCCTATTAGTGTCTTTCCACCCGTCTCCAGCTAATTTGTGGAAAAACACTACATAGGATAAAGTAGAGGAGGGTTTTTGGGCCTTGCAGCGCCGTTTACGGCTGTCTGCACGGTCTCCGTGTGACTGCAGCTCGCCCTGTAGTCTGTGAGCAGCCGTAGCTTGGTTGTCTCCAGCTCAGGGTTGTTCACTGCGTCATACCGCCAAATCAATTTTCATTTTGTTTTCAAGTAGTGTAGTCTGCTGCTAATTAATTTAAAAAAATCCTATTAGTGTCTTTCCACCCGTCTCCAGCTAATTTGTGGAAAAACACTACATAGGATAAAGTAGAGGAGGGTTTTTGGGCCTTGCAGCGCCATTTACGGCTGTCTGCACGGTCTCCGTGTGACTGCAGCTCTATCCGTTGTCAGTTCAGCCCCCAAAAAATAAATAAATAATAAAGTTCACCAAACACACCAGTTACACCACTTTACATTTGTGTAGGCCACATTAGCTCATATTCAAGTCTAGTCCACACCTGTTAGGAGGAGTTGCTCAGGAATAAGCACACAAAGCCGTTAGTACTTTTCTGCTTATCTTTATCAGTCAACCAAGATGAAGAAGGCAGTGAGTAAGGCACGTGGGCGTGGGCGTGGGCGCGGAGCAGGGAGGGGACGTGGGGATTCTGTGCCTGCTGCGGGCACCGGTGAGTCATCAGCACCCACTTTCACAAGGGAACAGTCGTTCATGCGCAGCTTTGTCGCCGAGCGCCGTACACCGCTGCTGCGTCAAGACCAAATTGAAGCCGTTGTGGGATGGATGGCAGCTAATGCATCAACTTCCATTAGTGCCACATCCTCTCAGACACAGAGCACTGGAGAGCAGCCATCTGTCTCTTCACCACCTGCAAAATTGCCCAGGCAGACAGAGATCCCAGGACAGGAGCAGTCTCTACTTCTGTTCTCTGAATCATCTCTTGGCTTGGAAACAGGGGGCCAGCCAAGCAGCATTGGAGAAATGGAAGAAGAGGCAGGGTGCAGTGATGCCCAACCGCTTTTTCTGTCTTCCTCTGAAGAGGCGGGTGGGCCAGTGGCTCCGGTCACCACCTCGCAGGCCGCATCAGCTGATGATGACACTCAGGTGCCACTTACTGGTGCGTGCTCTGCTGCTGAGACTACCCAGGAGGAGCAGTTGGGGGCAGAGGGTAGTGTAGATGATGAGGTCCTTGACCCATCTTGGCGTCAGGGACAGGAAGGTGGTGGGAGCAGCTCTGAGGAAGAGATTCCCCGTACGGCCCAAAGAGGGAGAGGGAGGGGGAAGACTGCGGATCCTGCAGCCTCCGCTTTGGCACCCGTAAGGAGCATGTCTCTTCCAAAAGTCAAAAGGGGGGCTCCCAAGACTTGCAGTGCCTGGTCCTTTTTTGACACAGTTGCAGATGACATTTGCTATGTCAGATGCAAGGTGTGTCATCAAAAAATCAAAAGAGGTCAAAAAGTCGCCAACCTCAATACCTCCAACATGTGGAAACATGTGCGCAACAGGCACCCGGCGGAGTTAGACAAACACACTGAAGAGCTAGGCCAACCAACAGCGGCAGCTACCACCTCTTCAGCTCGTGTTGCCTCTTCCTCTAGCTCACACGCAGCTGGTTCGGCTTCCTCCCAGGATCGCCGTGGAAGAACCTCTGGCCCTGTTGTCCAGAGACCCGCTGTCATTCCACCCGCAGCACCACTTTCCCAGTCAACCACACACTCCCAGCCCAGTCTACAGCCATCGGTAGTACAGGCATGGGAGAAAAGGCGGCCTTTCTCGTCAAACCACCCACGAGCACAGGCTCTGACTGCAGGCATTGCCAAACTTCTGTCACTGGAAATGCTGTCATTCAGGCTGGTGGAGACTGACAGCTTCTGTGACTTGATGTCATTGGCAGTCCCACAGTACAGTGTGCCCAGCCGCTTTTACTTCAGCAGGCAAGCCATCCCTGCCCTGCACAAGCATGTTGAGGGACACATAAAACACGCGCTACTGAACGCCGTCAGTAGCAAGGTCCACCTCACCACCGATGCGTGGACCAGTCAACATGGACAGGGGCGATACCTTTCCCTCACTGCCCATTGGGTTAATGTAGTTGAGCCGGGTACAGACCGTGCGAGTGGCGCAGGACGTGTCCTGCCCACTCCAAGGATTGCAGGAATCCATTCTGTACGCATTGACTCCTCCTCTTACACCAGTTCCTCAGAATCATCGCTGCAGGAGCCGTCACAGTCCACCTCCACATGGACCCGTGATGAACGTGTACCTGTTACGACCGACATGAGCACAGCCGTGGCCAAACCTCAACAGGCCGTCTTGAAATTAATTTTTTTGGGGAATCGTAGCCACACAGCGCAGGAGCTCTGGAATGCCATCAAGCAGGAGAGCGATGTGTGGTTTGAGCCAGCGAATCTCCAGCCAGGCATGGTAGTGTGTGATAATGGCCGAAATCTGGTGGCAGCCCTGGGCCTCGGCAACCTCACTCACATCCCATGTCTGGCACATGTGCTCAATTTGGTCGTGCAGAGTTTTTTGAGGGACTATCCGGATCTTGATGCACTGCTGCACAAGGTCCGCCTAGAGTGTGCTCACTTGCGGCGTTCTAGCACGGCAAAAGCGCGCATTGCGGCTCTGCAGCACCGACACCGCCTGCCGGAACATCGCATCATATGTGACCTACCTACCAGGTGGAATTCCACGTTACATATGTTGGAGCGGTTGTGTGAGCAGCAGCAAGCTGTAATGGAGTACCAGCTGTATCAGGCGCAAAAAAGTCGCAGTCAGCGCCGTACAGACTTCACAACCACAGAGTGGGCCACTATGAAGGATGTCTGCCAGGTTTTGCGTCCCTTTGATTATTCCACGCGGATGGCGAGTGCAGATGATGCACTAGTCAGCATGACTGTCCCCCTTATCTGCCTGCTTGAAAAATCACTGCAAGCGTTAAGGGATGATGTTGTGGAAGAGGTGGAGGATGAGGATTCACCACTTCCATCATCTTCTGGACAGTCAGCGCCACGTGGTTCCTCACAAACGCGTAGGCAGGGGACAGTTTGTGAGGAGGATGAGGAGGAGTCAATGGAGGAGGAAGACATCCGTCCAGAGGAGGGAGTTACACAATTGTCCAGTACTCAGTGTGTACAGCGAGGGTGGGGTGATGACGAGCGGGCAGAGATCACGCCTCCAGCTGGGGACAGCGTTTCTTGGGCAGTTGGCAGTCTGCAGCACATGGTGGATTACATGCTGCAGTGCCTGAGAAACGACCGCCGCATCGACCACATTCTCAACATGTCTGATTATTGGGTGTTCACCCTCCTCGATCCTCGCTACCGGGACAACGTAGAAAGCCTCATCACACCGTTGAACCGGGAGCGAAAAATGCGGGAGTACCAAGACACACTGGTCAGTTCCATCATCTTCTCCATTCCAACTGAGAGAAGTGCTGCTACTGCATTCCAAAGCAGCTCAGTGCGTCCAGGCAGTGGTGGAGGCTCTGCACAAAGAGGGAGCAGAAGCAGTGCCTCTGCCCAAGGCAAGACCAGTATGGCCCAACTGTGGCACAGTTTTGTGTGCCCCCCACAAAAGTCTACACCATCACAGACGGCTCCAGTCAGCAGGAGGCAACGGTTCCGTCAGATGGTGACAGACTACATGTCTTGCCCTCTTGCTGTACTCCCAGACGGCTCTTCCCCTTTCAAGTTTTGGGTCTCAAAGCTGGATACATGGCCAGAGCTAAGCCAGTATGCATTGGAGGTGCTGTCTTGCCCTGCGGCCAGTGTATTATCGGAACGTGTCTTTAGTGCTGCAGGTGGTGTACTAACTGACCGTCGCATGCGACTATCCTCCGATAACGTTGACCGGCTTACTTTCCTGAAAATGAACAAGGCCTGGATCTCGCAGGAATTTGCCACTCCTCCTCCTGATTAAAAAATTAGGTCACTGTATACGTTATCCAGGTCTCCTGTTGTGTTCATCTTTCTACCACCTGAACTTAAATTCCTGGGCTCCAACACCGCCAGTTGAGGCTCAGACGTGCCGTCTGCACAGTGAAAACATACGACCCAGTGTTATTGGGTTTCAGTAACGTCAGCTGATCCCCAGCTGTGTAGCCGGCAATGTGTCATGCGACCGCCACGCTGACACAACAACTGAAATGTAAGGGAATCTGTCCCCCCCCCCCCCCAAGGCGTTTGTTACTGAAAGAGCCAACTTGTGCAGCAGTAATGCTGCACAAGGAAAAAGGTAGCTATTTTGGTTTTGCTCCTTGCACACGCAAAACTTAACACTTATAAAATGTGTCCACTGATACCGTAAAACCGTCCCGGAGGTGGGACTTTCCTTCGTAATATGACGCAGCACAGCCGTCATTCCTACCCCCCCGGCGCCGCGCCCCGGCTCCTCAGCGTTGTTTGATTCCGTCCCGGAGCCTGCGCTGTTATGTTATCCCGTGGCCAGGCACACTTAGCGCTGCCCGTCTTCTGGCATCATTTGGTGTCAGGCTGGCTGCGCCTGTGCGGCCACGCTGGCCGAGAGCCCGCCTCGCAGTGTCTTCTGATTTAATCCCACTGGGGGCCTGGGATCTATGGACATGCGCAGTGCATATCTGAACCTCCACCTCTCACTCATCTCCCTATGGCTTCTTCAGACTGTTCGGTGTCAGCTGGTCCCTAATAGCATGCCACGGCCGTGACACCGCACAGTCTGGAAAAGAAGCCGTAGGGAGGGGAGTGAGAGGCGAGGATATGCACTGCGCATGGCCATGGATCCCAGGCCCCCAGTGGGATTACAGTGAGCTGGACTGGAGAGCTGGAGATCGTGGAACTTTCGGGTGTGCCGGTGTACATGGCAGACTGAGAGACGGTTGGAGACGGTATTGTTTCCGCCGGTGCCCTAGATGCAATATTTCCTCCTACAAAACTGGTGGTTCCCTGACCCTGACTGCTTTTGGCTGGCAAAGAAACCTGCACAGATACTGCCGGTGGTGCGGAAAATGGTGGCCTTACAGTGACGGAAGGGATGTTGTGTTGCTGACTAGCTTCATTGGCCGAGGGTGCTACAACCTTAAGGGACGTTTGGTAGTTAGTCCAGGCTTGAAAATGCATGGTGGTTAAGTGTCTATGCATGCAACTAGTATTTAGACTTTTCAGATTCTGACCTCTGCTTAAGCTAGTTGAACATTTTTGACAGATGACTTTGCGCTGATCAGTTGGATGTTGTTTAAAAAAATGCCAGACTGCACTCTTCCTAGACTCGGATCCCTTTTCAGGGATTGCAGACTGAGCTTTAACCGGATGGCCACACTGTCCTCCAACAGGTTTTGGCTTTGACACGCGTTTTGGGCCAGATACGGGCCCGGCAGATGGAACCTGTTGCGATGTTGATGCCTGCTGCGGCCCCTCCTCCACCTCCGCTTCTGAACTACTGCCGCCTGCACCCTGTTCCCCCAATGGCTGCCAATCGGGGTCAATAACTGGGTCATCTATTACCTCCTCTTCGAGCTCGTGTGCAACTTCGTCTGTGTCACTGTGTCGGTCGGTGGTATAGCGTTCGTGGCGGGGCAACATAGTCTCATCAGGGTCTGATTGTGGATCTGTACCCTGAGAGGGCAATGTGGTGGTCTGAGTCAAAGGAGCAGCATAGTACTCTGGCTGTGGCTGTGCATCAGTGCACTCCATGTCAGAATCTACTTGTAATGGGCATGGCCTGTTAAATGTTTCACTTTCTAAGCCAGGGACGGTATGTGTAAAGAGCTCCATGGAGTGACCCGTTGTGTCGCCTGCTGCATCCTTCTCTCTTGTTGTAGTTTTTGCTGAGGAGGACAAGGAAGCGACTTGTCCCTGACCGTGAACATCCACAAGCGACGCGCTGCTTTTACATTTACCAGTTTCGGAAGAGGAGGCAAAAGAGCTAGAGGCTGAGTCTGCAATGTAAGCCAAAACTTGCTGTTGCTGCTCCGCCTTTAAAAGCGGTTTTCCTACTCCCAGAAAAGAGAGCGTTCGAGGCCTTGTGTAGCCTGACGACGAAACTGGCTCCACAGCTCCAGACTTAGGTGGAATATTTTTATCCCCACGACCACCTGATGCTCCACTACCACTACCATCATTACCAGCTGACAATGAACGCCCACGACGACCTCTTGCACCAGACTTCCTCATTGTTTTAAAATCTTAACCAAAGTAACTTTATTTGTTGCTGTCAAACAACTTACACGGTGAGCTATAACTTCAGTATGATTTCAATATCCCTTAACAGGTTGGTGAAACCACAAGGAAAATCAGGCACAATGTTACACACTCTGTTTTCTGTGGCACAAAATCACAGAGATGACACACACGCAGGACTGTCACTCAAGCACTAATGTCAATATTAATCTCCCACCTAATTTTTTTTTTTTCTCAGGGAGACTTTAGAAACCAAATAATATTAAAAAAACAACAACAAAAAAAAGGCTTTCTATGGCCCACAATTAGAGAGAGAGAGGTGGCACACCCAGGAGTCAAGACTGGCGCACAAGCTGAAAGGGCAATATTACTCTCCCACTGTTTTTTTAAGTTTTTTTTTTTTTATTTTCAGGGAGACTTTAGAAACCAAATAATATTAAAAAAACCAAAAAAATAAATAGCCTTTCTATGGCCCACTGAATGAGAGAGAGAGGTGGCACACCCAGGAGTCAAGACTGGCACACAAGCTGAAAGGGCAATATTACTCTCCCACTGTTTTTTTATGTATTTTTTGTTTTTTAAGGGAGACTTTAGAAACCAAATAATATTAAAAAAAAAACAAAAAAAAAAAGGCTTTCTATGGCCCACAATTAGAGAGAGAGAGGTGGCACACCCAGGAGTCAAGACTGGCGCACAAGCTGAAAGGGCAATATTACTCTCCCACTGTTTTTTTAAGTTTTTTTTTTTTTTCAGGGAGACTTTAGAAACCAAATAATATTAAAAAAACCAAAAAAATAAATAGCCTTTCTATGGCCCACAATTAGAGAGAGAGAGGTGGCACACCCAGGAGTCAAGACTGGCACACAAGCTGAAAGGGCAATATTACTCTCCCACTGTTTTTTTATGTATTTTTTGTTTTTTAAGGGAGACTTTAGAAACCCAATAATATTTAAAAAAACAACAAAAAAAAGGCTTTCTATGGCCCACAATTAGAGAGAGAGAGGTGGCACACCCAGGAGTCAAGACTGGCGCACAAGCTGAAAGGGCAATATTACTCTCCCACTGTTTTTTTAAGTTTTTTTTTTTTTATTTTCAGGGAGACTTTAGAAACCAAATAATATTAAAAAAACCAAAAAAATAAATAGCCTTTCTATGGCCCACTGAATGAGAGAGAGAGAGGTGGCACACCCAGGAGTCAAGACTGGCACACAAGCTGAAAGGGCAATATTACTCTCCCACTGTTTTTTTATGTATTTTTTGTTTTTTAAGGGAGACTTTAGAAACCCAATAATATTTAAAAAAAAAAAAAAAAAAAGGCTTTCTATGGCCCACAATTAGAGAGAGAGAGGTGGCACACCCAGGAGTCAAGACTGGCGCACAAGCTGAAAGGGCAATATTACTCTCCCACTGTTTTTTTAAGTTTTTTTTTTATTTTCAGGGAGACTTTAGAAACCAAATAATATTAAAAAAACCAAAAAAATAAATAGCCTTTCTATGGCCCACTGAATGAGAGAGAGAGGTGGCACACCCAGGAGTCAAGACTGGCACACAAGCTGAAAGGGCAATATTACTCTCCCACTGTTTTTTTATTTATTTATTTTTTTTTCAGGGAGACTTTAGAAACCAAATAATAAGAAAAAAAATAAATAAATAAATAGGCTTTCTATAGCCCACTGAATAAGAGATAGCACACACAGCAGTGGCACACAAGCCCTGACTGAGGCCAATATTTTTCTACCACTGATTGATGTAGTGTTTTTGTGTTGAGGTAGAATTTAGAACACAAATCACGGAAAAAATAAATAGGCTTTCTATGGCCCACTCAGTGAGAGATGGCACACACAGGGATGGCACTGTAGCAGAAATGCCAATCTTAATCTCCCACAAAAAAAAAAAAAAAAAAAACAGGGACTGTCCTACAATTACTATCTCCCTGCAGTAATCTAAGCCAGGTATGGCAGGCAGCAATAGGAGTGGACTGATGCACAAATTAAATAAAAAGTGTGGACAAACAAAAAAGATAGCTGTGCAGAAAGGAAGGAACAAGAGGATATGTGCTTTGAAAAAAGCAGTTGGTTTCCACAGTGGCGTACACACAGCAATACAGCTATCACGGAGCCTTCTAGGGCAGCCCAATGAGCTACAGCGCTGAGGAAAAAAAAAAAAATAGCTTCCACTGTTCCTGCACACCGAAGGTGGTGTTGGACAGTGGAAATCGCTACAGCACAAGCGGTTTGGTGGTTAGTGGACCCTGCCTAACGCTCTCCCTGCTTCTGACGAAGCGGCAGCAACCTCTCCCTAAGCTCAGATCAGCAGCAGTAAGATGGCGGTCGGCGGGAACGCCCCTTTATAGCCCCTGTGACGCCGCAGACAGCAAGCCAATCACTGCAATGCCCTTCTCTAAGATGGTGGGGACCAGGACCTATGTCATCACGCTGCCCACACTCTGCGTTCACCTTCATTGGCTGAGAAATGGCGCTTTTCGCGTCATTGAAACGCGACTTTGGCGCGAAAGTCGCGTACCGCATGGCCGACAAGCACAGGGGTCGGATCGGGTTTCATGAGACGCCGACTTAGCCAAAAGTCGGCGACTTTTGAAAATGATCGACCCGTTTCGCTCAACCCTACTGGTCATGATGCTCAGAATTTTTGTGTTTAAAATCTATTTTAACATCATGATTCAAATGACAGTAAATTCATAAGCATATTTCCATACAGAATATATTAAATAATACTGTCAATTAATGTCTGACAATTTCATATCAAGTATTAATTAATATGGAAGATGGAAGACGTAATATAATGTAATATATATGATCAAATTTGTTTGAGACAAAATTAATTTGAACCATTTTTTTTTTAAATTAGGATTTGCTTAAAAACAAATTTTATTTGTTATTGATTTGGTGCAAATCAAGAAATATGGCCATTTAGATGGATTGCAGAGAATAGAGAAAGGGGTTAAAGTATAAAAAATGGGTAAGAATAAAGGAAGTCCAGCACAACCATCCATCGGTCAAACATTATTTCATTTTAATAAACCATTAAAATTAGAAGAAGAAAAAAATCGGTGAAGGAAATTTGAAAAACTCTTACGCGTTTCAAGCGGATCAACCGTCCTTAATAATAGCATGCTATGGACTTCATTATTAATAACATGGACGTCCTTTCTCCTTACCTGTTTGTGCCGACTCTGCCACCAGGATACGACACCCTCCAGTCGATACATAGAGCAGAGTGGGCAAACTATTGGCAAGACTGGTGAGTTTTTTACTTTTTCTATTTAAAAAATGGTGTATTCACCTCGCCACCTCTGCTGGCTCCTTCCGGTCTCTTTTGGTTTTTATGTCGGGCAATGTCTTCTTCCATTTCTTACTTAATTTTGTGGTGATGCTCCCTGCGCTGAGTAGGTCTTGGGCAATGCACGTCGTAATCACGGGGTGGGAAACTACAGCAGCAAAGCAGGTGAGTGGTGGTGAAATGAGTACATTTTTTATTTTAAACCACTATGATTATATTGCTCTGGGGTCTGGATATTTTCTGAACAAATTCGAGCAAACCTAAAAATTTGAATTTTGGTAGATCTTCTCATCACTATAAATTAATTAAAAAAAAAAAGAATAAAAAACATGACTATAAATTTTGTAATGATTAAATGGGTTATGCCCGATCAAGCGACCATGAAGAATTCCCTCAATCCATCCACTGGGACTTAACTAATGTGCTTCCGTTAGGAGCAACTGTGGGAATGAGCGATATAAGCCCATCCTCTCTATTAATTGTATCTGAGTGCATCGCTTGGCTGCTTCCGTCAGCACCATCAAAATAAATAAAATGACAATGTTCATTGAATTTGAGCCCCCAGAAATCATATCACAATGCAAAATTGTAACTATTGTAATTTGTACAATTACATTATATAGGATTTACAGAAGTACCAAAAATTAACGAGGATCTGTCACTAGATTTTTGCTACCTCATCTAAGAGCAACATGATGTAGGAAAGAGACCCTGATTCCCGTGATATTTTACATAGATATCTGGGTCCAGCAGTTGTGACACAACCAGTTTTTAGATGTAGCATGAAGCAGAGATTAGAAAGCTGCCCTGACCTCACCACAGCTTTTTGTGTGTATTGTATATTGACAGTAAGCTGCTTATTAATGCTGGGGGCGTGGATGGACCAATATGAACGAGGGATCAAGTCTGTGTGATGATAATTTCCTGCTGGTAAAACACTATTTGTATTGAACCGGCACACAGCATAACAAGTGACACATCACTGAAATAAGTACATCAGCTCCTACCTTATGCTGTACTAAGATTACATAGAAAAATCCTGCTGACAGATTCCCTTTAACTGTATTAGTGAAGTCTGCTATGATCAGGCCTAATCACACTCTGCTTCTACAGTGCATCAGGTGTTTCCATCTGAATTTTTCCAACAGATTTCCCAAAAGGGCCACAGACCGCTATGACACAAGCAAAGTTGAAATGACTCTTTTCTGCATTATTCTGAAATTAAGTGAATTTGAACTTTGAAGTCTTGTAGCAGCAGATAACTCTATCGGGGGATTTGCTTGGATCACATTTTTCAGGATTCAGATAGAATACCTGGACACACCTAAAACAAATTGCGAACAGGACCTTAGGAGGAATTTTCAAGGAATTGAGATTTAAAGCGGTGAGGATAAATCATCACTGTCAGATCAGTGTGGGCATGAATTGATATTGCACCTCCATTGATCAACTGTTTTCAGCTCTGGAAGTGGATGAATTAAACTGTGAGCATAAGGTCAGAGTCACACTAGCGAGAAATACGGACGAGTGCTATGCGTTAAAAAATAGCATAGCACTTGGACCAATGTTAATCTATGGGGCATCTCCCATCTCCTGTTGTTTTCTCGGCCGCATTATACGTACAGAGGAAATTGCAGCATGCTGCGATTGTCACCGAATTGCACTCAAAATACGCCAATGAAAGTCTATGGGTGTGATAAAAACTCGCACTCCACACAGACCATCAGTGTGACTTGCGAGAAGTACGCTTGTCCTATAGAAAAGCCGGCAATTCAGTGCGGTGTACAGTAAAATCACACTGACAGCTTAAAATAGAATAGATGTCTACACATAGTATAGGTAGATATATATATATATATATATATATATATATATATATATATATGTATATATATATATATATATATATATATATATATATATATATATATAATACACATTGCTCAAAAAAATAAAGGGAACATTTAAACAACAGAATATAACTCCAAGTAAATCAAACTTCTGTGAAATCAAACTGTCCACTTAGGAACCAACACTGTTTGACAATCAATTTCACATGCTGTTGTGCAAATGGAATAAACAACAGATGGAAATTATTGGCAATTATCAAGACACACTCAATAAAGGAGTGGTTCTGCAGGTGAGGACCACAGACCACATTTCAGTACCAATGCTTTCTGGCTGATGTTTTGGTCACATTTGAATGTTGGTTGTGCTTTCACACACGTGGTAGCATGAGACAGACTCTACAACCCACACAAGTGGCTCAGGTAGTGCAGCTCATCCAGGATGGCACATCAATGTGAGCTGTGGCAAGAAAGTTTGCTGTGTCTGTCAGTGTAGTGTCCAGAGGCTGGAGGAACTACCAGGAGACTGGCTAGTACACCAGGAGATGTGGAGGGGGCCGTAGGAGGGCAACAACCCAGCAGCAGGACTGCTACCTCAGCCTTTGTGCAAGGAGGATCAGGAGGAGCACTGCCAGAGCCCTGCAAAATGACCATCAGCAAGCCACAAATGTGCATGTGTCTGCACAAATGAATAGAAACCGACTCCATGCGGATGGTCTGAATGCCTAATGTCCACAGATCGGGGTTGTGCTCACAGCCCAACACCGCGCAGGGCGCTTGACATTTGCCACAGAACACCAGGATTGGTAAATTCATCACTGGCACCCTGTGCTCTTCACAGATGAAAGCAGGTTCATACTGAGCACATGTGACAGACATGCCAGATTCTGGAGACGCAGTGGGGAGTGATCTGCTGCCTGCAACATCCTTTAGCATGACCGATTTGGCAGTGGGTCAGTAATAGTGGGGGTGGCATTTCTTTGGAGGGCCGCACAGCCCTCCATGTGCTCACCAGAGGTAGCCTGACTGCTGTTAGGTACTGAGATGAGATTCGCAGACCCCTTGTGAGACCATATGCTGGTATGGTTGGCCCTGGGTTCCTCCTAATTAGTTATGAGCGAATATACTTGTTACTCGAGATTTCTCGAGCATGCTCGGGGGTCACCAAGTATTTTTTAGTGCTCAGAGATTTCGTTTTTCTTGCCGCAGCTGAATGATTTACATCTGTTAGCCAGCATAAGTACATGTGGGGGTTGCCTGGTTGCTAGGGAATCCCCACATGTACTTATCCTGGCTAACAGATGTAAATCATTCAGCTGCAGCAAGAAAACCTAAATCTCCGAGCACTAATAAATACTCGGAGGACCCCCGAGCATGCTCGAGAAATCTCGACTAACGAGTATATTCGCTCATCACTACTCCTAATGCAGGACAATGCCAGACCTCATGTGGCTTTAGTGTGTCAGCAGTTCCTGCAAGATGAAGACATTGAAGCTATGGACTGGCCCGCCTGTTCCCCAGACCTGAATCCGATTGAACACATCTGGGACATCATGTGTCGCACCATCCACCAACGTCACATTGTACCATAGACTGTCCAGGAGTTGGCAGATGCTTTAATCACATTCCACTATGCAATGAATAAAGATTTACAACTGGAATATTTCATTCAGTGATATCTAGGATGTGGGATTTTGGCGTTCCCTTTATTTTTTGAGCAGTGTATATATATATATATATATATATAGACTATTGAGGCCATGGATCCATTATATGGATCTTGCCATACGGATGACATACGGCTGTCACATGGATACTGTAATGAGAAAAAATTGCATCCTCACATTGCACACGAATGACATACGGATCACTGTTGGGGAACATTTCTGCGAATCTCAGCCATGAAAAACGGACAGTTTTTTTATACGTTGTGTGTGACTCCAGCCTTACAGCGCAGCTTTATTCACTGTGTAGTGGCATCAATAACCACCACTGGAATAGGGTCAGGCATTAAATAGGTCATAAGGCTCACTGACTGGCCATAGCACCGGCCTGCTGAATTATCCACTTAAGAGGATTACCGAGAATGGCACTAAACCCAGCAAATATACCTTAGAGAAGAGATGGCACTCTGCAGACTGGTAAAAAATCTTATTTATTTCATGAAAATTAAATACATGGATGTGGGGGAGCTGGTTCAGTAGTGGACTATAACTGTTTCGCGGGACCCGTTGAAGTGTAAGAAATAAGCAAAATGGCCATCGTGGCCACTGAACCAGCTCCCCCACATCCATGTTTTAAATCTTCATGAAATAAATAAGATTTTTTTTTTGCCAGATCGAAGAGTGCCATCTCTTCACTACTTCTTTTGGATTCCACATTCCTCACTTATTCAGACAATTCATGAGCTGGAACTCGGCATCCTGAATGTGTTATTGACTGAAGAGCACAAAAGAGAAATAATTTTTCTGCAAATTTCAGATGTTATTGTGAAATACCAGATTAAAAGTGATTGGAGCTATGTTATAGATAGCAGGGCGGGAACATTACGTGATAACTTAGTGATTTCTGCTAGAATGAGTATTGCTTTTAGTCCAGGCTTTTAACAATGACACAATGTGATGACAATTATAAAGAAATATTGCACTTTGTCAAAGAAACCTAAACACGTTTGTGTTACTAGATGCTAGCCTAGATCAGTGTTATTTGCATTGCTTATAGCTGATGACCTACAATTTTATTGGAACAATCTTGAATTTAATTAATTTGCTATCTACAGAAAGAGTGTTTCCAATGCAAAAAATACGTCAGACAGACTGTGCTGAAGCGACCAAATCAGCATTCCAATAACCTGATGTGTAACACTGCTCATTAACCTCTCCTCACTGCACCCGTTTACTAAATGCTAATAAAAGACATTTTGTGCAAGCAAAGAGCTTTTGAAATGACTTTGCCCAGCACTCTGGACAGCGGCCCCAAATAAATGAGTTGCTCAATCTTCCGCTATTATACATACATAGGATACTAACACATAAAAAGTCTACTGTGTGACCTGACATGCCATTATCTCATGTTTCTATGCATATGCCTCTGTCTGGATGGTTATTGATATTGACTTTAGCTCATAAAACCATAAAGATTTATTTGCTTTGGAGCTTAAATTGAAAATCCATATTGGTACCAATGCAAACTTTGAATTAATAAATTACAGAATTATTAGAACTCTTATAAACCATGTATCTTATGCTAATACCATCTTGAAATAGTGGGGATTCCTGTAAACACAATCAGTTATTAAGAGATTTTACATACTCAGAATTTACTACCATTGCTGTCAGCACAATATTGTCCCAGAGAGGCCGATAACTTGCTAGTAGACATGAGCGAATTTTTTAAAATTTGAATTTGCCAGATTTACTGATTTTTCTAAAAAAAAAATTGATTTGAACCTCAATACTGCAAAGCCTTTAATTGCAAAAAAAAGATGTGTGTAACTTACTGAGGTCTCCTATGAGTGTATTCAACCCATTTAGAGCCTTAAAAAATGTAGACGTGGCCTCAACCTATCTGGCTAGAGAAAAAGGAAACAGAACCATTAGTAATCAACAATCAATTCATCAACATACTGCAGTAAAACACTTTTTGGCTACTTAAATTGAAAAACAAAACAGTCCAAAATTTACAGTTGGTATTTATACACAAGTGATTCCAATGGAAAAAGCCTCAGTAAAAATAATTCCTTTATAGGGAGTATCCAGAGCTTTGTTCTTTACTAAATGAAGAAATGATAGCTTGTTCACAAGTCATTCAAAAAATATTTAAGGAACACAAACCTTGATTCCTTTTATGTTAGGAACGGAAACCATTTCTCGATGAAGAAGCAATGACTTCTCAACTAGGAGTGAAAAAAATCTCTTTTTTGGGATGCATAACAGGTTTGCTACCCTCCTAATGACAAAACAATTACAATGTTTTTTTTATCAAGCTGTCCCAAAGTTATAACTGTTATCAAAGTGAAGAAGCAATAGTTTGTCAACAAGCACTATTACAGTATAGATGACATGATAGACAATGAGTAGGTTCCCAGCCATCAGCACTGGTGGCAGCAGAATAGTGTAAAGATAGACAATAGACAAGCAGGTGGTTTGGCATATGTAAGCATTGGCATCAAGCATAGATTAATAAAAGGCAATAATTAATTCTTGGTTCATTTTACCAAATGATGCTGCCGAAATATGTAGAAGATAGTCAACGGGCAGATAGAAAGATGGCCTGGCCGATGTAATCACTGGATTTAGCGATAGGTAACTGGAAGTAATCACTAACTATTAGTGTTGAGCATTCCGATACCGCAAGTATCGGGTATCGGCCGATACTTGCGGTATCGGAATTCCGATACCGGGATTCCGATACTTGGCGCGTATCGGATACCGGAATCGGAAGTTCCATGATTCAAAATTCAGAAATTCAGCCAATGAGAAAGATTCCAAGTGTGGGCACATCCTGTTTAGCATGGAGGGCATGAAACTACTGGCAAGGCTGTGATTGGCTGCTTAAATGATGTCATGATGCAGTTTAAAAGTCGCTGGCGCCATTTTGCAATCACTCTGCTGTGAATTCAGTTAGTGACAGGACGCTGTTTGCTGACTGAGGGACAGTTTAGAGATAGCGATTTGCTTCTTTGTGCTTTCCAAAGGCTAATTTAGCAACCGCTGTGTTCACCTACTAATCACCTTCCTTTTGCCTTGTAGCGCTGTTTTCACAGCGATCTGCAAGGTCTCTCTGTGTGTGTGTGTGAGTGCAGCCCACTCTCTAGTCTGAGTGCAGCCACATAGGCCATCCATAGCTGGTTGTATTCAGTTCAGGGAGGGTGGTTCATTGCCTCATACTGTCCTTTTTTTTTTTTTTTTTTGAAGTAGTGCAGGCTGCTGCACATTTTTTCCAAAAATTCCTATTAGTGTCTTTCCACCCGTCTCCAGCTAATTTGTGGAAAAACACTACATAGGATAAAGTAGAGGAGGGTTTTTGGGCCTTGCAGCGCCGTTTACGGCTGTCTGCACGGTCTCCGTGTGACTGCAGCTCGCCCTGTAGTCTGTGAGCAGCCGTAGCTTGGTTGTCTCCAGCTCAGGGTTGTTCACTGCGTCATACCGCCAAATCAATTTTCATTTTGTTTTCAAGTAGTGTAGTCTGCTGCTAATTAATTTAAAAAAATCCTATTAGTGTCTTTCCACCCGTCTCCAGCTAATTTGTGGAAAAACACTACATAGGATAAAGTAGAGGAGGGTTTTTGGGCCTTGCAGCGCCGTTTACGGCTGTCTGCACGGTCTCCGTGTGACTGCAGCTCGCCCTGTAGTCTGTGAGCAGCCGTAGCTTGGTTGTCTCCAGCTCAGGGTTGTTCACTGCGTCATACCGCCAAATCAATTTTCATTTTGTTTTCAAGTAGTGTAGTCTGCTGCTAATTAATTTAAAAAAATCCTATTAGTGTCTTTCCACCCGTCTCCAGCTAATTTGTGGAAAAACACTACATAGGATAAAGTAGAGGAGGGTTTTTGGGCCTTGCAGCGCCGTTTACGGCTGTCTGCACGGTCTCCGTGTGACTGCAGCTCGCCCTGTAGTCTGTGAGCAGCCGTAGCTTGGTTGTCTCCAGCTCAGGGTTGTTCACTGCGTCATACCGCCAAATCAATTTTCATTTTGTTTTCAAGTAGTGTAGTCTGCTGCTAATTAATTTAAAAAAATCCTATTAGTGTCTTTCCACCCGTCTCCAGCTAATTTGTGGAAAAACACTACATAGGATAAAGTAGAGGAGGGTTTTTGGGCCTTGCAGCGCCGTTTACGGCTGTCTGCACGGTCTCCGTGTGACTGCAGCTCTATCCGTTGTCAGTTCAGCCCCAAAAAAATAAATAAATAATAAAGTTCACCAAACACACCAGTTACACCACTTTACATTTGTGTAGGCCACATTAGCTCATATTCAAGTCTAGTCCACACTTTAGAAAATTAGTGTGTCTTATACCTGTTAGGAGGAGTTGCTCAGGAATAAGCACACAAAGCCGTTAGTACTTTTCTGCTTATCTTTATCAGTCAACCAAGATGAAGAAGGCAGTGAGTAAGGCACGTGGGCGTGGGCGTGGGCGCGGAGCAGGGAGGGGACGTGGGGATTCTGTGCCTGCTGCGGGCACCGGTGAGTCATCAGCACCCACTTTCACAAGGGAACAGTCGTTCATGCGCAGCTTTGTCGCCGAGCGCCGTACACCGCTGCTGCGTCAAGACCAAATTGAAGCCGTTGTGGGATGGATGGCAGCTAATGCATCAACTTCCATTAGTGCCACATCCTCTCAGACACAGAGCACTGGAGAGCAGCCATCTGTCTCTTCACCACCTGCAAAATTGCCCAGGCAGACAGAGATCCCAGGACAGGAGCAGTCTCTACTTCTGTTCTCTGAATCATCTCTTGGCTTGGAAACAGGGGGCCAGCCAAGCAGCATTGGAGAAATGGAAGAAGAGGCAGGGTGCAGTGATGCCCAACCGCTTTTTCTGTCTTCCTCTGAAGAGGCGGGTGGGCCAGTGGCTCCGGTCACCACCTCGCAGGCCGCATCAGCTGATGATGACACTCAGGTGCCACTTACTGGTGCGTGCTCTGCTGCTGAGACTACCCAGGAGGAGCAGTTGGGGGCAGAGGGTAGTGTAGATGATGAGGTCCTTGACCCATCTTGGCGTCAGGGACAGGAAGGTGGTGGGAGCAGCTCTGAGGAAGAGATTCCCCGTACGGCCCAAAGAGGGAGAGGGAGGGGGAAGACTGCGGATCCTGCAGCCTCCGCTTTGGCACCCGTAAGGAGCATGTCTCTTCCAAAAGTCAAAAGGGGGGCTCCCAAGACTTGCAGTGCCTGGTCCTTTTTTGACACAGTTGCAGATGACATTTGCTATGTCAGATGCAAGGTGTGTCATCAAAAAATCAAAAGAGGTCAAAAAGTCGCCAACCTCAATACCTCCAACATGTGGAAACATGTGCGCAACAGGCACCCGGCGGAGTTAGACAAACACACTGAAGAGCTAGGCCAACCAACAGCGGCAGCTACCACCTCTTCAGCTCGTGTTGCCTCTTCCTCTAGCTCACACGCAGCTGGTTCGGCTTCCTCCCAGGATCGCCGTGGAAGAACCTCTGGCCCTGTTGTCCAGAGACCCGCTGTCATTCCACCCGCAGCACCACTTTCCCAGTCAACCACACACTCCCAGCCCAGTCTACAGCCATCGGTAGTACAGGCATGGGAGAAAAGGCGGCCTTTCTCGTCAAACCACCCACGAGCACAGGCTCTGACTGCAGGCATTGCCAAACTTCTGTCACTGGAAATGCTGTCATTCAGGCTGGTGGAGACTGACAGCTTCCGTGACTTGATGTCATTGGCAGTCCCACAGTACAGTGTGCCCAGCCGCTTTTACTTCAGCAGGCAAGCCATCCCTGCCCTGCACAAGCATGTTGAGGGACACATAAAACACGCGCTACTGAACGCCGTCAGTAGCAAGGTCCACCTCACCACCGATGCGTGGACCAGTCAACATGGACAGGGGCGATACCTTTCCCTCACTGCCCATTGGGTTAATGTAGTTGAGCCGGGTACAGACCGTGCGAGTGGCGCAGGACGTGTCCTGCCCACTCCAAGGATTGCAGGAATCCATTCTGTACGCATTGACTCCTCCTCTTACACCAGTTCCTCAGAATCATCGCTGCAGGAGCCGTCACAGTCCACCTCCACATGGACCCGTGATGAACGTGTACCTGTTACGACCGACATGAGCACAGCCGTGGCCAAACCTCAACAGGCCGTCTTGAAATTAATTTTTTTGGGGAATCGTAGCCACACAGCGCAGGAGCTCTGGAATGCCATCAAGCAGGAGAGCGATGTGTGGTTTGAGCCAGCGAATCTCCAGCCAGGCATGGTAGTGTGTGATAATGGCCGAAATCTGGTGGCAGCCCTGGGCCTCGGCAACCTCACTCACATCCCATGTCTGGCACATGTGCTCAATTTGGTCGTGCAGAGTTTTTTGAGGGACTATCCGGATCTTGATGCACTGCTGCACAAGGTCCGCCTAGAGTGTGCTCACTTGCGGCGTTCTAGCACGGCAAAAGCGCGCATTGCGGCTCTGCAGCGCCGACACCACCTGCCGGAACATCGCATCATATGTGACCTACCTACCAGGTGGAATTCCACGTTACATATGTTGGAGCGGTTGTGTGAGCAGCAGCAAGCTGTAATGGAGTACCAGCTGTATCAGGCGCAAAAAAGTCGCAGTCAGCGCCGTACAGACTTCACAACCACAGAGTGGGCCACTATGAAGGATGTCTGCCAGGTTTTGCGTCCCTTTGATTATTCCACGCGGATGGCGAGTGCAGATGATGCACTAGTCAGCATGACTGTCCCCCTTATCTGCCTGCTTGAAAAATCACTGCAAGCGTTAAGGGATGATGTTGTGGAAGAGGTGGAGGATGAGGATTCACCACTTCCATCATCTTCTGGACAGTCAGCGCCACGTGGTTCCTCACAAACGCGTAGGCAGGGGACAGTTTGTGAGGAGGATGAGGAGGAGTCAATGGAGGAGGAAGACATCCGTCCAGAGGAGGGAGTTACACAATTGTCCAGTACTCAGTGTGTACAGCGAGGGTGGGGTGATGACGAGCGGGCAGAGATCACGCCTCCAGCTGGGGACAGCGTTTCTTGGGCAGTTGGCAGTCTGCAGCACATGGTGGATTACATGCTGCAGTGCCTGAGAAACGACCGCCGCATCGACCACATTCTCAACATGTCTGATTATTGGGTGTTCACCCTCCTCGATCCTCGCTACCGGGACAACGTAGAAAGCCTCATCACACCGTTGAACCGGGAGCGAAAAATGCGGGAGTACCAAGACACACTGGTCAGTTCCATCATCTTCTCCATTCCAACTGAGAGAAGTGCTGCTACTGCATTCCAAAGCAGCTCAGTGCGTCCAGGCAGTGGTGGAGGCTCTGCACAAAGAGGGAGCAGAAGCAGTGCCTCTGCCCAAGGCAAGACCAGTATGGCCCAACTGTGGCACAGTTTTGTGTGCCCCCCACAAAAGTCTACACCATCACAGACGGCTCCAGTCAGCAGGAGGCAACGGTTCCGTCAGATGGTGACAGACTACATGTCTTGCCCTCTTGCTGTACTCCCAGACGGCTCTTCCCCTTTCAAGTTTTGGGTCTCAAAGCTGGATACATGGCCAGAGCTAAGCCAGTATGCATTGGAGGTGCTGTCTTGCCCTGCGGCCAGTGTATTATCGGAACGTGTCTTTAGTGCTGCAGGTGGTGTACTAACTGACCGTCGCATGCGACTATCCTCCGATAACGTTGACCGGCTTACTTTCCTGAAAATGAACAAGGCCTGGATCTCGCAGGAATTTGCCACTCCTCCTCCTGATTAAAAAATTAGGTCACTGTATACGTTATCCAGGTCTCCTGTTGTGTTCATCTTTCTACCACCTGAACTTAAATTCCTGGGCTCCAACACCGCCAGTTGAGGCTCAGACGTGCCGTCTGCACAGTGAAAACATACGACCCAGTGTTATTGGGTTTCAGTAACGTCAGCTGATCCCCAGCTGTGTAGCCGGCAATGTGTCATGCGACCGCCACGCTGACACAACAACTGAAATGTAAGGGAATCTGTCCCCCCCCCCCCAAGGCGTTTGTTACTGAAAGAGCCACCTTGTGCAGCAGTAATGCTGCACAAGGAAAAAGGTAGCTATTTTGGTTTTGCTCCTTGCACACGCAAAACTTAACACTTATAAAATGTGTCCACTGATACCGTAAAACCGTCCCGGAGGTGGGACTTTCCTTCGTAATATGACGCAGCACAGCCGTCATTCCTACCCCCCCGGCGCCGCGCCCCGGCTCCTCAGCGTTGTTTGATTCCGTCCCGGAGCCTGCGCTGTTATGTTATCCCGTGGCCAGGCACACTTAGCGCTGCCCGTCTTCTGGCATCATTTGGTGTCAGGCTGGCTGCGCCTGTGCGGCCACGCTGGCCGAGAGCCCGCCTCGCAGTGTCTTCTGATTTAATCCCACTGGGGGCCTGGGATCTATGGACATGCGCAGTGCATATCTGAACCTCCACCTCTCACTCATCTCCCTATGGCTTCTTCAGACTGTTCGGTGTCAGCTGGTCCCTAATAGCATGCCACGGCCGTGACACCGCACAGTCTGGAAAAGAAGCCGTAGGGAGGGGAGTGAGAGGCGAGGATATGCACTGCGCATGGCCATGGATCCCAGGCCCCCAGTGGGATTACATCAGAAGACACTGCGAGGCGGGCTCTCGGCCAGCGCGGCCGCACAGGCGCAGCCAGCCTGACACCAAATGATGTCAGAAGATGGGCAGCGCTAAGTGTGCCTGGCCACGGGATAACATAACAGCGCAGGCTCCGGGACGGAATCAAACAACGCTGAGGAGCCGGGGCACGGCGGCGGGGGGGTAGGAATGACGGCTGTGCTGCGTCATATTACGAAGGAAAGTCCCACCTCCGGGACGGTTTCACGGCTTCAGGGGACACATTTTATAAGTGTTTAGTTCTGTGTTTGCAAGGAGCATGATGAAAAGAGCCACCTTTTCCTTTTGCATCTTTTGTGCTGCACAAGCTGGCTCTTTCAGCTACAAACGCCTTGGGGGGGGGGGGTTAAAGGTTCCCTTTCGACTTTCTCAGGCTTCGGCCTACATTGTGTTCCTCTGCTTTTCCACCTGCCCCTGGGCTCCAACACCGCCAGTTGCCGTCCAGAAGTGCTGTACGCACAGTCAACAGTCGCTCCTCTGTTATTGGGGTTCAGTAACGTCAGCTGTTCCCCTGCTGTGTGTGTGGCAATCCCTCCTACCTCCTCCAACCTCCTCCAACCTCCTCCTCCTCCACCTGTCCCTGGGCTCCAACACCGCCAGTTGCCGTCCAGAAGTGCTGTACGCACAGTCAACAGTCCCTCCTCTGTTATTGGGGTTCAGTAACGTCAGCTGTTCCCCTGCTGTGTGTGTGGCAATCCCTCCTACCTCCTCCAACCTCCTCCAACCTCCTCCTCCTCCACCTGTCCCTGGGCTCCAACACCGCCAGTTGCCGTCCAGAAGTGCTGTACGCACAGTCAACAGTCCCTCCTCTGTTATTGGGGTTCAGTAACGTCAGCTGTTCCCCTGCTGTGTGTGTGGCAATCCCTCCTACCTCCTCCAACCTCCTCCAACCTCCTCCTCCTCCACCTGTCCCTGGGCTCCAACACCGCCAGTTGCCGTCCAGAAGTGCTGTACGCACAGTCAACAGTCCCTCCTCTGTTATTGGGGTTCAGTAACGTCAGCTGTTCCCCTGCTGTGTGTGTGGCAATCCCTCCTACCTCCTCCAACCTCCTCCAACCTCCTCCTCCTCCACCTGTCCCTGGGCTCCAACACCGCCAGTTGCCGTCCAGAAGTGCTGTACGCACAGTCAACAGTCCCTCCTCTGTTATTGGGGTTCAGTAACGTCAGCTGTTCCCCTGCTGTGTGTGTGGCAATCCCTCCTACCTCCTCCAACCTCCTCCAACCTCCTCCTCCTCCACCTGTCCCTGGGCTCCAACACCGCCAGTTGCCGTCCAGAAGTGCTGTACGCACAGTCAACAGTCCCTCCTCTGTTATTGGGGTTCAGTAACGTCAGCTGTTCCCCTGCTGTGTGTGTGGCAATCCCTCCTACCTCCTCCAACCTCCTCCAACCTCCTCCTCCTCCACCTGTCCCTGGGCTCCAACACCGCCAGTTGCCGTCCAGAAGTGCTGTACGCACAGTCAACAGTCCCTCCTCTGTTATTGGGGTTCAGTAACGTCAGCTGTTCCCCTGCTGTGTGTGTGGCAATCCCTCCTACCTCCTCCAACCTCCTCCAACCTCCTCCTCCTCCACCTGTCCCTGGGCTCCAACACCGCCAGTTGCCGTCCAGAATTGCTGTACGCACAGTCAACAGTCCCTCCTCTGTTATTGGGGTTCAGTAACGTCAGCTGTTCCCCTGCTGTGTGTGTGGCAATCCCTCCTACCTCCTCCAACCTCCTCCAACCTCCTCCTCCTCCACCTGTCCCTGGGCTCCAACACCGCCAGTTGCCGTCCAGAAGTGCTGTACGCACAGTCAACAGTCCCTCCTCTGTTATTGGGGTTCAGTAACGTCAGCTGTTCCCCTGCTGTGTGTGTGGCAATCCCTCCTACCTCCTCCAACCTCCTCCAACCTCCTCCTCCTCCACCTGTCCCTGGGCTCCAACACCGCCAGTTGCCGTCCAGAAGTGCTGTACGCACAGTCAACAGTCCCTCCTCTGTTATTGGGGTTCAGTAACGTCAGCTGTTCCCCTGCTGTGTGTGTGGCAATCCCTCCTACCTCCTCCAACCTCCTCCTCCTCCACCTGTCCCTGGGCTCCAACACCGCCAGTTGCCGTCCAGAAGTGCTGTACGCACAGTCAACAGTCCCTCCTCTGTTATTGGGGTTCAGTAACGTCAGCTGTTCCCCTGCTGTGTGTGTGGCAATCCCTCCTACCTCCTCCAACCTCCTCCAACCTCCTCCTCCTCCACCTGTCCCTGGGCTCCAACACCGCCAGTTGCCGTCCAGAAGTGCTGTACGCACAGTCAACAGTCCCTCCTCTGTTATTGGGGTTCAGTAACGTCAGCTGTTCCCCTGCTGTGTGTGTGGCAATCCCTCCTACCTCCTCCAACCTCCTCCAAACTCCTCCTCCTCCACCTGTCCCTGGGCTCCAACACCGCCAGTTGCCGTCCAGAAGTGCTGTACGCACAGTCAACAGTCCCTCCTCTGTTATTGGGGTTCAGTAACGTCAGCTGTTCCCCTGCTGTGTGTGTGGCAATCCCTCCTACCTCCTCCAACCTCCTCCAACCTCCTCCTCCTCCACCTGTCCCTGGGCTCCAACACCGCCAGTTGCCGTCCAGAAGTGCTGTACGCACAGTCAACAGTCCCTCCTCTGTTATTGGGGTTCAGTAACGTCAGCTGTTCCCCTGCTGTGTGTGTGGCAATCCCTCCTACCTCCTCCAACCTCCTCCAACCTCCTCCTCCTCCACCTGTCCCTGGGCTCCAACACCGCCAGTTGCCGTCCAGAAGTGCTGTACGCACAGTCAACAGTCCCTCCTCTGTTATTGGGGTTCAGTAACGTCAGCTGTTCCCCTGCTGTGTGTGTGGCAATCCCTCCTACCTCCTCCAACCTCCTCCAACCTCCTCCTCCTCCACCTGTCCCTGGGCTCCAACACCGCCAGTTGCCGCCCAGAAGTGCTGTACGCACAGAGCCAAACACCTCGCCAATGTGTTAGTGGGGTTCAGCACCGCCAGCTGTTCCCCTGCTGTGTATACGGCAACGTGTACTGCGACCGCCACGCAGGCACAACAAGTTAAATTTAAGGGAACCTGTCCCCCCCCCCCCCAGGCGTTTGTTACTGAAGGAGCCACCTTGTGCAGCAGTAATGATGCAAAGGGAAAAAGTGCCTCTTTTCGTGGTGCTCCTTGCAGATGCTGAACCTAACACTTATGAAATGTGTCCCCTCACAGCGTTCAACCGTCCGGTAGGTGGAACTTTCCTTTGTCATGTGACGCAGCACAGCCGTCATTTTTACCCCCTTGTCGCCGTGCGCCGCCTCCTCAGCGTTGTTTGAATCTGTCAAGGAGCCTGCGCTGTTAGGTTACCCCTTGGCCATGCACACATTTTGCGCTGCCCGTCTTCTGACATCATTTGCTGTCAGGCTGGCTGCGCCTGTGCGGGTGCGCTGTCCGAGATTCAGCCTCGCGGTGTCGTCTAATGTAATCCCACCGCGGGCCTGGGATCCGTGTCCATGCGCAGTGCATATCCTCGCCTCTCACTCCCCTCCCTACGGCTTCTTCAGACTGTTCGGTGTCAGCTGATCCCTAATAGCATGCCACGGCCGTGACACCGCACAGTCTTAAGAAGCCGTTGGGAGGGGTGTGAGAGGCGAGGATATGCACTGCGCATGGACACGGATCCCAGGCCCGCGGTGGGATTACATTAGACGACACCGCGAGGCTGAATCTCGGACAGCGCACCCGCACAGGCGCAGCCAGCCTGACAGCAAATGATGTCAGAAGACGGGCAGCGCAAAATGTGTGCATGGCCAAGGGGTAACCTAACAGCGCAGGCTCCGGGACAGATTCAAACAACGCTGAGGAGGCGGCGCACGGCGACAAGGGGGTAAAAATGACGGCTGTGCTGCGTCACATGACAAAGGAAAGTTCCACCTACCGGACGGTTGAACGCTGTGAGGGGACACATTTCATAAGTGTTAGGTTCAGCATCTGCAAGGACCATAATTAAAAGAGCTAAGTTCACCTTTTCCAGCATTAGTGCTGTACACGATGGCTCTTCCAGCTACAAACGCCTGGGGGGGGGGTTAAAGGTTTCCTTTTAACTTGCTCCAGTGCAGGCTTCGGCCTACACTCTGCTCCCCCTGCAGAGCCCGGGCTCCAACACCGCCAGTTGGGGCCCGGTACTGCTAGCTGCACAGAGAAAAACACCAGCCAATGTGTCAGTGGGGTTCAGCACCGCCAGCTGTTCCCCTGCTGTGCAGCCGGCAACGTGTCCTGCAACAGCCACGCAGGCACAACAGACCCAAAGCTGCCGCCAGTGCAGGCTTCGGCCTACACTCTGCTCCATCTCCTCCTCCTGCTGACCCCGGGCTCCAACACCGCCAGTTGGGGCCCGGTACTGCTAGCTGCACAGAGAAAAACACCAGCCAATGTGTCAGTGGGGTTCAGCACCGCCAGCTGTTCCCCTGCTGTGCAGCCGGCATCGTGTCCTGCAAAAGCCACGCAGACACAAGAACTGAAATTGAAGGGAACCTGTCCCCCCTCCCCCAGGCGTTTGTACGTTTTTAAGGCCACCTTGTACAGCGGTAATGCTGCATGTGTGCAAGGTGGCTCATAAACGTATTCTCCTCGCACATGTGGAACGGAAAACACGTCTAAAATGTGTCCTCTGTGTGACCATTTAACCGTCCCGGTGGTGTGACTTTCCTTTGTAATGACACGCTGCAACCCCCTTGGTAGCGCTGCCCGTCTTCTGGCATCATTGTTTGGCTGCCTGCGCCTCTGCGGCCGCCCTGACCCACACAACGCCCCTCGGTGTCTTATTTCTTGGGACTGCGAGGGTGTGTTTGATGGGCATGAACAGTGCATCAGTTCGCCTGTCCCTCCTCTCCTTCCGCCTTCTTCAGACTGTGCGGCTTCATGGCCGTGGCATGCGATAAGGGATCAGCTGACGCCACATAGTCTGAAGCAGGTGTAAGAACCCAAGCGAGAGGCGAACATATGTACTGCGCCAGGCCATGAATCCCAGCCCCGCAGTGTTTTAACTATGTCAATACACTGCGGGGCTGTGATTCATGGGCATCGCGAACCGCACCAGCCAACATTAAATGAGGTCAGAAGATGGGCAGCGCTAACAGCGCTAGGCCAGGGGATAACACGACAGCGCAGACTCCTGTACAGCAAATAACAACGCTCAGGAGGCTGCACCCAGCACCAAGGTGGGATTCTTGACATCTGTGCTGCGTCTCATTACAAAGGGAACTCGCGCCTCCAACAGTTTGACTGTATAAAGGGCTAAATGTTATACGTGTTCCATTCAGCGTGTGCAAGGAGCCAAATTAAAAGAGCAACCTTTGACTTGTGCACCACTACTGCTGCATAAGCTGTGGCTCTTCTACTTTGTAACCCCTGAGGGGGGGTTAAAGGTTACCTTTGAAACTGGTTCGATTAGGCTTCGGCCTACACTCTGCTCCCCCTGCAGAGCCCTGGGCTCCAACACCGCCAGTTGGGGCCCGGTACTGCTAGCTGCACAGAGAAAAACACCAGCCAATGTGTCAGTGGGGTTCAGCACCGCCAGCTGTTCCCCTGCTGTGCAGCCGGCAACGTGTCCTGCAACAGCCACGCAGGCACAACAGACCCAAAGCTGCCGCCAGTGCAGGCTTCGGCCTACACTCCCCTCCCCCTGCTCCTCCTCCTCCTGCTCCTCCTCCTGCTCTCCCTGGGCTCTAACACACCGCCAGTTGGGGCCCAGATGTGCTAGCTGCACAGAGAAAAACACCAGCCAATGTGTCAGTGGGGTCCAGCACCGCCAGCTGTTCCCCTGCTGTGCAGCCGGCAACGTGTCCTGCAAAAGCCACGCAGACACAAGAACTGAAATTGAAGGGAACCTGTCCCCCCTCCCCCAGGCGTTTTTACGTTATCCAGCCACCTTGTACAGCGGTAATGCTGCATGTGTGCAAGGTGGCTCAGAAACGTATTCTCCTCGCACATGTGGAACTGAAAACACGTCTGAAATGTGTCCTCTGTGTGACCATTTAACCGTCCCGGTGGTGTGACTTTCCTTTGTAATGACACGCTGCAACCCCCTTGGTAGCGCTGCCCGTCTTCTGGCATCATTGTTTGGCTGCCTGCGCCTCTGCGGCCGCCCTGACCCACACAACGCCCCTCGGTGTCTTATTTCTTGGGACTGCGAGGGTGTGATTGATGGGCAGGATCAGTGCATCAGTTCGCCTGTCCCTCCTCTCCTTCCGCCTTCTTCGGACTGTGCGGCTTCATGGCCGTGGCATGCGATAAGGGATCAGATGACGCCGCACAGTCTGAAGCGGGTGTAAGGACCCGAGTGTGAGAGGCCAACATATGTGCTGCGCCAGGCCCTGAATCCCAGCCCCGCAGTGTTTTAACAATGTTAAGACACTGCGGGGCTGGGATTCATGGGCATCGCGAACCGCACCGGCCGACATTACATGATGCCAGAAGATGGGCAGCGCTAACGGCGCTAGGCCAGGGGATAACACGACAGCGCAGACTCCTGTACAGCAAATAACAACGCTCGGGAGGCTGCACCCAGCACCAAGGTGGGATTCTTGACACCTGTGCTGCGTCTCATTACAAAGGGAACTCTCGCCTCCATTACACAGTTTGACTGTATAAAGGGCTGAATGTTATACGTGTTCCATTCAGCGTGTGCAAGGAGAAAAATTACAAGAGCAACCTTTGACTTGCGCAGCACTGCTGCTGCATAAGCTGTGGCTCTTCTACTTTGTAACCCCTGAGGGGGGGTTAAAGGTGACTTTTGAAATCGGTTCAATTAGGCTTCGGCCTACACTCTGCTCCACCTGCAGAGCCCGGGCTCCAACAACGCTAGTTGCTGTCCGGAAGTGCTGGCTGCACAGAGCCAAACACCTCGCCAATGTGTCAGTGGGGTCCAGCACCGCCAGCTGTTCCCCTGCTGTGTAGCCGGCAACGTGTCCTGCAAAAGCCACGCAGACACAACACACCCAAAGCTGCCGCCAGTGCAGGCTTCGGCCTACACTCCCCTCCCCCTGCTCCTCCTCCTCCTGCTCCTCCTCCTGCTGTCCCTGGGCTCTAACACACCGCCAGTTGGGGCCCAGATGTGCTAGCTGCACAGAGAAAAACACCTCACCAATGTGTCAGTGGGGTCCAGCACCGCCAGCTGTTCCCCTGCTGTGCAGCCGGCATCGTGTCCTGCAAAAGCCACGCAGACACTTGCTCTTGTACCTTCTGCTCCCCATCCTGGTTCCAGTACCGTCAGCTGGTTCCGGGCAGAGCCTTTGGCTTAGGTGCCTCCCTTTGGTATCCGAGTTCCACCAACGTCAGGTGGTCCTTGGTAGTGCTTTCAGGCACGGGTACCTCCTGCTTAGTAACCGGGTTCCAGTAACGTCAGCTGGTCCTCGGTAGTTCCATTGGCTCTTGGACCTTCGGCTACCCATCCGGGTTCCAGCACCGTCAGCTGGTTCTCGGCAGTGTCTTTTGCTCTTGTACCTTCTGCTCCCCATCCTGGTTCCAGTACCGTCAGCTGGTTCCGGGCAGAGCCTTTGGCTTAGGTGCCTCCCTCTGGGTATCCGAGTTCCACCAACGTCAGGTGGTCCTTGGTAGTGCTTTCAGCACAGGTACCTCCTGCTTAGTAACCGGGTTCCAGTAACGTCAGCTGGTCCTCGGTAGTTCCATTGGCTCTTGGACCTTCGGGTAGCCATCCGAGTTCCAGTTCCATCAGCTGGTTCTCGGCATTTTCTCAGCCTTCTTGTACCTTCTGCTACATTTCCAAGTTCAAGAGACTAAACACAATGACCCAGAAGACCACCCCTAAGATGACGACGACACCAGAGACGACAACCACCGTGATGACGACGACCCTGGAGACGATGACCCCGAAGACCACCCCGATGACGACGACCCCGGAGACGACGACCCTGAAGACCACCCCGATGACGACGACCCCGGAGACGACGACCCTGGAGACGACGACGACCTGGAAGACCGAGAAGCAGAAGAACAAGAGGCTGCAGAACAAAGAGCAGAAGGACATTAAGCATAACACAAAATATCAGAGCAAAAAATATTATGTAAATTATAAGCAGAAGAAGACTAAGCAGTGTATGGGGGTGAGTCCGTTCCTCCTCGTGGTGCCCCTGGATAAAGCCTGATGCTGCAGGCCAAACTGAACGCGGACAAATGTAACTGTTTTGTGACAGGCAGAACGGAAGGTGTAATCTTCAAACTTTTATAGATAACAACTACGGGAATGCCTGTCACAAATAAGAATATGATGAAGAAGTTGAATATGATGAAGATAATAGTAAAATAAATAGAATATGAACAATGTAACCCAAAAAATAATAGGTAGAAGATGAAGAAGAAGATGAATAAGGTGAAGAAGTTGATGTCAAAGAAGCTGATGATGAGGATAATTAAGAAGAAAGCGTGGGAGAAGTAAAAAAGAAGGTGAAGGGCGTGGAAGTAGTGAAACATCAATATCTGACATAAAAAAAAAAAAAAAAACATAGTCAAATTCTTTCTAACGCCGAACTTCATAAAAAAAAATAAAAAATCCTGCTATTCTATTACATTGGGCTAAACCTCTGTCCCTTTAATATCTCCGCCACGTCCCCCGTCCCCCAATACATCCTACAATATTCTTAGTTGTTTTCCTTCATGTAGAATGAACCTACAAGTGTATAAAGGGTTTATTTTGATTCCGATATTTTCGTCCCATTGACTTGCATTGGGATCGGGTATCGGTATCGGATTGGATTCCGATACTGTGACGGTATCGGCCGATACTTTCCGATACCGATACTTTCCGATATCGGAAAGTATCGCTCAACACTACTAACTATATCTAATTCTTTACAGGTCCTTCTGCACTTTTATGTTGCTGCCTACCTATAATTGGTCAGCATCATACAGTGGGGAAAATAAGTATTTGATACAATGCCGATTTTGCAAGTTTTTCCATCTACAAAGAATTTAGAGGTCTGTAAGTGTTATCGTCGGTACAGTTCAACTGTGAGAGACAGAATCTAAAAATAAAAAACAGAAAATCACATTGTACAATTTTTAAGTAATTAAATTACATTTTATTGCATGTAATAAGTAATTAATCACCTATCAGCCAGCAAGAATTCTGTCTCTCACAGACCTGTTAGTTTTTCTTTAAAAAGCTGTCCTATTCTACACTCATCACCTGTATTAATTGTATCTGTTTGAACTTGTTATCTTTCTAAAAAAAAACACCTGTCCACTCACTTAAGGTAGCTTCACACTAAGCGACGCTGCAGCGATACAGACAACGATGCCGATCGCTGCAGTGTCGCTGCTTGGTCGCTGGAGAGCTTTCACACAGATGGCTCTCCAGCGACCAACGATGCTGAGGTCCCCGGGTAACCAGGGTAAACATCGGGTTGCTAAGCGCAGGGCCGCACTTAGTAACCCGATGTTTACCCTGGTTACCAGTGTAAAATGTAAAAAAACAAACAGTACATACTCACCTTCGCGTCCCCCGGCGTCCGCTTCCTGCACTGACTGAGTGCCGGCCCTAACAGCAGAGCGGTGACATCACCGCTGTGCTGTACTTTTACTTTACGGCCGGCACTCAGTCAGTGCAGGAAGCGGACGGCGAGGGACGTGTGACAGACATCAGAAGGTGAGTATGTACTGTTTGTTTTTTTTACTTTTACGATGGTAACCAGGGTAAACATCGGGTTACTAAGTGCGGCCCTGCGCTTCTGAACTTTAACCAACGACCAGCGATATCACAGCAGGTTCCTGATCGCTGCTGCCTGTCAAACACAACGATATCGGTAGCCAGGACGCTGCAACGTCACGGATCGCTAGGGATATCGTTTAGTGTGAAGGTACCTTAAATCACACTCCAACCTCTCCACCATGGCCAATACCAAAGAGCTGTCAAAGGACACCAGGGACAAAATTATAGACCTGCACAAGGCTGAGATGGGCTACAGGACAATAGGCAAGCAGCTTTGTGAGAATGAAACAACTGTTGTGACAATTATTAGAAAATAAAAGAATCACAAGATGACTATCAATCTTCCTCAGTCTATGGCTCCATGCAAGATATCGCCTCTTGTGGAATTAATGATTCTGAGAAAGGTCAAGAATCAGCCCAGAACTACGTGGGAGAACCTGGTCAATAAACTGAAAAGGGCAGGAACTATAGTTTCAAAGTGGCTCTGTAAGAAACATTTCAAGATCCTGGAGTGGCCTAGCCAGTCTCCAGACCTGAACCCAATGGAAAGTCTTTTGAAGAAGCTGAAACTCAGTGTTGTGCAGCGACAGCCCCGAAACCTGAAAGATCTGAAGAAGATCTATATGTAGGAGTGGGCCAAAATCCCTGCTGCAGAGTGTGTAAACTTGGTCAAGAACTACAGGAAACATCTGACCTCTGTAATTGCAAGCAAAGATTTCTGCACAAAACATAAAGTTCTGTTTTTCTATTGTATCAAATACTTATTTCATATAAAATGCAAATTAATTATGTAAAAATCATGCAATATGATTTTCTGGATTTTTTTAAAGATTCTGTCTCTCACAGTCGAAGTGTACCTACGATAAAATTACAGACCTCTCCATTCTTTGTAGGTGGTGTGGTAGATTGACTCACTTGGCTGCACATGGTAGACACAAGAACACTGTGTTAGGGCTAGCAGAACGCACCAAAATGTAAGAGAGATGGTATAAGGTGCATTCACAGCCCGGGGTCCACCGTGCAGAGATGGAACCTGCTGCTGAGTAATGATGGACTATATGGCGGTACAATTTGGATACACACACGGGTTAACTTCACCCTGTGTGAAGGAAGCAAACCCTGTTGCATCACAGGGCCGCGGTACCGCACCAAGAGCGCAAGCAAGGAGTCCCAGGACTCTATCCCAAGACACAGGATTAGAGTAAGTTCAGACCACTTGCGCTCGACACCGCAACTAGGGTGTCAAAGTAACTGAAAATATAACTTATAGCACAAGAGTGCGTGCTGTGCCGCTGGCAGACGCCACTAACCACCCAGACTTGGGATAGGAAAGCGCTCTATAAGCGCACGGGTTACAGCAATAGATGCTGTATCGTGTGTCTTTATGTTGACAGCTTAGTCGGGCGCTAGACAGCAAGGATCCACCTTTTGCGAACAGTCAAACACAAGGGAGGGGATTTTAAAGAACGACTTGCACTCATCAACACACACACGATTCCAAATGTACACTAGCGCATGGCCGTGCAGCCATGCAAACCTTTTATAGCTGCAGCAAGAACAGGACCTTCCCAGAAGGACCAATGGGAGTCAGCTACAGAAGAAGAACACCTTCAGGACCTTCCTAAAGGACCAATGGG